>NC_090440.1:845093164-845395408 GCF_031143425.1 Pleurodeles waltl | reverse complement strand
CAGAAGCCGCATGAAAGTTGGGTTCGATTTGGGCTCGATGTTCCAACAGGACCTCAAGCTGACCCAGAACCAGGCTTCATGCTCGAGCCTGGCTCGAGGTTTCAGTTGTTTGCCACCTCTAGGAAATGGAAAATTCAGTCGTTCACCACAGCTGCTCTTTTGGAGCCTTTGTATGACATGAATGCTAGTGACGTTGGGTGTGCTGCTACAGCGCCAAACTCTAAGCTATCGGGGCTCTTGTGCAGCACTGTGAAGGGACCTACTTCGAGTAGCATGTTGGCTAAGGCATCGTAGCTTGTGCCCCACTTGCAACGCAAGCATCACAATAATGTACTAAAATAACGTCTGAGATATCCCTTTGGGTGTTCTTTAATGGGCCATGGTGGGCGCATGTGTAGGGGCAGGCGGGGTGGGTCCCTGAATAATCTGTGAGATGACACAGGAGTGGCCTTGTTTACACTGCGTAACTCGACACCTGCTTAGGAGCGCACCGTTCTCTGTCTGCATTTCGCTTGTCCATGGTGCTGAAATAAACCGCTTACAAAACAAGCATTGGCAACGCCAATAGGCGAGGAGTTTCCATGTATGATATTGACTTTGCCCATACTTGCTTGTGCACAGGGCGCAGACAAAGGAGTCTGACAAAAAGATGGTACAGGAAAAAGTGTTGCTTTCTTTCCTGATTAATCATTTTTTCACCTAACACGTTTGTCAGTGCTTGCTCCTCAGTGCTTCTACACTGCTTGCTGTAAGACAGTCCATCATGCATTACAATGGAAGTCGAAGGACACCCTGAAGAAAAATGGTGCAACTGAAATGCCTGTGTGGGCTGAGCCAAGTTGTAAATGATAATGTCTCAAGCCAGTGGCTGCTGGTGCAGGGGGGCAAGCCAATTGCTAAAGGAGGCTGTCTCAAAACCCATTAAATTACAATAAGTTTGACATTAGTCAGACCTGTAAGGCAACCTACCTTGCATCCCCTGTTGCGCGCATGGAGGTAAAAAGATATGTAATGGGGCGTCCATCATTCTGCGTCAGTTTTCAGCAAAAGATCTGAATGTCATCATCTGAAGACAGTGTCACCTTTTACGTGTTTGTTTCAGTCAGGTGCAGGCTACGCTCCAAGAATCGGGGAAGGTGGTGGGGGGGGAGGGGGGTGGGGGGGGGGGGGGGGCGATGCAGTCTGGCACTTCCAGCAAGGTATGTGTAATGAGAGGACCTGACTGAACTTGCATATGGTTCCCCCATCTGTGATTTAGGGTGCTAAACTAATGATGGAATGACGCTACAGTAAGTATTGGCCGTATACAATAACTACAGCATTCCCAGCCTGTACTTTTTATAGTGTCTAAGAGAGTCTAAGTGACGAGTGGATGCCTAGATACTGGTCCTCAGTTTCACTGTGCCACAGGGCCTTAAGCTTCACCTCACCAAAAAGGCCCACCAAGGCCGAACTCCCTCTGCAACATCGCGGGCATAGATGACTCTGCATATGATTGGTTCCTGCCTGTGGCTCAACAAGCAATGGGTAGCGCCCAGAACATTTATTAGTGCTTCAGACAGAGCAGACCGTTTTCATCCATCACCTTTGTGCTGGGAGAGTCATCCCTCAAAGCTGTTCAACAATGACAGAGGTGTTTGGGATTTCTGTGTTATGTAGTTGATATGCTTTGTAAATAATGGAGGCGTAGATGTTGCCACCGTTATGTAACGGTCAAATGCGTCACAAGTACTCAAAGGGGAACACAATACATCGCAAAGTGTCATACAAATACACATTCTCCCTCAAGAACATCTGCACGATCCACAAGCGCCGTAAGTGCGTCATACCATAGTATTTATGTGACGGTTACTGCCACACGTTGGCACGCTCAAAGTGCCTCAAGGCGGATGTTCCATTACCACCGACACGGCACTTTTGTATAGATATATGGAAAGGATGAAAGTCAGAGTCGTCTCTGCTATGGTTCACACCTGAGCCTCTCAGCTTGCGCACGTATCTCTGGAGTGGGCAGTTCCTCAATGTTAGTTTACAAACTAGTCTGTAAACAGACAGGGAAATCACTCCTTCCACCTCCACCGTTCGCATTTCTAAGCGCCTGGTTAAAAAAAGAAAGCGCACTAGCGGGTTCCGTCAGTCATTCGCCCACCTTTCTCTACAAATACGCCGAGTCGAAAAGTCCAGCCGTGGTAATATTAGTGTCATAGCGGGAAACCCAAGGCGCGCGTGCCGGCATTAACACGTGTTATCCTATACATAAACAGCAGCCCGCGCGCTGCCCTAATGCGGGAGAGACATTTACTAGCAATGGGGGCGTTTGATGTGAAGCGCAGGGGGTCTTCAATATTATAGTATCGGAGCAGGTCCATTAGCCGAGACAGGCGGAAGTGCGCGTAGAGCCGGCTCGCTGACAGGAATTCAGGCCTCGTTTCTGTGTCTGTTGCTGAAGGGTAATCACAGGCTGTGTGAGGCCTTTTACGGAGGCAGAGCTCCATGCGCCCTCTAGGCCGGCGTTTTCCTCTCTCTCTTGCCCCGCTCCCTCCAAGAATAGAGGGCAAGACACATAAACAGGACTGACTGGTTCGTGCGTAGAATTAAGAGGTACTCCTAAAAAATATTAGTTTCTCCGAAGCCTACTAACTTTCGGAGAAACTTGCCCCTCGGGGGTATCTTAATATTGCGCACTGGGTCTGGTGCGCTGAAAGGGTTGAAGCCTGCCCTGAAGTCCATCCCATGGCAGGCTTCTCAAAGGCACATAAGGGATGGGGCAGATTCAGGTCAACCTCAGTCTCATGCAGGCTAGTCACTGCCCCAGCCCCACTGGACTCCCAGAGGGACATGTCTGTGGCGGCTATAGCCAATGCTCCACACCTGGATCGCACGAGAGATCTAGGAAGATCTGGCTGTTATTTTTTTTTAAAAGTATTTTGAGAACAATGATTCCCTCGGGGAAAGCCTCAAGCCTGAGCTTCCCGGTGGTAACAAACTTGCACCACACACCTGCCATTGACATAATTTAATGACGTTTAGAGGAATAAAACAAATTCAGACAAGTATATAATATGACATACATAGGGGCTCCATTGAATGGTGCAGTGAAAATGACGTGTTGAACATATGAACAAAGTTGAAAGACTGTAGGACACATTTGCAAAGCTACTTCTATTTTTGTCTCAGTATTAGAGTACAATTCAGGCGACTATCAATAAATGGAACTCTACAAGACAAAACGTGTCGACGTTTTGACCTCTATCGGTTGTTTGGGAGGAATCTTCATCAGGACTAATTGGAAACACCAAAAGAATTGTGGGGTACTCAAGGGTATACATCACCCAGCCCATTATTCATAAACAGTATATTGTTCCTCACATCTGTAAAGCGATGTAAACAATCTCCAAACACTGTCGGCTGATTGGTGGCAAATTATAAGGTAGAAAAAGCAGCTGACCAAAGCAAATCAGATTTTGATTGATCTGAAGTGGGGGTTGTCGGCAGTTAAAAAAGGATGCTTCTTGAGTTGCACATTGTTCCTGTAACTAAACACTTGCTATCACGTGACTGACTCTTCCCCAGTCCTTACTGCTTAGTGGGGGGAAGTAGTGGCCTTTTAGGAAATCTCTCAGCAGCCTATTGCCCCACTGGAAACTTTTAATAAATGTCCATATTTTGTAACTTCCCAGCTCCCCCACCCCAGTTAAGATGACTTCTCTCTACTCAGCCAAAAAGAAGGTATGAATTCCACTATGCTGTTCTGTGCTGTCAGACATTTGGGTTTGCTTTTGACACTCATAAGTAAGGTTTTGTGAAGGTGCTCACACGGCACAAACAGATATAAAGCATTATCAGACATTGCATCGATTTACTTACCAATATAAAAGCCAGCTCCCGTGCAAGCCCTGGTAACTCCCAGAGAGTGGTATGGGTCCTGCTGTTTGCTATAGGCTTGAGAGAGCGCTGGTGCTCCCAGTGCTTTCTACTGGGCCAGGAGACAATGGGAGGCTTGGCGTACCCTCTACTGGGCCAAAAAAGAGATATGACTCCATCTACTCTTTTCCAAACAGGGAGACAGTGGTATGATCTGTACCAGTCTATTGGGCTGAGAGAGCTTGAGGTCTCTCACTACTCTCTGCAGAGCTGAAACTGTCAAGTGGCTCTCAGAAGATTCTACTACCTAGGAAGAGTGGTAGAGATTCCTCTTCCCAGCTGACTTGGCATGCAGTACATTCCACTGGGAGGGGAGAGAGTAGGTGGCTTTGACTACTCTCCTCTTTGAAGTAATGAGGGTGTATTTAATACACTATTGTGGACATGAGGAGACTATGATAGTTTGCACTACTCTTCTCTGCAGTGAGAGACTGGGATGCCTTTTCAGCAGGGAGGGAGTACTAGTACTCTATTCATAGAAGGAGGAGAGTAGTTTGACTTACTCTGCTTTCTTCTTACCAGGAATAAAGTGGATGTGTTTCACTACTCTCCTTTGAGAAAGGAGGGAGTACCATTCCTTACACTGCTCTCTTTTGAGAAGAGGGAGGGCACTTTGCCTTCCACTGCTCTCTTCCGAGCAGGCAAAGAATATGATGCCTTACACTACTCTCTTTTAAATAAGGAGCGAGTACAAAGCCACACACTGCTGTTTTCTGAGGTGGGAGAGAGTACAGTGGGTCACACTGAGCCCTGCTGAGAGGGCAGAAACTATAATGCCTCACACTGCTCTCTTCTAAGCAGGAAGGGAGAGCAATGCCTCACACTGCTCTATTCTGAGCAGGGAGAACAAAGCCTCACACTGCTCTCTTCTGAGCAGAGAGAACAATGCCTCACACTGCTCTCTTCTGAGCAGGAAGGGAGAACAAAGCCTCACGCTGCTCTCTTCTGAGCAGGAAGGGAGAACAAAGCCTCACGCTGCTCTCTTCTGAGCAGGGAGAACAAAGCATCACACTGCTCTCTTCTGGGCAGGGAGAACAAAGCCTCACACTGCTCTCTTCTGAGCAGGAAGGGAGAACAGTGCCTCACACTGCTCTCTTCTGAGCAGGAAGAGAGAACAAAGCCTCACACTGCTCTCTTCTGAGCAGGGAGAACAAAGCCTCACACTGCTCTCTTCTGAGCAGGAAGGGAGAACAGTGCCTCACACTGCTCGGAGCAGGAAGGGAGAACAATGCCTCACACTGCTCTCTTCTGAGCAGGGAGAACAAAGCCTCACACTGCTCTCTTCTGAGCAGGAAGGGAGAACAATGCCCCACGCTGCTCTCTTCTGAGCAGGAAGGGAGAACAAAGCCTCACACTGCTGTCTTCTGACCAGGGAGAACAAGGCCTCACACTGCTCTCTTCTGAGCAGGAAGGGAGAACAATGCCTCACACTGCTCTCTTCTGAGCAGGGAGAACAAAGCCTCACACTGCTCTCTTCTGAGCAGGAAGGGAGAACAGTGCCTCACACTGCTCTCTTCTGAGCAGGGAGAACAGTGCCTCACACTGCTCTCTTCTGTCGCAGGAAGGGAGAACAGTGCCTCACACTGTTCGGAGCAGGAAGGGAGAACAAAGCCTCACACTGCTCTCTTCTGAGCAGGAAGGGAGAACAATGCCCCACACTGCTCTCTTCTGAGCAGGAAGGGAGAACAAAGCCTCACACTGCTGTCTTCTGACCAGGGACAACAATGCCTCACACTGCTCTCTTCTGAGCAGGGAGAACAAAGCCTCACGCTGCTCTCTTCTGAGCAGGAAGGGAGAACAAAGCCTCACGCTGCTCTCTTCTGAGCAGGGAGAACAAAGCCTCACGCTGCTCTCTTCTGAGCAGGAAGGGAGAACAAAGCCTCACGCTGCTTTCTTCTGAGCAGGGAGAACAAAGCCTCACGCTGCTCTCTTCTGAGCAGGAAGGGAGAACAAAGCCTCACGCTGCTTTCTTCTGAGCAGGGAGAACAAAGCCTCACGCTACTCTCTTCTGAGCAGGAAGGGAGAACAAAGCCTCACACTGCTGTCTTCTGACCAGGGAGAACAAGGCCTTACACTGCTCTCTTCTGAGCAGGAAGGGAGAACAATGCCTCACACTGCTCTCTTCTGAGCAGGGAGAACAAAGCCTCACACTGCTCTTCTGAGCAGGAAGGGAGAACAGTGCCTCACACTGCTCTCTTCTGAGCAGGGAGAACAGTGCCTCACACTGCTCTCTTCTGTCGCAGGAAGGGAGAACAGTGCCTCACACTGTTCGGAGCAGGAAGGGAGAACAAAGCCTCACACTGCTCTCTTCTGAGCAGGAAGGGAGAACAATGCCCCACACTGCTCTCTTCTGAGGAGGAAGGGAGAACAAAGCCTCACACTGCTGTCTTCTGACCAGGGAGAACAAGGCCTCACACTGCTCTCTTCTGAGCAGGAAGGGAGAACAATGCCTCACACTGCTCTCTTCTGAGCAGGGAGAACAAAGCCTCACACTGCTCTCTTCTGAGCAGGAAGGGAGAACAATGCCTCATGCTGCTCTCTTCTGAGCAGGGAGAACAAAGCCTCACGCTACTCTCTTCTGAGCAGGAAGAACAAAGCCTCACACTGCTCTCCTCTGAGCAGGAAGGGAGAACAGTGCCTCACACGGCTCTCTTCTGAGCAGGAAGGGAGAACAGTGCCTCACACTGCTCTCTTCTGAGCAGGGAGAACAAAGCCTCACACTGCTCTCTTCTGAGCAGGAAGGGAGAACAGTGCCTCACACTGCTCTCTTCTGAGCAGGAAGGGAGAACAGTGCCTCACACTGCTCTCTTCTGAGCAGGGAGTACAAAGCCTCACACTGCTCTCTTCTGAGGTGGGAGAGAGTACAGTGGGTCACACTGAGCTCTGCTGAGAGGGCAGAAACTATAATGTCATACACTGCTCACGTCTGAGAAGGAAGGGAGAACAAAGCCTCACGCTGCTCTCTTCTGAGCAGGAAGGGAGAACAAAGCCTCACACTGCTGTCTTCTGACCAGGGAGAACAAGGCCTCACACTGCTCTCTTCTGAGCAGGAAGGGAGAACAATGCCTCACACTGCTCTCTTCTGAGCAGGGAGAACAAAGCCTCACACTGCTCTCTTCTGAGCAGGAAGGGAGAACAAAGCCTCATGCTGCTCTCTTCTGAGCAGTGAGAACAAAGCCTCACGCTACTCTCTTCTGAGCAGGAAGAACAAAGCCTCACACTGCTCTCCTCTGAGCAGGAAGGGAGAACAGTGCCTCACACTGCTCTCTTCTGAGCAGGAAGGGAGAACAGTGCCTCACACTGCTCTCTTCTGAGCAGGGAGTACAAAGCCTCACACTGCTCTCTTCTGAGGTGGGAGAGAGTACAGTGGGTCACACTGAGCTCTGCTGAGAGGGCAGAAACTATAATGTCATACACTGCTCACGTCTGAGAAGGAAGGGAGAACAAAGCCTCACGCTGCTCTCTTCTGAGCAGGAAGGGAGAACAAAGCCTCACACTTCTCACGTCTGAGAAGGAAGGGAGAACAATGCCCCACACTGCTCTCTTCTGAGCAGGAAGGGAGAACAAAGCCTCACACTGCTGTCTTCTGACCAGGGAGAACAAGGCCTCACACTGCTCTCTTCTGAGCAGGAAGGAAGAACAATGCCTCACTGCTCTCTTCTGAGCAGGGAGAACAAAGCCTCACACTGCTCTCTTCTGAGCAGGAAGGGAGAACAAAGCCTCATGCTGCTCTCTTCTGAGCAGGGAGAACAAAGCCTCACGCTAATCTCTTCTGAGCAGGAAGAACAAAGCCTCACACTGCTCTCCTCTGAGCAGGAAGGGAGAACAGTGCCTCACACGGCTCTCTTCTGAGAAGGAAGGGAGAACAGTGCCTCACACTGCTCTCTTCTGAGGAGGGAGAACAAAGCCTCACACTGCTCTCTTCTGAGCAGGAAGGGAGAACAGTGCCTCACACTGCTCTCTTCTGAGCAGGGAGTACAAAGCCTCACACTGCTCTCTTCTGAGGTGGGAGAGAGTACAGTGGGTCACACTGAGCTCTGCTGAGAGGGCAGAAACTATAATGTCATACACTGCTCACGTCTGAGAAGGAAGGGAGAACAAAGCCTCACACTTCTCTCTTCTGAGAAGGAAGGGAGAACAAGGCCTCACGCTGCTCTCTTCTGAGCAGGAAGGGAGAACATTGCCTCACACTGCTCTCTTCTGAGCAGGGAGAACAAAGCCACACACTGCTCTCTTCTGAGCAGGGAGAACAAAGCCTCACACTGCTCTCTTCTGAGAAGGAAGGGAGAACAAAGCCTCACGCTGCTCTCTTCTGAGCAGGAAGGGAGAACAGTGCCTCACACTGCTCTCTTCTCAGCAGGAAGAAAGAACAAAGCCTCACATTGCTCTCTTCTGACCGGGGAGAACAAAGCCTCACACTGCTCTCTTCTGAGCAGGAAGGGAGAACAGTGCCTCACACTGCTTCCTTCTGAGCAGGAAGGGAGAACAGTGCCTCACACTGCTCTCTTCTGAGCAGGGAGAAGAAAGCCTCACACTGCGCACGTCTGAGAAGGAAGGGAGAACAAAGCCTCACACTGCTCTCTTCTGAGCAGGAAGGGAGAACAGTGCCTCACACTGCTCTCTTCTGGGCAGGGAGAACAAAGCCTCACACAGCTCTCTTCTGAGCAGGAAGGGAGAACAGTGCCTCACACTGCTCTCTTCTGAGCAAGGAGAACAAAGCCTCGCACTGCTCTCTTCTGAGCAGGAAGGAAGAACAGTGCCTCACACTGTTCTCTTCTGAGCAGGGAGAACAAAGCCTCACACTGCTCTCTTCTGAGCAGCAAGGGAGAACAGTGCCTCACACTGCTCTCTTCTCAGCAGGAAGAAAGAACAAAGCCTCACATTGCTCAGGGCGAACAAAGCCTCACACTGCTCTCTTCTAAGCAGGAAGGGAGAACAGTGCCTCACACTGCTCCCTTCTGAGCAGGAAGGGAGAACAGTGCCTCACACTGCTCTCTTCTGAGCAGGGAGAACAGTGCCTCACACTGCTCTCTTCTGTCGCAGGAAGGGAGAACAGTGCCTCACACTGTTCGGAGCAGGAAGGGAGAACAAAGCCTCACACTGCTCTCTTCTGAGCAGGAAGGGAGAACAATGCCCCACACTGCTCTCTTCTGAGCAGGAAGGGAGAACAAAGCCTCACACTGCTGTCTTCTGACCAGGGAGAACAAGGCCTCACACTGCTCTCTTCTGAGCAGGAAGGGAGAACAATGCCTCACACTGCTCTCTTCTGAGCAGGGAGAACAAAGCCTCACACTGCTCTCTTCTGAGCAGGAAGGGAGAACAAAGCCTCACGCTGCTCTCTTCTGAGCAGGGAGAACAAAGCCTCACGCTACTCTCTTCTGAGCAGGAAGAACAAAGCCTCACACTGCTCTCCTCTGAGCAGGAAGGGAGAACAGTGCCTCACACGGCTCTCTTCTGAGCAGGAAGGGAGAACAGTGCCTCACACTGCTCTCTTCTGAGCAGGGAGAACAAAGCCTCACACTGCTCTCCTCTGAGCAGGAAGGGAGAACAGTGCCTCACACTGCTCTCTTCTGAACAGGAAGGGAGAACAGTGCCTCACACTGCTCTCTTCTGAGCAGGGAGTACAAAGCCTCACACTGCTCTCTTCCGAGGTGGGAGAGAGTACAGTGGGTCACACTGAGCTCTGCTGAGAGGGCAGAAACTATAATGTCATACACTGCTCACGTCTGAGAAGGAAGGGAGAACAAAGCCTCACGCTGCTCTCTTCTGAGCAGGAAGGGAGAACAAAGCCTCACACTTCTCACGTCTGAGAAGGAAGGGAGAACAATGCCCCACACTGCTCTCTTCTGAGCAGGAAGGGAGAACAAAGCCTCACACTGCTGTCTTCTGACCAGGGAGAACAAGGCCTCACACTGCTCTCTTCTGAGCAGGAAGGAAGAACAATGCCTCACACTGCTCTCTTCTGAGCAGGGAGAACAAAGCCTCACACTGCTCTCTTCTGAGCAGGAAGGGAGAACAAAGCCTCATGCTGCTCTCTTCTGAGCAGGGAGAACAAAGCCTCACGCTAATCTCTTCTGAGCAGGAAGAACAAAGCCTCACACTGCTCTCCTCTGAGCAGGAAGGGAGAACAGTGCCTCACACGGCTCTCTTCTGAGCAGGAAGGGAGAACAGTGCCTCACACTGCTCTCTTCTGAGGAGGGAGAACAAAGCCTCACACTGCTCTCTTCTGAGCAGGAAGGGAGAACAGTGCCTCACACTGCTCTCTTCAGAGCAGGGAGTACAAAGCCTCACACTGCTCTCTTCTGAGGTGGGAGAGAGTACAGTGGGTCACACTGAGCTCTGCTGAGAGGGCAGAAACTATAATGTCATACACTGCTCACGTCTGAGAAGGAAGGGAGAACAAAGCCTCACACTTCTCTCTTCTGAGAAGGAAGGGAGAACAAGGCCTCACGCTGCTCTCTTCTGAGCAGGAAGGGAGAACATTGCCTCACACTGCTCTCTTCTGAGCAGGGAGAACAAAGCCACACACTGCTCTCTTCTGAGCAGGGAGAACAAAGCCTCACACTGCTCTCTTCTGAGAAGGAAGGGAGAACAAAGCCTCACGCTGCTCTCTTCTGAGCAGGAAGGGAGAACAGTGCCTCACACTGCTCTCTTCTCAGCAGGAAGAAAGAACAAAGCCTCACATTGCTCTCTTCTGACCGGGGAGAACAAAGCCTCACACTGCTCTCTTCTGAGCAGGAAGGGAGAACAGTGCCTCACACTGCTTCCTTCTGAGCAGGAAGGGAGAACAGTGCCTCACACTGCTCTCTTCTGAGCAGGGAGAAGAAAGCCTCACACTGCTCACGTCTGAGAAGGAAGGGAGAACAAAGCCTCACACTGCTCTCTTCTGAGCAGGAAGGGAGAACAGTGCCTCACACTGCTCTCTTCTGGGCAGGGAGAACAAAGCCTCACACAGCTCTCTTCTGAGCAGGAAGGGAGAACAGTGCCTCACACTGCTCTCTTCTGAGCAAGGAGAACAAAGCCTCGCACTGCTCTCTTCTGAGCAGGAAGGAAGAACAGTGCCTCACACTGTTCTCTTCTGAGCAGGGAGAACAAAGCCTCACACTGCTCTCTTCTGAGCAGCAAGGGAGAACAGTGCCTCACACTGCTCTCTTCTCAGCAGGAAGAAAGAACAAAGCCTCACATTGCTCAGGGCGAACAAAGCCTCACACTGCTCTCTTCTAAGCAGGAAGGGAGAACAGTGCCTCACACTGCTCCCTTCTGAGCAGGAAGGGAGAACAGTGCCTCACACTGCTCTCTTCTGAGCAGGGAGAACAGTGCCTCACACTGCTCTCTTCTGTCGCAGGAAGGGAGAACAGTGCCTCACACTGTTCGGAGCAGGAAGGGAGAACAAAGCCTCACACTGCTCTCTTCTGAGCAGGAAGGGAGAACAATGCCCCACACTGCTCTCTTCTGAGCAGGAAGGGAGAACAAAGCCTCACACTGCTGTCTTCTGACCAGGGAGAACAAGGCCTCACACTGCTCTCTTCTGAGCAGGAAGGGAGAACAATGCCTCACACTGCTCTCTTCTGAGCAGGGAGAACAAAGCCTCACACTGCTCTCTTCTGAGCAGGAAGGGAGAACAAAGCCTCACGCTGCTCTCTTCTGAGCAGGGAGAACAAAGCCTCACGCTACTCTCTTCTGAGCAGGAAGAACAAAGCCTCACACTGCTCTCCTCTGAGCAGGAAGGGAGAACAGTGCCTCACACGGCTCTCTTCTGAGCAGGAAGGGAGAACATTGCCTCACACTGCTCTCTTCTGAGCAGGGAGAACAAAGCCACACACTGCTCTCTTCTGAGCAGGGAGAACAAAGCCTCACACTGCTCTCTTCTGAGAAGGAAGGGAGAACAAAGCCTCACGCTGCTCTCTTCTGAGCAGGAAGGGAGAACAGTGCCTCACACTGCTCTCTTCTCAGCAGGAAGAAAGAACAAAGCCTCACATTGCTCTCTTCTGACCGGGGAGAACAAAGCCTCACACTGCTCTCTTCTGAGCAGGAAGGGAGAACAGTGCCTCACACTGCTTCCTTCTGAGCAGGAAGGGAGAACAGTGCCTCACACTGCTCTCTTCTGAGCAGGGAGAAGAAAGCCTCACACTGCGCACGTCTGAGAAGGAAGGGAGAACAAAGCCTCACACTGCTCTCTTCTGAGCAGGAAGGGAGAACAGTGCCTCACACTGCTCTCTTCTGGGCAGGGAGAACAAAGCCTCACACAGCTCTCTTCTGAGCAGGAAGGGAGAACAGTGCCTCACACTGCTCTCTTCTGAGCAAGGAGAACAAAGCCTCGCACTGCTCTCTTCTGAGCAGCAAGGGAGAACAGTGCCTCACACTGCTCTCTTCTCAGCAGGAAGAAAGAACAAAGCCTCACATTGCTCAGGGCGAACAAAGCCTCACACTGCTCTCTTCTAAGCAGGAAGGGAGAACAGTGCCTCACACTGCTCCCTTCTGAGCAGGAAGGGAGAACAGTGCCTCACACTGCTCTCTTCTGAGCAGGGAGAACAGTGCCTCACACTGCTCTCTTCTGTCGCAGGAAGGGAGAACAGTGCCTCACACTGTTCGGAGCAGGAAGGGAGAACAAAGCCTCACACTGCTCTCTTCTGAGCAGGAAGGGAGAACAATGCCCCACACTGCTCTCTTCTGAGCAGGAAGGGAGAACAAAGCCTCACACTGCTGTCTTCTGACCAGGGAGAACAAGGCCTCACACTGCTCTCTTCTGAGCAGGAAGGGAGAACAATGCCTCACACTGCTCTCTTCTGAGCAGGGAGAACAAAGCCTCACACTGCTCTCTTCTGAGCAGGAAGGGAGAACAAAGCCTCACGCTGCTCTCTTCTGAGCAGGGAGAACAAAGCCTCACGCTACTCTCTTCTGAGCAGGAAGAACAAAGCCTCACACTGCTCTCCTCTGAGCAGGAAGGGAGAACAGTGCCTCACACGGCTCTCTTCTGAGCAGGAAGGGAGAACAGTGCCTCACACTGCTCTCTTCTGAGCAGGGAGAACAAAGCCTCACACTGCTCTCCTCTGAGCAGGAAGGGAGAACAGTGCCTCACACTGCTCTCTTCTGAACAGGAAGGGAGAACAGTGCCTCACACTGCTCTCTTCTGAGCAGGGAGTACAAAGCCTCACACTGCTCTCTTCTGAGGTGGGAGAGAGTACAGTGGGTCACACTGAGCTCTGCTGAGAGGGCAGAAACTATAATGTCATACACTGCTCACGTCTGAGAAGGAAGGGAGAACAAAGCCTCACGCTGCTCTCTTCTGAGCAGGAAGGGAGAACAAAGCCTCACACTTCTCACGTCTGAGAAGGAAGGGAGAACAATGCCCCACACTGCTCTCTTCTGAGCAGGAAGGGAGAACAAAGCCTCACACTGCTGTCTTCTGACCAGGGAGAACAAGGCCTCACACTGCTCTCTTCTGAGCAGGAAGGAAGAACAATGCCTCACACTGCTCTCTTCTGAGCAGGGAGAACAAAGCCTCACACTGCTCTCTTCTGAGCAGGAAGGGAGAACAAAGCCTCATGCTGCTCTCTTCTGAGCAGGGAGAACAAAGCCTTACGCTAATCTCTTCTGAGCAGGAAGAACAAAGCCTCACACTGCTCTCCTCTGAGCAGGAAGGGAGAACAGTGCCTCACACGGCTCTCTTCTGAGGAGGGAGAACAAAGCCTCACACTGCTCTCTTCTGAGCAGGAAGGGAGAACAGTGCCTCACACTGCTCTCTTCTGAGCAGGGAGTACAAAGCCTCACACTGCTCTCTTCTGAGGTGGGAGAGAGTACAGTGGGTCACACTGAGCTCTGCTGAGAGGGCAGAAACTATAATGTCATACACTGCTCACGTCTGAGAAGGAAGGGAGAACAAAGCCTCACACTTCTCTCTTCTGAGAAGGAAGGGAGAACAAGGCCTCACGCTGCTCTCTTCTGAGCAGGAAGGGAGAACATTGCCTCACACTGCTCTCTTCTGAGCAGGGAGAACAAAGCCACACACTGCTCTCTTCTGAGCAGGGAGAACAAAGCCTCACACTGCTCTCTTCTGAGAAGGAAGGGAGAACAAAGCCTCACGCTGCTCTCTTCTGAGCAGGAAGGGAGAACAGTGCCTCACACTGCTCTCTTCTCAGCAGGAAGAAAGAACAAAGCCTCACATTGCTCTCTTCTGACCGGGGAGAACAAAGCCTCACACTGCTCTCTTCTGAGCAGGAAGGGAGAACAGTGCCTCACACTGCTTCCTTCTGAGCAGGAAGGGAGAACAGTGCCTCACACTGCTCTCTTCTGAGCAGGGAGAAGAAAGCCTCACACTGCTCACGTCTGAGAAGGAAGGGAGAACAAAGCCTCACACTGCTCTCTTCTGAGCAGGAAGGGAGAACAGTGCCTCACACTGCTCTCTTCTGGGCAGGGAGAACAAAGCCTCACACAGCTCTCTTCTGAGCAGGAAGGGAGAACAGTGCCTCACACTGCTCTCTTCTGAGCAAGGAGAACAAAGCCTCGCACTGCTCTCTTCTGAGCAGGAAGGAAGAACAGTGCCTCACACTGTTCTCTTCTGAGCAGGGAGAACAAAGCCTCACACTGCTCTCTTCTGAGCAGCAAGGGAGAACAGTGCCTCACACTGCTCTCTTCTCAGCAGGAAGAAAGAACAAAGCCTCACATTGCTCAGGGCGAACAAAGCCTCACACTGCTCTCTTCTAAGCAGGAAGGGAGAACAGTGCCTCACACTGCTCCCTTCTGAGCAGGAAGGGAGAACAGTGCCTCACACTGCTCTCTTCTGAGCAGGGAGAACAGTGCCTCACACTGCTCTCTTCTGTCGCAGGAAGGGAGAACAGTGCCTCACACTGTTCGGAGCAGGAAGGGAGAACAAAGCCTCACACTGCTCTCTTCTGAGCAGGAAGGGAGAACAATGCCCCACACTGCTCTCTTCTGAGCAGGAAGGGAGAACAAAGCCTCACACTGCTGTCTTCTGACCAGGGAGAACAAGGCCTCACACTGCTCTCTTCTGAGCAGGAAGGGAGAACAATGCCTCACACTGCTCTCTTCTGAGCAGGGAGAACAAAGCCTCACACTGCTCTCTTCTGAGCAGGAAGGGAGAACAAAGCCTCACGCTGCTCTCTTCTGAGCAGGGAGAACAAAGCCTCACGCTACTCTCTTCTGAGCAGGAAGAACAAAGCCTCACACTGCTCTCCTCTGAGCAGGAAGGGAGAACAGTGCCTCACACGGCTCTCTTCTGAGCAGGAAGGGAGAACAGTGCCTCACACTGCTCTCTTCTGAGCAGGGAGAACAAAGCCTCACACTGCTCTCCTCTGAGCAGGAAGGGAGAACAGTGCCTCACACTGCTCTCTTCTGAACAGGAAGGGAGAACAGTGCCTCACACTGCTCTCTTCTGAGCAGGGAGTACAAAGCCTCACACTGCTCTCTTCTGAGGTGGGAGAGAGTACAGTGGGTCACACTGAGCTCTGCTGAGAGGGCAGAAACTATAATGTCATACACTGCTCACGTCTGAGAAGGAAGGGAGAACAAAGCCTCACGCTGCTCTCTTCTGAGCAGGAAGGGAGAACAAAGCCTCACACTTCTCACGTCTGAGAAGGAAGGGAGAACAATGCCCCACACTGCTCTCTTCTGAGCAGGAAGGGAGAACAAAGCCTCACACTGCTGTCTTCTGACCAGGGAGAACAAGGCCTCACACTGCTCTCTTCTGAGCAGGAAGGAAGAACAATGCCTCACACTGCTCTCTTCTGAGCAGGGAGAACAAAGCCTCACACTGCTCTCTTCTGAGCAGGAAGGGAGAACAAAGCCTCATGCTGCTCTCTTCTGAGCAGGGAGAACAAAGCCTCACGCTACTCTCTTCTGAGCAGGAAGAACAAAGCCTCACACTGCTCTCTTCTGAGCAGGAAGGGAGAACAGTGCCTCACACTGTTCTCTTCAAGGCAGGGAGAACAAAGCCTCACACTGCTCTCTTCTGAGCAGGGAGAACAAAGCACCACACTGCTCTCTTCTGAGCAGGAAGGGAGAACAGTGCCTCAAACTGCTCTCTTCTGAGCAGGAAGGGAGAACAGTGCCTCACACTGCTCTCTTCTGGGCAGGGAGAACAAAGCCTCACACTGCTCTCTTCTGAGCAGGAAGGGAGAACAGTGCCTCACACTGCTCTCTTCTGAGCAGGGAGAACAAAGCCTCACACTGCTCTCTTCTGAGCAGGAAGGGAGAACAGTGCCTCACACTGTTCTCTTCTGGGCAGGGAGAACAAAGCCTCACACTGCTCTCTTCTGAGCAGGGAGAACAAAGCACCACACTGCTCTCTTCTGAGCAGGAAGGGAGAACAGTGCCTCACAATGCTCTCTTCTGAGCAGGAAGGGAGAACAGTGCCTCACACTGCTCTCTCCTGGGCAGGGAGAACAAAGCCTCACACTGCTCTCTTCTGAGCATGAAGGGAGAACAGTGCCTCACACTGTTCCCTTCTGAGCAGGGAGAACAAAGCCTCACACTGCTCTCTTCTGAGCAGGAAGGGAGAACAGTGCCTCACACGGCTCTCTTCTGAGCAGGAAGGGAGAACAGTGCCTCACACTGCTCTCTTCTGAGGAGGGAGAACAAAGCCTCACACTTCTCTCTTCTGAGCAGGAAGGGAGAACAGTGCTTCACACTGCTCTCTTCTGAGCAGGGAGTACAAAGCCTCACACTGCTCTCTTCTGAGGTGGGAGAGAGTACAGTGGGTCACACTGAGCTCTGCTGAGAGGGCAGAAACTATAATGTCATACACTGCTCACGTCTGAGAAGGAAGGGAGAACAAAGCCTCACACTTCTCTCTTCTGAGAAGGAAGGGAGAACAAAGCCTCACGCTGCTCTCTTCTGAGCAGGAAGGGAGAACATTACCTCACACTGCTCTCTTCTGAGCAGGGAGAACAAAGCCACACACTGCTCTCTTCTGAGCAGGGAGAACAAAGCCTCACACTGCTCTCTTCTGAGAAGGAAGGGAGAACAAAGCCTCACGCTGCTCTCTTCTGAGCAGGAAGGGAGAACAGTGCCTCACACTGCTCTCTTCTCAGCAGGAAGAAAGAACAAAGCCTCACATTGCTCTCTTCTGACCGGGGAGAACAAAGCCTCACACTGCTCTCTTCTGAGCAGGAAGGGAGAACAGTGCCTCACACTGCTTCCTTCTGAGCAGGAAGGGAGAACAGTGCCTCACACTGCTCTCTTCTGAGCAGGGAGAAGAAAGCCTCACACTGCTCACGTCTGAGAAGGAAGGGAGAACAAAGCCTCACACTGCTCTCTTCTGAGCAGGAAGGGAGAACAGTGCCTCACACTGCTCTCTTCTGAGCAGGGAGAAGAAAGCCTCACACAGCTCTCTTCTGAGCAGGAAGGGAGAACAGTGCCTCACACTGCTCTCTTCTGAGCAAGGAGAACAAAGCCTCGCACTGCTCTCTTCTGAGCAGGAAGGAAGAACAGTGCCTCACACTGTTCTCTTCTGAGCAGGGAGAACAAAGCCTCACACTGCTCTCTTCTGAGCAGCAAGGGAGAACAGTGCCTCACACTGCTCTCTTCTCAGCAGGAAGAAAGAACAAAGCCTCACATTGCTCTCTTCTGAGAAGGGCGAACAAAGCCTCACACTGCTCTCTTCTGAGCAGGAAGGGAGAACAGTGCCTCACACTGCTCCCTTCTGAGCAGGAAGGGAGAACAGTGCCTCACACTGCTCTCTTCTGAGCAGGGAGAACAGTGCCTCACACTGCTCTCTTCTGTCGCAGGAAGGGAGAACAGTGCCTCACACTGTTCGGAGCAGGAAGGGAGAACAAAGCCTCACACTGCTCTCTTCTGAGCAGGAAGGGAGAACAATGCCCCACACTGCTCTCTTCTGAGCAGGAAGGGAGAACAAAGCCTCACACTGCTGTCTTCTGACCAGGGAGAACAAGGCCTCACACTGCTCTCTTCTGAGCAGGAAGGGAGAACAATGCCTCACACTGCTCTCTTCTGAGCAGGGAGAACAAAGCCTCACACTGCTCTCTTCTGAGCAGGAAGGGAGAACAAAGCCTCACGCTGCTCTCTTCTGAGCAGGGAGAACAAAGCCTCACGCTACTCTCTTCTGAGCAGGAAGAACAAAGCCTCACACTGCTCTCCTCTGAGCAGGAAGGGAGAACAGTGCCTCACACGGCTCTCTTCTGAGCAGGAAGGGAGAACAGTGCCTCACACTGCTCTCTTCTGATCAGGGAGAACAAAGCCTCACACTGCTCTCTTCTGAGCAGGAAGGGAGAACAGTGCCTCACGCTGCTCTCTTCTGAGCAGGAAGGGAGAACAAAGCCTCACACTTCTCTCTTCTGAGAAGGAAGGGAGAACAAAGCCTCACGCTGCTCTCTTCTGAGCAGGAAGGGAGAACATTGCCTCACACTGCTCTCTTCTGAGCAGGGAGAACAAAGCCACACACTGCTCTCTTCTGAGCAGGGAGAACAAAGCCTCACACTGCTCTCTTCTGAGAAGGAAGGGAGAACAAAGCCTCACGCTGCTCTCTTCTGAGCAGGAAGGGAGAACAGTGCCTCACACTGCTCTCTTCTCAGCAGAAAGAAAGAACAAAGCCTCACATTGCTCTCTTCTGACCGGGGAGAACAAAGCCTCACACTGCTCTCTTCTGAGCAGGAAGGGAGAACAGTGCCTCACACTGCTTCCTTCTGAGCAGGAAGGGAGAACAGTGCCTCACACTGCTCTCTTCTGAGCAGGGAGAACAAAGCCTCACACTGCTCACGTCTGAGAAGGAAGGGAGAACAAGGCCTCACACTGCTCTCTTCTGAGCAGGAAGGGAGAACAGTGCCTCACACTGCTGTCTTCTGGGCAGGGAGAACAAAGCCTCACACAGCTCTCTTCTGAGCAGGAAGGGAGAACAGTGCCTCACACTGTTCTCTTCTGAGCAGGGAGAACAAAGCCTCACACTGCTCTCTTCTGAGCAGGAAGGGAGAACAGTGCCTCACACTGCTCTCTTCTGAGCAGGGAGTACAAAGCCTCACACTGCTCTCTTCTGAGGTGGGAGAGAGTACAGTGGGTCACACTTAGCTCTGCTGAGAGGGCAGAAACTATAATGCCATACACTGCTCACGTCTGAGAAGGAAGGGAGAACAAAGCCTCACACTGCTCTCTTCTGAGCAGGAAGGGAGGACAAAGCCTCACACTGCTCTCTTCTGAGCAGGGAGAACAAAGCCTCACATTGCTCTCTTCTGAGCAGGAAGGGAGAACAAAGCCTCACGCTGCTCTCTTCTGAGCAGGAAGGGAGAACAGCTGACTCACACTGTTCTCTTCTGGGCAGGGAGAACAAAGCCTCACACTGCTCTCTTCTGAGCAGGGAGAACAAAGCCTCACACTGCTCTCTTCTGAGCAGGAAGGGAGAACAGTGCCTCACACTGCTCTCTTCTGAGCAGGAAGGGAGAACAGTGCCTCAAACTGCTCTCTTCTGGGCAGGGAGAACAAAGCCTCACACTGCTCTCTTCTGAGCAGGAAGGGAGAACAGTGCCTCACACTGCTCTCTTTTGAGCAGGGAGAACAAAGCCTCATACTGCTCTCTTCTGATCAGGGAGGGAGAACAGTGCCTCACACTGTTCTCTTCTGGGCAGGGAGAACAAAGCCTCACATTGCTCTCTTCTGAGCAGGGAGAACAAAGCCTCAAACTGCTCTCTTCTGAGCAGAAAGGGAGAACAGTGCCTCACACTGCTCTCTTCTGAGGTGGGAGAGAGTACAGTGGGTCACACTGAGCTCTGCTGAGAGGGCAGAAACTATAATGCCATACACTGCTCACGTCTGAGAAGGAAGGGAGAACAAAGCCTCACACTGCTCTCTTCTGAGCAGGAAGGGAGGACAAAGCCTCACACTTCTCTCTTCTGAGCAGGGAGAACTAAGCCTCACATTGCTCTCTTCTGAGCAGGAAGGGAGAACAAAGCCTCACACTGATCTCTTCTGAGCAGGGAGAAAACAGGTGTCTTTCACCACTCTTCTGGGAAAGGAAAGATTACAGTAGGTAGTGGTTTCATGTGGTAAAGGAGCCAGTGTAAACACCTTAGAGAAAGGCACAAGGAATGAAGTCAGTAAGAGTATAAAGAGAGGACAATAGTTGTAAACTAGCCCCTTATTAAGTTCAATGAAAGCACCTGAATTGAGTTGGAAGGATATATCCAAACACCAATAGCTCTAGCTGAGAGATGAATACCCCACTGGACTGGGAAAAGACGTGATTGACAAATTATTTAGCCAATGGCTGAATGAGAATGGTCGAGGAAAGCCAGTGGTTGAAAAGGGCAGATTCCATAACACTCTCAAATGAGTATTGCTAGCCAGGGGTGTAGGAGACAATACATTTCTGGAGGGGACAGGGACAGCCTTGGGGACTTTCAATCAACCCTATACAAATCGCTCGTTGTTTACGAACTGCAGGCTCGGATAAATATACACAATCATATATATATATATATATATATATTGGAAGTGAAATAGGGAGAAAGGAAGGGATGTTTTCACAGTCTGAAAGTATCTTTTATTGTTATTTACATTCACAAAGTAATTAGCTCAAATGTGAAAATAACATGTTGATTAACCTTGCATCTTCATGCACCAAGCAAATAAAGGTAGGAGGGTAAAAAGGAAGAAGATACCCTTTGCGCCCCACACCCATCATGCCCTTCGCCTCATGCCAATTGGAACCGCACTGGAGAGATCAAAAGCGATTAGGTACAACAGTTGTAAACTGTGCTCGGAAACCATAGTTCTAATAACACTTCTACTCCTTTGTGTGATCTTGGGAAGCTCAGCTCCACATCAATCATAACTAGGAGCATTTCAACTGAAGAAGCTCTTGGAGTTACAGGCTATATAAACATGGATTCTCTAATCTCTGTATAAACAGCAGTCACTAATTTCTTTAGAAACGGCTGTTTGTGATGCACCAAGTCGCTGCGTGTAAAGAAAAGACATTCACTGATTATAAAGAAAAGACATCAGAAAATGATTATGATAGGGTTATTACAGTCGAATTCTGACATTACAGTGGCTTCTGCCAGAGCTAGCAGCCAAGGTAAAAGGCAGATCAGGTCACAGAGCATAATTAATGCAGCTGTTTAAAGCAAAAACGTGGAATGTTGCTTTTCTTTCTTCTGCTGTACTTTAATAGCTTGGAATGACAGAAGCTATGCACTAGGGTTTTAAGTGGTTTGTGGGAAAGTTGGTGGTGTGACTATGTATTATATGGGGTAAAATACCCCCTGTGTACATAAGGATATTGCAAGTCACCTTAAAGTTCATACCTTATAAACAAGCATTGGCATAGCCAATAGGTCTCGCCTATGCAAGTTATATTGCCTTTGCCAATGTGTTTTAGCCATGCTGTACACTAGTGAGACTACTATTCAGCATGGCTGAAAGTTAATGGCATAAAGGAGAATGATGTGTCACCGACTGGTGTGGTGTAGTATCATGGAGTAAATAGAGTGTCCTAGAATGAAGCAGTAAACTAACTTTAAAGGAACAAGGGTCCCTTGAATAAAATGGAACACCACTCCCATAAACAATGATATTAAAGTAGTATACAAATGGAATGTTTTATACATTTATTCAATCAAATTATAAAAGATCAAATGTAGTGGGAAAACATCAACAGGGGAAATCGATAAAGACTGGTATTCGGGCATTACACAAGTTATCTGGATGACCCAATGTCACCAATTACAAGAAAAATGTAAAAAAGTAACCTATATAGTACAGTGCTTTGGAGGAGGCTTGCCTGGTTTGTAGTGGGTACCTATGGTACTTACACCTTATACCATGTCCATTTATCCCTTATTAGTGACATGTAGGCAGTGTCTAGACGCCAGGCTCTCTAGGGGTAGCTGTAGCCAAGGCTTATCTAGGAGACATGCAAAGCTCATGCAATACCACTGTAGTCACACAGTACTCACACACATGAAAGAAAATACTAAGTGTTACAAAATTAAAGGTACTTTATTTTAGTGACACAAATGCCAAAAATACCATAGAGACTATACTCCCTTAGGAGGTAAGTAATACACCAATTATGTACACTAGTATGCAGCAATAGCAATAAAAACAGTTAGAAAACAGTGCAATTAGTGAAAATCACAATGGTTAGAAATGGGCCTAGGGGAAACACAAACCATATACTAAGAAAGTGGAATGCGAATGTCGGTTTCCCACCTAGGCAAGTGTGGTGTGTAGAGGGGCGCTGGGAGTATTAGAAAACACCAAAGGTAAGTACTAGAACCCACCTCAGAGCCCAGGAAAGCAGAAGTAAATCACAGTAACTTTCCTAGAACACACAAGAACACAAGAAAGACGATAATGCAAGAACCAGAAGATACTTCAAGACACAAAGGGTGGATTCCTGGACTTAAAGACCTGTGGAAGAATGGGACTAAGTCCAAGAAGCACAGAAGAGTCCAAGGAGGACAGGAGCCCCTGCTAACTAGAATCAAGGTGCAAAAGAAGAACCACTGGTGAAGAACAACAGTCAGTACTGCACCCAAGAAGATGGATGCGGGTTCTTCGGTGAGAAAGTGAAGTAAAGGATGCAGAGGATTCCTGCTGGAGTCTTGCAATCTGAATCTGAAGAACCTCCCAAAGGAGAGACCCTAAATACCCCTGAAAGGGGGATTGATCAGCTAAACAGGTAGGCACCTATCAGGGGACGGCTCTGACACCACCTGCTGGCACAGGCCACTCAGATTCTCCCAGAGTTCGCTGCCAACTTGGAATCCAGGATGGCAAAACCCAGGGACCCTCTGGAGGAGCTCTGAGCAGCACACCTGGGGTGGTGGTCCAGTTTCGTGCCAGAGCAGGGACTGGGGGTACCTGAACTGGTGTAGACTGGATTATGTAAGGAGGACACCAAATGTGCCCTTCAAAGCATTTCCAGTGGCCTGGGGAAGGAAGCTACCCCTTCCAAACCTATTTCCAAAGGGAGAGGGTGTAACACCCCTCTACCAAAGGAAATCCTTTGTTCTGCCTTCCTGGGCTTGAGCTTCTCAACCAACAGAAGGACAGAAACCTGTCTGAGAGGTGTCAGCAGCTGGGGCTGCCTGGAAAACCTCAGAAGGCTGGAATGGCAATACTGGGGGTCCTTTAAGGAGCCCCCAGAGTGCATGGAATCATACAACCAATGCTTGCAAAAGCCTTGGGGTATGATTCCAACATGTTTGATACCAAACATACCTATGTTCGGAGTTACCATTATGTAGCTGGGAATAGGTAGTGACTTATTTCCAGTACACATTTAAAATGGCATCCCCACACTCCTTAAGTCTGGGAAAATGGTCCTAGAGGTCGTGGGGGCACCTCTGCTAGTGAAGGGGTGCCCTCACACACAGGTACTCTGCACCCTGCCCTCAGGACTGGAGGGCCTGCTATAGGGGTGACTTATAAGTGACCTGGTGCAGTGTAACTGGCAGTGAAAGGGTGCATGCACCTTTTCACGCAGGCTGCAATGGCAGTTCTGTAGAAGCCTTTGCATGGGCTCCCAATGGGTGGCAAAAAAAATGCTGCAGCCCATAGGGATCTCCTGGAACCCAAATGCCCTGGGTACCTAAGTACCATATACTAGGGACTTATAAGGGGGCACCAGTATGCCAATCTTGGGTGAAATACTGGGTTACCAGTATGCAACAACCATAATTTAAGGGAGAGAGCATAACTACTGGGTCCTGATTAGCAGGATCCCAGTAGACACACCCAAACACACTGGCAAACAGGCCAAATGTGGGGGTAACCAAGCTAGAAAGAGGCTACTTTCCTACAAGGTTAGCATCCACAATAATGATTTACACGTTTTTATACACCCACTTTTACATGAATGACTCAAATAGTGAATCAAGAAGTTATTAGCTCATAGTACCTTTGTTTATGCCAACTTATGTACAATATCACAAATTCAAGTCAAGGTACTTTGGGCGACGATATTTCGATCCCCTAGATAAGTATCAGGATCATCCTAAGCCTTCGTTAAGCTTGAGTTAAAAGGGTTACAGAGTGCTTGTAACCAAAACGGCGAAGATAAATCTGACTCACGTCTCATATGAGTGACAAGGCAATCAATGGAGATCTGAATCTCTAATCAAGCGCCAATGCCATAAAGTAGTAGTAGAGTGGAGTAGTATCACAATGTAATAGAGTGGAGTGGCAGAGTGTTGTAAAGTGGAAAGGCATAAATAAGAGTGAACTGGAGTAGAGTGAAGTAAAGTAACGTGAACTAGCATAGAGAAAGTTGGGTAGAATGTTGTTGAGCATAGTACATTGTTGTATAGTGGAGTGGCATAGAGGGCTGTGCAGTGGCGTTGAGCAGAGTATCGTAGATCGAAGTGGCATAGAGTGGTGTGGAGTGGCATAGAGTGGAGTAAAGTGGAATGGAGTGGCGTACAGGGAGTTGTGTAGGGAGTTACAGAGTGGAGAAAGTGTTAGAGTTTAATGGAATAAAGTGTCAGAGTCTAGTATCATGGAGTGTAATGTCAGAGTGAAGTGTCATAGAGTGGAGTTGGGTGGTCTAGAGTGAAGTGGCATAGAGTACAATGGTGCAAAGTAGATTGGTGTAGAGTGTGGTGGTATAGAGTGTGTTGGTTTTGAGTAAAGTGGTGTAGAGTGCATTGACGAAGACAGCACTGGTTTAGCGTAGAGTGGTGAAGAGTAGAGGGGAGCAGAGTGGAGTGGCACTGCATAGATTGCAGTGGTTCAGAGTGCTGTGTCATAGAGTGATGCGGTGCATGGTAGAGTGGAGTAGTGCAAGGTAGAGTAGACTGGTGTAGAGTGCAGTGGTGGGGTGCAGTGATGCAGAGTAGAGTGGCATAGTGTAGTGGCATATAGTACATTGGTGTAGAGTGCAGTAGAGTGGCATATAGTTGAGTGGTGCAGAGTAGAGTGCTGTGCTGCAGAGTAGAGAGGAGTATAGTTCAGTGGCAGAGTGCAGTGTTGCAGAGTAGAGTGACTTAAAGGGCAGTGGTGTAGAGTAGAGTGGCATAGAATGCATTGGTATAGAGTGCAGTGATGCAGAGTGATACAGAGTAGAGAAGAGTGGCTTAGAGTACAGTGGTGCAGAGTAGAATAGAGTTGCATAGAGTGCCGTGGCATAGAGTAGATTGCTGCAGAGTACAGTATAGTGGTGAAGAGTAGATTGTTGCAGAGTGGAGCATAGTGATGTAGAGTGCAGTAGCATAGAGCGGTGCACAGCAGATTGGAGTGGCGCAGGGTACATTGGAGTGGTGCAGGGTAGATTAGACTGGCATAGCATAGAGTGGAGTTGCGAAGATTGTAGTGGCATAGAGGAGATGATTTCAAAGTAGAGTGAAGTACCTACAGTGGATTGGTGTAGAGTAGAGTAGATTAGAGTGCAGTGCTGCAGAAAAGAGTGCAGTGGGACAGAGTACAGTTGCATTGAATGCAGTGGTGCAGAGTAGAGTGGCGTGGAGTTCAGTGGCAGAGTGCAATGTTGAAGATTAGAGGGTCGCAGAGTACAGTGGTGTATTGTAGAGTGGCATAGAGTGCTGTGGCGCAGACTACAGTGGCATTGAAAGCAGTGGAATAGAGTGCTGCGGTGCAGAGTAGATTGGCATAGAGTGCATTGGTTTTGAGTAAAGTGGTGAAGAGTGCAGAGGTGTGTTGTACAATGGTTAGAGTAGAATAGCATAGATTGCAGTGGTGTAGTGTAGAGTGCTGCAGAGTAGAGTGCTGCAGAGTAGAGTGGTGCAGAGTAGAGTGGTACAGCATAGATTGCAGTGACGTAGAGTAGCACAGAGTGGAGAAAAGTGGTATAGGGTGCAGTGGCATAGGGTAGATTGTTTCAGAGTACAGTGAAGAAAAGATAGAGAAAAGATAATATACTTCAATATGCTGAAGTATGTATCGATAACAACAACATAAATAATAACGCTAGACATAACAGCCCAAAATGAAATATGGCTTCTCCCTGTTAGCCATGCTATAATCAAGCCATTCATTACCTAGATAACAAAACATTAAACATAAATGTTAGAAAAATATACCCTTCTAATAGCTAAATTGTTGTGTGAAAAGGTAAAATCTGGGCCCAATCTCTACTTCACTGTTTCACCAACTGGTGTGATCTTAGGCAAATACAAATATTTTGTTTCACAGTCTCCTTTCTAGCCTGCAGGCATCAGGGTGAGTGGGACTCTGTTTCCTCTTTAGATCGTCCTCATTGTCTTGCAGCTCCTCTTCAAGGCGTCCTGTAACTCTCCTCTTCAAGGCGGCAGGTGATGCAGACAGTAATCATCCAAAACTCTTTTCTCCTCCTCGTGCCCTTTGTTCTTATGAGCACCCTTAATGCCCACACCTGTGAACAGGACAAACAAAAGAGCAGAGGGCGCAGGATTGGAGGATGGTCGGTACAGGGCTGTTATAAATAGTGCTTTTGTGCGCTAATGGCCCTCTGAATAATAGATGTAAAAGGGGAAATTAATTTGTCCCTTTGTCCCCCCCCCACCTTCGTCCTCCGTGTCGCCCGCCCTCCAAAATCTGGGGGGATACATCCCCCGCGTCCCCCACACTTCCTACGCCCATGTTGCTAGCAATGGGTCTTTTTGACAGCTGTGTTGTCAAAACTCAGACCTATATAAGTGAATACAAACGAAACTCTTTCTGGAACTCCTAACACCTCCTTATCGGAGTCATAAAGGGAAAAAAGGACGGGAGTAAGACATAAACTGCCTTGTTATATACAGCTCAAGGACCAGTTCTCCAACCATGTAAGTAGCAATTACGTCCATCTGGAGAACTAACTGGATTAGGCTCCAGGACACGAGTACACAAAAATATTATCGGAAGTAATCGGGCAATTGTTAATTCCAAAGAGTTAATCTAATGAGTCCGATGCGTGCTTAGGGTACTCGAGAGCCTGGCGAAGCCTGTTTACTTCTGCAAAGAGCCGTCCACTAGACAGACAAACCGTTCTTACTCCCCCGTCGTGACTCGACCCCAGGCGCTATCAGTAAGGGTTCCCGAGTGAACGTAACTCTGTGGGTAAGAGGTCGGGTGCCGTCATTACCACTGGACGGCGCAGTAATGGAACGACAGTACCAGCAGGGCGCCTGTTCGAGTGGAAAGTGTTTCCCTACAAGACTTCTGCTCGAAAAAAAATGTTGCGAGCAAAAATGCCACAAAATTACATAATGTAATTCCATGAGCATAATTAAAAATCCAACCCGGTCTGCCCAATAAATATTTATAGAATTTATGGCTTCATCGACGCACGTCATTACCTGGATTGTTGCTTCAAAATGTACTTATTTTATCGATTTCGTCAGAAGGAAGGTTGAGTCTGCCCTGCCAGGATGCAAACCTGCGGCCTATATGTTACAAACAGATCGCCCATACAAGAGCTCAACTCATGGACCAGTTTTACTGAAGCTGGAATCAGTGGTCTGCTTGTTCTTAAATTGGTACAATAACCCGTTTAGCAATGTCAATGCTATTGAAATCTACCACCTGCTGGTAGGAACAGTTCTCTACAGCAGGCACACCAACCTACTCAACTTCCTTAATGGGACGTAAACCTGTGTGTTCTAGGTTACTCACAAGTTTTTGATGGTCACCCTAACCAAGCAGGCTTTATATCGGAATAGTACTTCGTGGTCTGAAAATCACAAACAGACCCCACCAATAGGCACTTTAGCCCACTGAGCAATCTTCCGATATTAAAACATGTGACCTGTGTGTTACAAACAGCTCTCTACAACAGGCGCCTGCACTCACTGCGCTGTCTTTCCGACGTCGCTGTGGGAGCTGGTGCTCCGAGGAATAATGTCCACACTGAAAGCTGGGAGCGCCCACAGATGACAGGGACTGGCCCGCGCGGCCGGAAGCTGTGCAGCTCGGTAATGATGGCCCTGTCAGGAAACAGAGCACCCGGCTCCCGGGTTCAAGTGAATGCCAAGGAGGTAATCAAAGAATAAACAGGCAGATGACAGGATGACAAGACGGGGAGGGAGGGAGAGGGGCGCGCGAGGATAGGCGGGCGCTCTTCCAGGTGCTCTGCTCAGCGGGAGCTGTGGAGGGGCCCGCACTGTGATGCGCTTGGAAGGAGGGGGGAGGCAGGGGCAGCGGGGCGCTACGTTTCTAGGACGGGACAGAGGCGCCTGAAATGTCGCTGGACCCTTGTCGTAGCCACCCCAGCCCCGTGTGCCACTTTTGCCTCATGTTAGGCAGTGAAAGGCCGGTGCCATCGAAGATTACCCTGCGCTGCCCATGCAGTACCTGCTCTCTGCATGGGTGACGCTGCACGTGCTGCACCTGCTCCTCGTGTGAACCTTGCACTGCAGCTCGTGGTGCACTTATTCTCAAGCTTTCTTTTTTGAGGGGGAGTGTGTGTGTTGCTGCGCCTTCTTGAGTGTTTTCCTGTGCCTTAGCTATCCTGTGTGAGAGAAGCTTGTGCTTGCCTTCTCAGCCTCAGTGATTTTTGCACTGCTGTTGCCAGTTCTTTCATATGTTCTGTGTGAAAGGAACCTGATCTGCCGACACATGTTCTACGCCAGTTCGGCGAGTAAACACATTATTATTATTATTATTACTATTATTATTATTTTAACTTAAAATGCGCACAGCACAATTCTCTGGGGGAAACGTCAGTTACAACGCGGTCAATGTAACGCTATGCATTTATCACTCGCCATTACCACGCCTATGTGTCTAGCATGCATGCTTTTGCCACGTTTATGCATGGTGAAGGCAGATAGAGCGGTCTAGCTGTCCAGGTGGAAGAGGAAGGAGCAGAGAGCGGAGGAGAGAGAGGTGAGTGGGACTGGGGCCGGGTTTGGAGGGGGCGAGGTTGGTTTTTTTTGGGACAGGGCAGGGTTGTGGGGTTGAGGTAGTTTTTACGACAGGGCAGGTTTTAGTGTTCAGGATGGGGGCGGGGAGGTTGGGGTAGTTTTTAGGACAGTGCAGGGTAGGTTTTAGGTTAGAGGGTGGGGGGGTCGGGTAGTTTTTAGGACAGCATGGGGTAGGTTTTAGGTTTCAGGGTGGGGGTGCGGGGTCAGGGTAGTTTTTAGGACAGGGAGGGGTAGGTTTTAGGGTTCAGAGTGGGGGGGTCGAGGTAGATTTTATGACAGTGCAGGGTAGGTTTTTTGGTTACAGGGTGGGGGTCGAGGTTGTTTTTTGGACAGGGCAGGGTAGGTTTTAGGGTTCATGGTGTGAGGGTCGGAGTAGTTTTTAGGACAGTGCGGGGTAGGTTTTAGGGTACAGGACAGGGGATTGGGGTAGTTTTTAGGACAAGGTGGGGGCTCGGGCTAGTTTTTAGAACAGGACAGGGTAGGTTTTGGGGTTCAGGGTGGGGCAGGGGTCAGGTAGTTTTTAGGACAGAGAGGGGTAGGTGTTAGGGTTCGGGGGTTCATCGTAGTTTTTAGGACAGTGCAGGGTAGGTTTTACGTTGTAGGGTGGGGTGGGGGATTGATTAGTTTTTAGGACAGGGCAGGGTAGGTTTTAGAGTTCAGGACAGGGCTGGGTGGGTTAGTTTTTAAGACAGCATGGGATAGGTTTTTAGGGTAAAGGGTGGTTGCGGGCGTCACAGTAGTTTTTAGGACAGGGCAGGATAGGTTTTAGGGTTCAGGGCTTGGGCTCGTTTTCAGAATAGTGGGGGTAGGTTTTACGGCTCAGGGTGGGGGGATCGGGGTGGTGTTTAGGACAGGGTGGGTTAGGTTTTAGGGTTCAGGGCAGGGACGGGGGTCTGGGTAGTTTTTAGGACAGGGTGGAGTAAGTTTTAGGGTTCAGAGATGGGGCGGGGGCTCATGGTAGACTTTAGGAGACTGCAGGGTAGGTTTTAGGAGACAGGGCGGGAGGGTCAGGTAGTTTTTAGGACAGGGTGTGGTAGGTTTTAGGGTTCAGGGCAGGGATGGGGATGGGGGTCAGGGTAGTTTTTAGGACAGGGTGGTGTAGATTTTAGGGTTCAGGGCAGGGGCAGGTGGTCGGGTAGTTTTTAGGACAGTGTGGGGTAGGTTTTAGGGTACAGGATGGGGGGTTGGGTAGTTTTTAGGACAGGGCTGGGTAGGTTTTAAGGTTCAGGG
This sequence comes from Pleurodeles waltl, assembly GCF_031143425.1. Lineage (NCBI taxonomy): Eukaryota > Metazoa > Chordata > Amphibia > Caudata > Salamandridae > Pleurodeles > Pleurodeles waltl. The sequence continues at coordinate 845,365,442 of NC_090440.1, read as the reverse complement.
CAGGCAATCGGAGTAGTTTTTAGGACAGTGCAAGGTAGGTTTTACGTTGTAGGGTGGGGTGGGGGATTGATTAGTTTTTAGGACAGGGCAGGGTAGGTTTTAGAGTTTAGGACAGGGGTGGGAGTTGGGGTAGTTTTTAGGACAGTGCAGGGTAGGTTTCAGGGTGCAGGGCAAGGGATCGGGTAGTTTTTAAGACAGGGTGGGTAAGTTTTAAGGTTCAGGGTGGGGGTTTGGGGTAGTTTTTAGGGCAGGACGGGGTAGGTTTTAGGGTTCAGGGTGGGGGAGTGGGATAGGTTTTAGGACAGTGCGGAGTAAGTTTTAGGGTACAGGGCGGTGGGGTTGGGTTGCTTTTAGGACAGGGTGGGGTAGGTTTTAGAGTTCAGGGCGGGGGTTGAAGTAGTTCTTAGGACAGGGTGGGGTAGGTTTCAGGGTTCGGTGGGGTCGGGGTCAGGGTAGTTTTTTAGGGCAGGGCAGGAATACTTTAAGGGCTCACGGCAGGGGGTGGGAGGGGCAGTTTTAAGGGCTTGGGTGGGGTGGAGTATGGTATCAGGGGTAACGGGGCAGGGCGGAGGAGAATTCACCATGCATGTTCCTTTACCAAATATGCTTGTATCATGAAAATCATTGTAAAGGCATGTGTGGTAAAGGCATGCGTGTTAAAGATGCGGTCACTGTTGAGACTGCGTTGTTAAGGCATGCGTGATATACGCATGCGTTGTTCCATCATACATCCTTCTCAGGCAATAAGAAAGCATTTAGATCAGAAATAGCTCAGTCTTCAGAAGTTTTCTGAAACTAAGGTGATCTGTACATCTTTATGTGTAAGGGTAGCCTATTCCAATAGAGAGGGGCAAGATAAAAGAAGGATCTACCTCCTGAACGAGATTTTCTGATCTGAGGGACTGTGAGGAGAGCTTTATCTGTAGATCTTAGAAGTCTACCTGGTTGGTTAGGTTTTAAGCTTCGAGGAAAGATAGCTTGGGCCTTTGCCACATGGGGATTTATATGTTAAACAGCTAAATTTAAAAATAATTATTTTTCGAACAGGAAGCCAGTGGGGAAACATCCTGAACAACTAGGTCTAAACCACTACTTGCCTGAACCACTACTGCTAAACAACTAAAAAGTCTCTACAACTAAGTACTGAACAACTACTGTCTAAACAACAATTGTGCCTGAATAACAATTGCCTGAACAACTAATTTTAAGGTAAGGTTTTCCTTTTGGTTTTTATGGTTTATTAGTTGTTTAGAATATATATATATATTAGTTGTTCAGGCAATTGTTATTTAGACACAGTAGTTGTTCAGACAGTAGTTGTTCAGTACTTAGTTGTAGAGACTTTTTAGTTGTTTAGCAGTAGTGGTTTAGGCTATAGTTGTTTAGGACCTAGTTGTTCTGTCACATATTCAGCCAGTGTAGCAAGCACAAAGGAGGAGAAGAGGCTGCCCTGGATGGAAGCTTATGAATGAGCTGAGTGGCTGTATTTTGGACTACTTGAAGTTTAGTTAAGAGTGTTTCATTTGTAGATGCCAGGAGGGCGTTACAATACTCTAGCCGGCCAATAAACAATGCTTGGCCCAGAGTTTTCCTCACAGAGATAGGAAGTAGAGGAAAAATTCTTCTGAGCAATTGTATCATATAAAAGCATGTGCCAGTGGTCGCCAAAACCTGTTCTATCATGTGCAGTAACTGATCCAGGTGAATGCCCACGTTTTTAACTGCCATTGTGGGATTTGGCGCTATGCCTAGTTCACCTAGGCCACCAGTCCGAGGTCCAAAGCTGTTGGGCCCTGCTGAACAGCATAATCTCGGTTTTGCTGGTAATCAGCTGGAGACAGTTTCTGTCATCCAGGCTGCAATGCTTTTATCCCGTCCGCAAAACGTGCTTTTGCTTTAAGCAAATTATTATCAAAAGAGATTACAAACTGTGTATCATCAGCATATGAGAGAAGTTCAAATCCAAAAACTGGCAATTTTTGCAATAGGGGCCACATAAATATTAAATATAGTGGGGCTAAGGCAGGAGCCTGTTGGCACCCCCTTGTCTAATTCTATGGTGTGTGATTTAAAAGGGCCTAGATTGATAGTCTGACTTCTGTTGGATAAAAAAGCAGCGAACCACTGTAGAGTCATACCATGGATTCCTATAGCCTGCAACCTCTGAATCAACCTAGAGTGAGACACAGTATCAAATTCTGCAGACAAGTCCACCAGCACAAGCAATGATGGCTTATTATCATCAAGAGAGCATCTTATATGATCTAAGACTGCAATCAGAGTTGTTTCTGTACTGTGTAGAGGTCTGATCTCACATTGTGATGGGCTTTGAATCATGGTTGATTCAAGATACTCCATAAATTGAATGTTTATTTGCCCTTCTAGCCGCTTGCTCATTAAGGGAAGCCAAGAAATTGGTCGATAGTTGGAGAGGTCCATCAATGGTAAATTGGCCTTCTTTTGAATGGGCATGATCTGAGCTTTTTTCCAAACAAAGGGAACTTTGCCAACTCTTAACAATTAGTTAAGTGAAAAGCAAATTGCAGGGACGATCTAATTGGACAATGCAACAGAGATTCTAGCAGGAGTGATATCTAAAGGAGACCCAGGTTTGGCAGAAGCCAGAGCTTTCTGAATAGGAACAGGCCTAAGTAATTTCACCTAAGGTGGAGGCCATGTTGATTAGTAACAGACTGAGATTAGGCTCAGAGCTTTCTTGCTCATCTGGTCTGGAAAGGTTTTATAAATCACATCTATTTTCTGTATAAAGTGATAAGCGAGAGAATCTCACAAAGCCTGTTATTGCTTAATCTCAGAAGAGCAAGCATAAGGGTTTATAAATGTATTAGGAAGTTTGAATAACTCTTTCAAAGAGTTAGCCCCCTGACTGAGTTGAAGAGAAATATGTAACTTTTGAGCATTTTTAATATGGCGACTATACATCGTTAAGGATGTTTTGTAATCCTCTTTATCAGTTGAGTTTTGGGAGTGGCGCCATCGTCTCTCAAGTTTTTTGCATAGGACCTTCTCATTGCATAATTCTGGTGTATGCCAAGGTGTGTGAGTACCATGTTTAGATACCGCAGAAGTTTTCAAAGGGGCTAACGTATCAAACACCATGTTTAGGGCTGATGGTAATCTAATAAAGCTTTATCCACATTGGTGTCATCTTTTGTAACCATGAAGTCAAATCCCTTAGCGGAGGTGTCCGGGGTAACTTTGCGCCAGTGTTTCATCAGATTATTCTGAGCCTTCTTATGATGTTCAGGCATAGGCTTTATCAAGATCTGAAAACAAATTGAGGAATGATCAATCCATAGTGGCGGTAAAAGGGCATCACAAGATAAAGAAAAAGAGTTCGTAAAAATTAAATTGAGAGTGTGGGCCGCAGTATGCATAGGTACTTTAACTTGCTGATCTATGCCTAGCATAGTAAGATCAGAATGAAGTTGAGACACCTCTATATTTGAGGGATGTTTCCCATGAAAGTTAAAATTGCCTAGTAAAAGAAAGTGTTTGGATGTCAAAACACGTGGCAATGAATTCAATAAGCTGTTGACTGAAATCTTTTTGATGCCCGGGGGCGATATACAAGAGCACCTCTCCAAAAGTCATGAAGGGAGAGTTTTACTATAAAACACATATCTCCTCCCAGTCTTCTAGTAAAGTTTGTATAAGCGAGGCTTTCAGAGTGTCTTTAAAGATAATGGCAATACCACCACCAGTCCTGCCCTCCCTGTCCAGTCTCAACATGCAATCATTATCTGGGAGTTCTAACGCAATTGCAGGTAAAGTAGTGGAATTCAACCAGGTTTCAATTAAGAAGCCAGTCTCAGGTGCTACTAAGGACAGCAAATCCCAGAATGTAATAGCATGTTTTGGTAATGGTTTTACAATGTATATAATACCCTCCAGGTATCTGGAGGTCAGTGAAAGTGAGGATAAGGGAGAAGAGCTAGGAGGTTCACAAGGAGAATTCATCCTAAGGTTAATATGGTTGTCACCTGAAAAACGTAAAATGTGTCTTCTATAAGATCATCCTGGAAACAGTGAAAGTGGCATTTTAAACATGTCACTGGACCATCTAACTGGGAGGTTTTGCAGCCCCTGATGCAGGTACACAAAGGGATTGCATCCTTATATAGGTTGATTATATTATATAGTTCGTCAGCAGAATAAGTAACTCTGGAAAAGTACCTGTGTTCTGCCGTAAAAAAGGAGCAGGGCTCCTCTGGAAGTTCGCACACGGATGGGCACAAACGGGCACAGACAAGCTTGCCTTTGGTGCGCCTTTGGCACGTCATTGGTGAGTCCGATGCGCATCAGCACCAGCTTCAATTTGAATAGGGAACCAGGGTTTAGCAACCAGACTGCTGATTCCCCTCTTAGCATCCACCAGGAAGTGTGTAAAGTACCAGCTCTCTCCACACAGATGGTACAAACAGCGGTGGAATGGAGAGCGGTATCTGCACAAATTAAAACAGATAAAACGTCTTTCCGAACAGCAAAGGTATTGGTGCAAGTTAAAACAATAAATTCGCTTTCAGTGCAACAAATGTCAGGGTAGTCCATCTGCTTGAGAGTAGGTTGCTCTCCTACAGCTCCTTTTGTTCATGTCCTAGTGTGTGAGGAGACCTTCACCACTGTCATCTGTGCCTCTGATCCACGTGTGAAGGAAGCACGCACCGCTGTTTGTGGTGTGTATGCGAATTGTGTGAATAGCGCTTTGCACTGCTGACACCTGTCCTGTGACTACTCTATCAGTAAAGGGAGCTTGCAGTCACGGCCGGCTTTTGGCATGGGTGAGCTGGGCGCCAATATTTAGAGAGGCGTCAAGAGCTGCCCGCATTAAGGTCATGCAGACAGCAGCGTCCATCTCACTTGGCTGCAGTGATTCTGTTTGAAGTACGCTTAATCATTTGATAACTCGCTCAGGTGCTTTCGTCGTTCCTCCTAACCCCCCCCCCCCCCAACCCCCCCTCCCCCACCCCGCTGTCACATATCAATACCAGGAAAAGTGCGGAGATGTTTATGTTCAGAGGCCATAAGCGATCCCTTGCTGCTTCATTATATATACGAACAGCAGTGAAGGCGCAAAATTTCTCCCTGCCCAGGGCCCATCATAGCAAAGGCGGGCTCTACTTGCAGTACTGTTGGCTAGGCTTCCATCTGTGTAAGGAAACAGAGCCGGCTTTAGGGAGGTAACCAGGCACACAGCTCCAGGCGCTGACCTCCGGTGGCCCGAGTTTTAAAATATATTATGGATTTAAAGGCACCTGCTGCAGAGTTGCCTTCCTTCAGCAAGCTACAGGCTACAATAATAATGTCAAGATAACTCTGGTGATGAATGGACTTTCTGGAGAGAGATTAGAGTTTTATCTATGGAAGTTTTGACTCATCATAAAATAGCGCAGAGGGTTACTATGCCTGCTGCAAAGAACATGTACCCTGCTGTTCACAAAATGGAATATAATGTAGATAGTTCATTGAGACACTGCTTTTGTCAGAGAGATGCGTTTGTTACTTGCATTTTAAAAGTTACAAAGCTAACATAGGAGAGTGAGCTATGTCATTGAAGAGCTGCATAGAAACTGCAAGGTATAGGTTAGAGCGATATGATTTTTTCTCTGGTCACTATCCTAATGTTGCTTAAAAGGGTTCATTTGGATAGATATTTTTTTTGTTTTAGTAAAGGTAACCCAATCACAGTGTTATGTTTTAAATCCTGAGTTTATGCTGCTCCAAAGTAAGCACTCCTAAACTATACAACCTACCACTATGGATGACATGTGACACCTTCACCATTTAGTCGTCTTTGTCTTAAGTAACATTTCTTATGCACTGATTTACACACGTATGAGCCATAGTCTCTGTCTAATGTGTGTGAGATGTAAAGGGCTCTGAAACCCATACACTGGTGTGAGTAGTACTATAAAACAAAATAAATGCATGTGAGATGGGGCCTTTGGAGGGTGGTAGTGAGGGAAGCTGTGGAGAAGGTGGTCATTCGGGGCACCAACAAACATTGTCGCACAGGGCATCCTCAGTGCTAAAGTCAGCCCTGTAAGGAAACTTTCACTGTTGCTACATGTGCTGTATCTGGTCTGTGTGTGAGGGAAACTTGCTCCACTGATACCTGTATTGTAACAGTTTTGTGTACCTTGCGTTGCCTTAACCTGTGCGGTATCTGAGATGCGCGAGCCCTGCTAATGTGCACTGATCAGCGGGTGTGGCTTCGGGGGGCGGGGGGAGGTGTTTGTGGTGTTACACTCCCCTAATAAAAATATTTTCTGATAATTAGTTGGGTACATGTGCTTTCAGTCAGATATGGTGAGGTATCTGTCGTATTTCACCAGAGATTTTTAAATACACACAAAAACACACACACTCCCTCTCTCTAGTTTGAAAGTCTTCAAAAATGTTGGGAAGTTTTACACTATCTTGTGTTTTCTCTCACTTAGTACCCCTACCAATCTGCATTTCTCTCCTTTTCCCCTGCTCCTTAAGCCCGTCTCATGCACCTTAACATTATAAGCCAGTGTGAATGTTGGAAAATCTGAAGCTCACCCCCCCCCCCCCCAATCTCACTGACCAAGCTAAGCTCCTGGCACTGTTGTTACCTTTTCTCTATCCCTTCTGCGTGTGAAGGAAGAAGCATACAGTAGTGATGCTTATGCTGTTCTTGATGTGTGTGTGAGGAAAGCTTGCACTTCTGATACCCATCATGCACCTGTTAGTGTGTATATCTTGCGTTACTCCAACCTGTGCAGTATCTGAGGTGTGTGTGCGGGTAATGAGCACTGGTGCTACCTCTTCCGTACTCTCCCTGCATCTGAAGGAAGAAGCATGCAGTGCTGCTGCTTGTACTGTTCCTGATCTGTGTGTGGGAAGCTTGCACTTCTGATACCTGTGTTATGATGGTGGAGTTTGAAGGTAACTTGCAGTACCTTTGCTTCACCTGATGTATGCATGTGTCTGTGGGTGAATGGGGGAGGCAGGCACTGATGTTACAAGTACTGTACTGTTGTGTGTGTCAAGGAAACCTGCATGTGCAGTACCTGATGTGTGAGGGAAGCTTGCACTACCTGGGCTGTATCCCATGCATGTGTATGTGTGCAGTATGCACGGCTGCTCTTCGTGCTTTTCCTGCTCTTTGCAGTGTCGTATGCCTGCTTCAAAGAGTCCATTGACGGAATTACCAAGAGCAGCACGTGTGGGATGCTAATGGGCCGCTTGGAAGCACAGCCTTTCCGTTGCACCACCAAAACAATATGCAACATTAAAAACAACACTTTGTAAAATAAATGTAATTAGTTCCTACATAAATATGAAGAAATCTCATAGTCACATTTCGCCACACACACCTGTCAAAGAAAGATCAATTTTGGAAATGCAACACATACTTCAATCAGGACTACAGCTCAGAAACAGAGGCATCAACAAACTGATGTGCAATAGTATCTTTCAAAAAACGTTTGGCCCACCGTGGCTATGGATGTGTATATGTGTGTGTGTGTATAAACATGTTTCTTCCTGGCGAGTCGTGGAAGTTTAATATATAACACAGAGCAGCACTATGTGGGCTGTGACTGTTCTGTGTATGAGCTAAACCTGCTAGGCTGCTGCGCCTGCTTTTCCTCTACAGTGCGTGGCGTTTGATTACTTCCCTGCTGCCTGAGCTGTGTCTGTACTGTGTGTAAGGTAAACCGAGAGCTGCTGTGCCTGTTCTACCTCTACACTGCATGAAGCGCGATTGCTCTCCTGCTGCCCGGGCTGTGCTAGTCCTCTGAATGAAGTAAACTTGCCAGGCTCGCACTTCGGCTGTCTTTGCTGTATTTGTTCTTTGCGTGCCCCTGGCTCTGCCCACACCTGCTATGCGTGTGAAGAAAGCTCGCGCAGTCGGCCCACAATGTAGAACAGTTCGGTGTGTGAGGGAAGCTCGGGTGTCGGCTTGCCACGTGTCACCTGATCTCTCTGTGTTAGGGAAGCTTGCCGTGGTGGCACTGCGCCTGCCGGGTGTGGATGCTTTTCGTGCTGTGTGAAAGGTATTGGTATCCCCGCCTGAAGACAGAAGAGTTTTGCTGCTGGAGATGGGCTTACCTGGTTGGTTCAGCTGAAGCGTGCTGCGGCTCCACTGAGATAGTCCCACGATGGCCACCATCTTGGCCCCCAGGCTGGAGCGCCTTTTCTTGTTGGTGCTGAGGCTTGCCGCATCCGGCGGGGTGGCGTTACTCTTCTCAATGTTATACATTTCCCCGCTGATGCTGGAGCTGCGGATCACGTTCCGAGCGGCGGCACTCGTCTCCCCGTTCAGCATGGTGGTCGGGGGTGGTCGTTGTCTCTGGCAGTCTTAAAGGAGGCTGAGAGGCTGTTATGGTGGGAACAGAGGGTGGAGTCAGACAAGTGGACGTTTACGATTTATTACACTAACAGAGACCCAATGCTGACCCCACAACTGCATATTTACTCTACAACCAACACTCTACCCCATTTCACGGCCTGCATCTACTGTACAGGCAGGCTTCTGGGGAAATGGAATTTCAAGACAGACTGATACATCTGGTTGACTAGTGGTGTTGTGGAGGAGCGAACGAAGAGACCAAGCGAGGCCCTTCCTTCTCAGTGAGGGCCCTAAGCTGTGACATTCACCACTGTTATTTCTGGCTGGTGAAGACTCACCTGTTGGATCAGCACCTATTAGACTAGTACAGAGAGACCCCATGGAGTCGTGGAACTCTATACATATTATCAATTAAGAGATTATCCAGCATGCTAATGCCACTGAAACGATGATCGTTCTAAAACAGGGTTTGTCACAGATCACGTGGCCCATGGCAATATTTCAAAAGAGGCCAAAAATAAGAATATATATAAAAAAAAACAGTAGTTTAGTCGCTTGGCCTTTTCAGGATAGCTCTATATGATTTTCTGTGTTTTTTAAGAGCTTGATACCATAATGCCAATTTACTTATCAAATGTCTTGAGCCGACACTGACTCCATTTCAGGATTTGTGTGGAAGTAACACTGACGTTTATCCAGCACAATGGCAGGATTTACAGTTGATGGAGTTGCTCCTGAGCCACACCCACCAGGACCTTAGCCTGGCCAGGATTGTTGGACACAGGCCTAAAACTGATCAACTCATTGGCAAGTGTCCCTCTTTTTTCAGAAGGGGGCAACTTCTGTAGGTACCACTTTTGCAGACTCCGTACCCTCATCTACAGATTGGTTGATAATCCCCCCGACTCTAGGTGCAAAAATGGTGGCCAGTTGTCTCATCTGCCAGTGGACACAGATCACCAAATAAAAGTACAAGTTCCAAGCATACTAAGTTGTTCAATTTTCTGCCTGATTGACAGAAACATGGTTTACACCCTCATTCCTACCTCCTGACCTTTCTCTGCCCCCAACCATGATACAATCAGCATTGCGGCTGAACTGATAAAACAGGTGGTGACGGGTTTGCCAATATTTGCACAGAATAATTACCCTGCACACACTTTTAGATACTATCTTAGCCAAAACCTTCCAATCTGTTACTGTTGACATTGGTTCTGCCACACCCTTTAAAGCTACACTACATATCATTTATTACCAGCAAACATATCTTATGAAGAAATTGTAACTTCCTTTGTAAGAGACACTTACAGTTTAGCAATTCAATTATTTCCTCCAACAAAATAACCTAAAACTAACACATTAACCGTTTTTACAACAAAAAAGGTGCTACCCCTAACTTGTTATTTCTCATTTGGGTACATAACTACATATAACTCTATACTTGTTCGCTGGTCAGACTACTCATCCTATTTAGCCCTCTTGATTTATTTCGTGCCTTGCCGTGCTAAGAGCAAGAATGTACTAACCTCAGTCAAAGATGTTAAGGGAATTAATCATAATAAATTAGAATGCATGCTCCACTCTGACACTAGTTAGCTCTTCATCTATTGACCGTACTGAACTAATCAAACAACACAATTATAAAATGCCCACCATATTGAATACTCTTCCTCCTACCAAGGGCGTGTTCAAATAATAAAAAAAACATGTCAGCTCAGTGGTTCAACAATGAGATTAACAGAGAAAGATCCTAGATATCAATGAGAAGAAATGGAGAACGCCTGCCTCATCACCACCATTGAACTCAAATCCTCATGTACAGAAAGGGAAACTTACAAAAAGCTCCATGCCTAGCCAAAGTCCTAGTTTCTCAGCCACAGTTTCAGAATAGTAAACGTAGGCCCAGAGCGCTTTAAAACTCGTACATTTCCAAGTGCATGCCTTAATGTCTCCCCACCTAAGGTTCCAAACTACAATGACTTAGCCAAACACTTTAAGCAAAAACTCAGAACATTAGAGAAAACATTGGCTGCCTCTCACATCATCCAGAACCTGAACAAATTCATCTCATCAGAAAAGCGCCATTATCTTAATGGTCTTCTTTTAGTCCCATCTCAGAACATTGCTTGCAAGCAGGCATTGCAAGCAGTAAGACTCAGTCCTAATCCATTAACCCCTCGGCACCTTCCGTAGCCAAGAAACATGCTAATGCCCTCCTGCCTATATGATTGGAAATCTTAAACTCCACTGTTGTGCGCAAGGCACTTTTACAGATGGGCAAAAGAGGGCTACATTCTCCCTCTGTTACCAAATATCTAACATTGATACTAACAACGTTAAAAACTACAGACCCTTTGAAGCTCTCATCACTAAAGCCACAGAGAAATGACTAGCTACTCAGTTGCAGAAATTTACATAAGAAAAAAACAGTTACTGGGACTGTAGCACTCTGCCTTTACACCTGGTCACAACAGAGAAGCCGCCCTGCTTAAGATTATAGGTGCCACCTTCTAGATCTATAAAGAAGGCTAACATTGCATGATAGTACGCATTAGCCAATCTGCAGCATTCAGTACCATCAGCCACAAAATTCTTCTGCACACTTTACGCAAAATAATGAGCAATGAAGAACTGGTTTCAAGCGAACACAATGCATTAAAATGGGCAATTCTCAATTTGCTCCTACAACCATACTGTTTGGAGTACCGCAAAGATCTGCGCTAGTCTCCCGTTATTCAAACGTGTATGATCTACATTTTGCCAAGTTATTCTCTAAGGCAGGCATTGGCTTCTACCAGTATGGAGACGATTATCACCTGTACCTCAGGACTGATAGTATAGATGATATTGACACTTCAGCGCAACACGTATCTAGTATAAGTTCATGCATGTTCTAGATGAAACTTAAGCTCAACCCTCAAAAGACTGAATTCTTCTAAAACCACCTAGTATCCAGGACTGAATCATATTCCCCACAATAGTGAAATCCTTCAAATCCCCAGGAGTCATGCTGGATAGCTCATTCAGCATTCGCTCATTCAGCCTTTAACTCCGTAACAAATAAATCACTATGGGGCATATTTATACTTGTTTTGCGCCGAATTGTTTTGACGCAAATTCGGTGCAAAACTAACTCCGTATTTAAACTTTGGTGTTAGACCCGTCTAGCGCCAAATTTATGGAGTTAAAGTAATTTTTTGGACGTGGAAACCTACTTTGAGTCAATGGGATGCAAAATAGGCGTTCCAGTGCAAAAAGTGACTCTATGGCCATAGCGCCATATGTAACCCCGCCGTACTAAAATCATGCACAGGAGGGAGGAGGTGTCAAATAATGGTGCAAAGCTTGCTTTGCACCATTTTGTAACACCTGAGTAAGGGCAGGCATTTGGGGACCTGTGGGCCTATTTCCATGGTGGAACACCATGGAATAAGCCCACAGGGGCCCTCCCCAGGCCCCAGGGACACTCCCAACCACACCAGAGGGACAGCGGAGGATGGGGACCCCATCCCAGGTAAGTATAGGTAAGTACAGGTAAGTATTTTTTTTAAAGTTCCATTGGGTGCCCTGAAACTGGCCCCCCTACATGGCACTGGGTGCTGTGGCCATGCCCAGGGGACCCTGGTCCCCTGTGCTGGCCATTGGGGTGGTATGCATGACTCCTGTCTTTTCTAAGACAGGAATTGATGGTTTTGTGTCAGAAAATGACTATAGGCAGGTTAGAGTCATTTTTATTTTACTCTCATCTGCCTAACGTCATTTTTGGTGCAAAACCCCCTTTTTCTATACTGCCAGCCCCAACTAACTAACTTCATTTTTTTTATGCTAGCCTATCCTTTGCACCGGCTTGCTCCATTCTATAAATATGGTGCCCAGCTGGTGCACAGAAATGGTACAAGCCAGTGCTAAACTTTTTGGTGCAAAACTGCTTTAGTGCAGTTTTGCACCAAAAAGTATAAATCAGGGCCTATGTGTGGTAAATGTCAACTAAAAGCTACTCCTGAACTTCAGCCCCCTTAACTTCACTTCAAAGTTGTTCAAAGTGATACATTGCTTAGAATAGGGGAACTCTCTGATACCAGGAGTACTTAAATCCCATCTTAGTCCTCTTAAGCCCATCCTTCACTCTGCTGCCAGGCTGGTCATTCAACAGACTTTCTGCTGTTTTACACCCGAGAATGGTTAACAATTCAATTTTGCTCCACCTACAAAACGTTTTGTTTTAAATACAATGTGATACACCAAAATCCCCCTTCTCTGATTTCACAAAAACTGGAACTGTTCAATAAAAAACAAAACCTCAAAACCAAATCCAAACGCCTTCACAAAACACTGTTTCAAAAACATTTCCACCATCAAGCACGCCTTCTCAGAGAATTCAGTGAGAATCTGGAATGGCCTTCTAATCTATAAGACTTGCTCTCTCATTGCAAATCTTCAAAACCAAGCTAAAGGTTCATCACTTAAACCTTTCCAAATATCACCCATTTGGTTCATGCGTGCTGATGATGCAGATATTCCACTTTTGCACTACCAATGTGCTGCTGAGGACCTAGGGTGACCAGATTTTGAGGAGCAAAAACCGGGACAGGTCAGACATAAAAGAAGGACTACAGACTTTACTCTCATTTTTATATCCGACCTGTCCCATTTTTTGTGTGTAGCTTTGTGAATGTGTGTCTATACATTATTCATACACATACATACTCACTTTTACCGGACTGCATACATAAAATTAGCTATGGCTTGACCTCCCACCCTGCATCCCCAACCCGCCCCCACTAACCTCTCTCTGCTCCCCACTCCATCTCTCTGCTGGGAGCAGACAGGGGACTGTATTGCCTGACAGTAACAGATACATTACTTTAATGATTTCATACTTTGTAGGCGTCTTTCACTAATGCTTCCCTAGATGATCTGCCCTTTGTCCCCAAAACTGGGACATTTATTTAATAATCTGACCTTTGACCCCAAAACTGGGACATTTATTTAAAAAAAAGAGAAGCGTCGGGACACCGGGACAGTCCTCTAAAAAAGCAGGACTGTCCGGGGAAATCCGGGATGTCTGGCGACCCTATGAAGACCTCAAATACACAGAACCACCTCTAACCACCACTCCTAGACACAGTGATACACCAAAATATTGTTTCAAAAATATTGATTGACAGAAATATGGTGTGAAAAATATCATGGGGCAGAGTCTAGGAGGTAAGATTAACTATTTTTAGGTACTTCATATCTTTTTTTAATATAGTTGCATATAACTTTGTTTTTTCTTGATTTTGTTGCATTTTATTAGTTTTTGTTTTGTAAGTTATTATTACGTTGATGTTAACTGTGTGTGTATTTTGTTAGTGTAGATAGCTTTTTGATCTGGTGTTATATTTAAGAATTTAATTTGATCTTCCTTACATTTATTTGCAGGGTGTTGGGTTTGTGTTGTGGGTTTAATTAACATTTATTTTTAAATGTTTGCAATTTTTATTTTCGATTTTATTTGATTATTATCTATGAAAATTATTTCATTTGTAAATATTTAGTAGATAATAAATACAAAATGGTAATTATTTTTTGTAATTGCTAATAGGTTAATTAGATTACTAAATATAACCTGGAAAAAAGAAACACAAGGGTAGTAAGGGTAAAGAATGCCGCACTTCTAGGCAGTAAAACAATAGTTTTTAACAAATATATAAGAAAGAGCAATGTCTTGTGCAACCTGGCCAAGTGCCCTACTACCCAAAAGGCACCAAAACGGGTATCAAAGTACCCACGGACAAAACTGGAACAAATTGGCCAAAGCACACAGAATATAGGGGGTCATTCTGACCCGCCAGGGCCAACGACCGCGGAAGCACCGCCAACAGGCTGCCGGTGCTTCCTGGGCCATTCTGACCGCGGCGGTAAAGCCGCAGTCAGAAAAGGGGAACCGGCGGTTTCCCACCGGTTTACCCCTGGCCCAGGGAATCCTCCATGGCGGCGCTGCTTGCAGCGCCGCCATGGGGGATTCCGACCCCCTTCCCGCCATCCCGTTCCTGCCGGTATTTACCGCCAGGAACAGGATGGCGGGAACGGGTGTCGTGGGGCCCCTGGGGGCCCCTGCACTGCCCATGCCGCTGGCATGGGCAGTGCAGGGGCCCCCTAACAGGGCCCCATAATGATTTTCAGTGTCTGCAAAGCAGACACTGAAAATTGCGACGGGTGCCACTGCACCCGTCGCACCCCAGCAACTCCGCCGGCTCCATTCGGAGCCAGCTTCATCGTTGCTGGGTCTTTCCCGCTGGGAGGGCGGGCGGCCTTTTGGCGGTCGCCCGCCCGCCCAGCGGGAAAGTCAGAATGACCGCCGCGGTCATTTGACCGCGGTGCGGTCTTTTGGCGGTCGGGGTCGGAATGACCCCCATAGTGTCCAATAGTGTTGAGTTCTATATTCTGTGTGCTTTAGCCAATTTGTTCCAGATTACTAAATATGTCAATTCTTGAATTGATTTTAACAATTAGTATATTAATAGATTTTTTATATCAATTATTTTTGTAACATTTGATAAATGAATGTGCACTGTTACTTAGTTTCAAGAATTTTAACTTGTTTTAATGTGTGTTGGTGTTTTGGGGCAATAGGTTGGAAAGTGTTTAAATATGCATATTTTGTATTGCTTGTAATTGGTAAATATTTGTAAATTTGTTTCCGTTCTTAATTGGTAATGTATTATTTTTAATTTTCAATTAGGTTTTAAAAATTGTAATCTAAAACTATATACTTATAGGCCCCGATTCACAAAGGGCCTCCACACTTGTGGCACACACTCCTCAGTCATGGCAGGCTTTCCGCAGTCATGGTGGGATCTCTGCAATGGGAAACTGCAGTGTGGAGATCCTGCCATAACTGAGGAGCCTCTGCCACGAGTGCGAATATTTTTATATTTGCTAAAATATATTTTATGTTATTACTTTTAAGTATAGTTGAAGGGAAAAGCAAATTTAAGCTTTCCAATCTCCAACACTTTCCCTACTGTTACTTACGCTAGCAATAGCAAATTTGACCCCTCCAAAGTTCAATATTTTCCTTACTGCTGCTCAAGTTGAACTTGAAATAGTAAAGCAGACACCTAAAAAGTCGATCACTTTCCCATCTGTTGGTTACTGTGGAGTTGGAATAGTAAAACTGATGACTCCAAGTTCAACACTGCCCCTATGGTTGCTTAGGTTGAAGCAGGAACAGAAAATTAATATTAAATCTGACCCCTCCAAAGTCCAACACTTTCTTACTGTTGCTTATGTTGGAGTGGGAATAGTAAATCTGACTGTGAGGAATGTGGCGTATTATATGGTATGGTTGTGCGACCTTACCATGTAATACACTCGCAAAACTGCCTTGGGTCACTCAGGCTTAGTTATAAAACCTTTAGCTCAACCCTGGGTGGCTGTAGCTTTGAGCAGTAAGGCTTAAACAAAGGAACTAGTGTTAAACGTTTAGAAAAATAAGAAAGTCACAAAACATGAAATAAATCCAACACCAATGTATAAAAATAGATTATATTTCTATGAATTTTTAGCCACCAAGATGAGCAAAATCCACTTGGGCGTTCCAAAGATAGAGATTTTTAAGCAAGACTCAAATCTCAGCTTTTAAGCCTAAAGCATAAATAAGCATGTTAACTGTAAAGTTTAGAAACTTTTGAGAAATTTGAAAGTGTTGGGTTCAGCTACTCCGGCCTGTGTGGGTGACCAAAACCAACAGGGGGAATGTCAAAGGGCACTAAGAGGTGTTTGGACAGTTACTTGGTCACCAAAGCAGTCTCAAGTCAAGTTCCACACTTTACATCAAGACTGTAATAGACTTCAATAGAGTAGTCCTGATGCTGGGATGCAGGATGCTGAGCATGTTGACGGATGCCCTGGGTGCTGTGCAGTCCATGAGGGGTCCTTGCGGTTATTCCTTAGTCCACGGGTAAGGTGGGGTGACTTTGGCCACAGTGGTCGGTTTCCCTCAAAGTCCTGATGCGGCTGGGTTATCAATCCCCATACACAGTGGGTCCAGCATTAGCCTTTTGTGAGTGCTGATGTCTCTCTTGGGCAACCAATCTGGACTCAGACAACACTAAAGGGTGGGGAAGACTCTGGCACAACTTTTGGCCTCTAAGGATGGGTCTCTTGGGGCACCCAGCAATGACCAGCAGTGATTCACGGAAAGTGGCCACTGACCTGCTGGAATTGACTTCTTCAGTTTTGATGGCCCTGATGCTGGTTCCAGGGTCAGCTGACTGATTTTTGGAGTTATTTCTTTGCTGCTCTGGGGATTAGGAGTGACTTTTCCATGAGCCAGGAGCCACAGGCACAGCCCCCTCTTTGCTAGCTCAAGGTGCTGCAGATGCAGGCCAGCAGATGGCAGAGTCTCTCTTGCCATGTCCAGGGGTTAGCAGGGCAGTCTTTCTTTGGTCCTTTCTCCAGTTCTGTCATTATCTGGGGTTCAGGGTGCCATGGGTGCCATATTTATACCCATAAAGTGCCCTGGGGGTGATGTGGCCACAAGCCAATGGGCTACCAAGATCCCCCCTGTCCTGTGATGCCTTCTGGCTATGTGTGGCATCTAGCAATACCAGAGTGCACAATTCTGCCCACTTCCAAGATGTCTGACCCCTCCCTTCGATGTTAGGACTAGGAGCTTGGTAGCCCACCCTACAGGTGTGGCTACCTGTGGGTTACATGCTCACAGGAAAACAGGTTTGGGCACTGGTCTCCTCTTTCTGTTGCCCCGCCAGCCTGTCTACCTGAACAAAGGGGCAACCCTTCTGGAGTGTGATTGCCATTTGCCCAGTAAAGGTTGCTTCACCTTTGAAGCTTACCTTTTTGGCCAACACCCTGATTGGTTTCCTGAAAGGGGGAGTTATCACTTGTCCTGTAGCAGGTGTCCCTTGTTTATGTGCCTGGGAATTGTTAACACTACTCTCCAGGAGAGTAGAAGGCTATCTGGTGGCAAGCAAGTGTGCAAGGCCACTGGAAAAACTGGGTAACATTGTGTTAACTTTCTAAAAGTTGTGTTCCTTAAATGTGACATTAAATTTGACTGGTGCATCAAGTAGGGTATAATGCCATGATTAATTTGATACCTTAAAGCACCCATTTCAGTAATCCCATTCAGAAGTTAGCTGGGCTGAGAGGCCAGCTGGTTACTCTGTGTTAGCCAAAGGGGCTACTAACTTTTCCACAGCAGTTTTGAAGTTTTGCTGTCAGCACATATCAAAAATATACACCCTTGTAAATAACATACAGCTTTCTGCCTCAGGGCTTCATAGAACTTGCTTAGGGGAGACTTCCATATATTATCAAGAGAAGTGAGGGCTTTGCCATTGGCTTAAATGACAAATTCAAACTAGTAGTTTAAAACTGCTTTTCCAGGCTGCAGTGGCAGGCTGGGAACCATTTAGTACTTTGCCACACACAGGGTGGCATAACAAGGGCTACAGCCCTGGGGGACAGTCTGCCTTACATACTCTCGGTACTCTGGGTAGAATACACTAGGGACTTAAAAGTAAGTCAGCTTATGCCCATTGGGGGTTGCCAATTTAACATACATTTCGTAAGGGGTTAGAAAACTGGCTCTGAGGTCTGGTTAGAAGAGTCAAAAAAGCAAAACCATCTGTCCAACATTTTAGAGGTGATCATGCAAAAAGAAGTATTTTGTTACCTGACCCTTCCAAATTCCAACACTTTTCTTACTGTTGCTTACATTGAAGTATGAATAGTAAATCTGACCCCTTCAACACTTTACCCACTGTTGCTCAGTTTGGAGTGGAAATAGCAATCTGATCCATCCAGTTTCCAACACTTTCACTACTGTTGCTTGGGTTGGAGTGAGAATAGTAAATCTGACTCCTCCGAAGTCCGTTGGTTTTTCTACTGTCGTTTACATTGGAGATTGAATAGAAAATCTGATCCCTTGAAAGTCAAACTTTTTAACTACTGTTGCTTAGGTTGGAGTGGGAATAGTAAATATGACCCTTACAAAGTCAAACACTTTCCCAACTGTTATTTAGGTTGGAGTGGGAATTGTTAATATGACCCATCCAGAACCCAGCATTTTCCCCACTGCTGCTCAAGTTGGAGTGGGAATAGAAAATCTGATCCCTCCAAAGTCCAAACTTTCTCTAGGGTTGTTTACACTGAAGTTAAGTTTGTGTTTTGAGGTAAGTTTATTTATGTTAATCTTTCATTTTTAATTTTCAAGAATCACATTTTTAATGTTAACAATTTTATTGTGTCCACCTTTTTAATATTTATGTATGTTTTAAATGTAAATATTTTAAGAAATCATATTTTACATTGAATATATACTGTTTAATATTAAACATATGATATGCTTACCTATTTTGTGAGGATAATTTGGTCTTCTATATTTTTGTAGTAGATGTTTTGTCCTTTACGTACAATGTATGTAAATCTGATAATTTTGTCCTCAATAGGTTTTGTCGACATTTTTGTATTTCAATACTTCTGCTTCCAATCTTTTGTCGTACAATCAGTCTGCACATTATGTCAAATTCCTATCACCACACAGCTAGTGATGTGAGCTTCATGTTGCCTTCATGTACTAACACTTACTCACCCTACGCTTCACCACACTACTGCTTTTTACATACCTTTCATACCTTACTATTGTACTTCTGTTTCTATATATGTTTAGTCATTGCATACTAGTACTGTATGTCTTTTAAACGTTCTAGGGTTGTGCTCTTGCCAACCACAAATTAATATAGTTCTCATTTGCCTCACTAATATATTTATTATATGTTTTCTCTTCCACTTTCAAATGTTCTGCAGGATCTTATCTTATCACCCGTTTCTCCAAAGCCCTCTATCACTGTTCGGGGTCTAGCAGTGCTGTATCAAAAACTCTCAAATAAAAATAAATTTAAAGTGAAAACAAACTGCAACCATAAAACCCTCAAAGTGCTAATCCAAACAATCATGCATAGGTTCTCAACAACCTTGAAATCAGAGCCCAATAACAAATGTTGGTGTATCTTTCACCAACAGGGCATACAGGACCTGTTGCATAATTAAGAGAACCATCAGAGACTGTTCTCCCAACACTCATTTTCTATCTCATTATAGGTGTATGAAGAGTTCTCAAAAAGTAGTTACGGCTAGAGGAATCGCCAACATCAAGAATTAGATAGCACAAGGAGATGTCTCACAAGATACTTGCAGCTAATTGATACTTTTATTGGTTACATTAATTGTTAGTATGATAGACTGGGTTCGGTCTTTGCTGTAAAGATCTGTGAGGACCCCCTGACAACAGATTCAGGCGCTAGTGGGGCATGCTTCGTCTTTCATCCTTGCAAAGTCTATCAAGTAAGTACAATGTGATTGGGGAAGAATAATACACACTTTTTTAGTGTCAATGTAAAATGATGTTTGGGGTGTGTGCTAAGTAAGCGCGTAATGTGTTATTACATTTATATAACCCACCCCGCCCAATTTTACTTTAAGTTTTTTTTTTCTCTCTCATTGAAGAGAAGAATCACACGTTACAGCTTCTAACCTACTTATTTAAACCTCATTTCTTTCCCTTCCACATTAATATTTTACATATATGTCAGATGGAATCATCTCCCCGCAGGGGAAAGGTAAAATATTCAGTTGATTTGCGAACAGTTGGTAGAAAGCAAGCAGCGCTGCCTGGATGTGCAACAAGACCCAGGCGGGCGCTACCCAGCCTGAGCCGAGACAGAGCCTAAAAAGTAAAGGTCAACTGCTAAAGTTAGTGCCCTGGACCCACAGAGGTCACACTCATTGCACGGCATTCACTTCACCTTCAGTGCTTCACAAGAGCTCCATTACGAACAAAGAACCTGAGCCCGCCAGTCTCACAGGCTGTGGCTTGTACGGGCGTCGTTGTGAAGCATTTCAGCGCAGATTTGTGAAAGTAGACAAGTAGGTGTTATAAAGGACAAAGTGACTAAATACAAATGGAACATAAGTTATTTATTGTGAGACAAAACAGCACAGTACACCCAGCTGAAGTAAGTGAACAACTGTCAACAGTCGCTGTCACTCTCTGAGGAGAATGGCAGTATTCCAGTCTTAGGCACTCTAGGGTGAAACCAATTTACAGGAATAAGAGGGCTTAGAAAGGGGACACAGAGGTGAGGATGGAAGTTGCCACAGTTTGTATCAATATAATACATCTCCTTCACCAGGCAGGAAAAACGGTTAAACGTGAAACATGCTCAACAGATACCCACATGACTGAAGTCATAATCTTTGGGAATAGCACATCACCGTGGGACTCCACGTGGTGGCCAACAGAGCTAGGACTGATACCCACCACCCATGCCAAGAACCTCGCGATCATGATCAACAGCAAACTCGACATGACCTTCCAAGTCAATGCCGTCACCACCTCGTGCTTCAGTACCCTAAATTGCTGAGGAAGATTTTCAAGTGGCTCCCAATAAACACCCAGAAAACTGTCACACACACCCTGGTCACAAGCAAGATAGACTATGGGAACACCCACTATGCCAGGATCAACAAAAACTCACCAGAAGGCTGCAGAACATTCAGAACTCTGCAGCAAGAATCACTCTCAACCTCCCACGACGCACTCACATCACACCACAACTGAACGAGCTCCACTGGCTCCCCAGTCGCAAACAGGAACATTTCAAACTCTTCACCCACTCTTTCAAGGCAATACATAACACTGGCCTAGCATACCTCAACAATCTCATCTGCTTTCAAAAACATTCCAAACACCTCTGCTCATCCGGACTCCTACTTGCACAAATGCCATGCATGTGGAACTACTAGGCCTGATGTGGCTAGACTTGCACTGCTCAGCACCACGCTATGCTCCTTGGTGATAGTGCGCTCTACAAATCTGCATAACATAACATCACACATGCTCAGGAAAAGTACAAGTATATGGTGATAAAAAATAGAATACTTGAAATAGACCTTATGGCAGTGTTTGGGCTAGGATATCCTTTTGGGTTCCTAATAGCTGAAGAATCATTATTGGGTGAATCACATACTTCTAAGTCACTAGAGAATTGTTGCTATATCCTTCGCAGATGGTGCAATATTGTCCATTCTCCAAAATCATCACATTTCTCAAACCTTTGGCTGCCTAGAGTGTTTCAGAATACTAAAAACCTTTTCTGGCTTATAGTTCCTAATGTGTACCACATCTTCCACCTAGGTTTCAATCCCATGGAGCATGCCATATCTTTCTTTGGATCTTCTTTAGTGTTTCTTATGATATACCTCTCTGTTATGTTGTTGCAGGGTGGGGACAATTTGGTACCTTACTCTCTAACCATGAGAGAGAGCGACGAAGAACAATATCTTGCATTGCCTTGTATTACCTTTGGGATATATGGATAGTTGAGAGAGTCAACCATACAATAAAATAATGTGTCTGTATTCCTAGGGCGAATTGTTGGCATGCATGGAAGACTGTACTAAACATGATGTGGGCATATCTTGCATCCCCATTGCATAACCTCCATAAATGGGACACCACGAGGCCTGGGCAGAACTCGTGGAGTTTTACTCCATGGAATTCCATGGAGTTACCAATAAACTCCAGGAGATTCTGCAGAATTCTGCAACAGGTGGAAATAGGCACGTAACGATGCTCACACTGTGATTGAGTGTCAGGAGCTTGTTTCTCACTCAAAAAATATGTGCAAACAGCACCACACATTTTGCCATTTTGCTGCAACTCAAGTACCATCAGTTTTCTGTCCAGGAACGGTTGCTATTGTCCATGACCACCTGCATTGGATAAATCTTGCTGGGTACCCTCCTAGTGACAGAAACACATGCTAGGGAATGCCAAATCTCGTGTGTGCTTGCCAACACTCAGTTTTTTGAGCTTTTCATGAGAAAAAAGTCTGACACACAGCAGTTGGTGGAATTTAGCCAGAACTCTGCATTATAAGTGTAACACAGAGTGGCCAAAATTCCATAAATTCCACTTGCAGGCGGAATGTATCATCAACCCCTAGATGGCACCCAGTTCTTTGTCAAACTCAACCCTCGTGGGCTAAATCTATAATGCTATGTAGAAGCACTACTTAGATAACACAACAAGTAGAAAGGCCAAATATGACACAGATAGATTTTCCCTTCACAATTTTTAGTGATGCGTGGTGGTACGTGTACAACCTTAATATGCTTAGGTGCCGCATGGAAATTCCAGCCACACTGCAATCCAGTGAACTTTTGAAACCTTGACCTTGGTTCCATCAGGCTCAGAAGTAGCCTAATGTGTGCAGTACTGAATCCCAGAAGGGAGAAAGCAGGATACTAGTGAAGCCAAGTGACCGATTCACAAAAACATGTGTAAATGGGTGAATGCTTAATTCACACAATTATTTTGATCATTTCATACATTGGCCCTGTACAATGTTCTGATGCCTTCAACTAGGTTAGTGCAACATAAATACCATATACAATTCTTATCTCTATTCCTGTAGCATACTTCAGTGTTTCACATGTTTTCTGTTATGATTTGTGACCTAAACCCAAGATATCTTAAGTGTGTCCTTGGCTCACTTCCTCTGTTGCTACCTGTTTCTTGTATGCTTTTTTAGTGACTGTGCCAAGCAGCGGTATAGTTCATTAAGCTCAGCTGCTGTTTCTCTGAAGTAACTCTGCCTTGTGTAGGCGTTACGTTTGATTTACACCTTCAGCGTGTGTTGTACAGACTGCATTGACTGGGGGTTTCTGTCCTGTGTTCTGCAGTATTGTTTGCTTGTGCACTCTACTGGCTTGCCTGTGTCCTTGTGTCTGAGCGCGCTCTTTCATCGTGGCCCCTGTGTCCTGCTTCTTTTCCTATTTCTTAGTTTAATTTGCAGACCTATCGCCCAGCCTCCTAGTATGCCCATTGTATTTGTTCGGTCCCCTCCTGCCTTCCCTTTCCTATGTTTCCTCTAACGCTGTTTCCCCAGTGTTGCCTTTATCTGCCGGTGAAGGTCTGTTCGGCAGGGTTTCCATGTCTGCATATACACTGGTTTGCTGTGGATTTCTGAACCTACTCTGTGTTCCTGATTCGCTGTACCCCGAGTCCTCCGTTTTTCAGTCCTTGTTTTCCTCCTGAGGCATCCTAAGCAAGCAAGCCCTCATCATCCATGTATGTGTGTGGTTCAGCTTATGTTGCTTGATCCTTTCATATTTCTGGCTTGCAGTGTTTTCTTTCTTCATCTGCTAGGCCCCAGTGGAGGGCTGACATGCTTCAAACCCCATGCCTGTACTACGCGGAGGGAAGGGGACTAAACCTTTACCTGTAAAACATGTGCCTTTGGTGAGAGAGAAATGCTCCTAAATATTTCGACCTCCTTATCTACTCATTTGGCGGACACCTACACTTGAGCCATGATCACGACATTCAGAGCAACCCAGGCATCTCACTTTACCATGTACTCATATTTTGCAATAGCAGATAGTCACATTCAATTATTTTTTGTGTGAACTCTATCTATTATTCAAACAGGTTATTTTTATAGTGAAAAGAACTCTAAGTATTGGTTGTCAAAGTGCTGTGCAGGAAGGCACATGCTCATTTATAGCATTCAAGGGGCAACCATTCAAAGGGTCCACGACTTATTTAAAACTAGAATTTATGTGAAGGGAAAAACACTTCCATATTGTGAAACTCCCAAATACTAACCCCGGTCAGAGAATATCAATGGAAAGTTCTACTCGGACCATCATTACCTCGATGACAAGTTCAAGACTCATGTTTGTTCAGTCTAAGCTCTTGTCCAGAATACCCTTAACCCCTTCCCAGGGTTCTAATTTCCTTAGAACTTTCTAGATCGTTATTGCTTAAGATACCTTTGTGAAAAGAGCAGGGGCTGCATTACAGAAAGTACATTGGCACGTGAGTCCTTTGTGCATCCTTGGGGCATTTTGGTATCACAGAGGGAGCTGCAGATGCTTGTGCGGCCCCTTCTGTACTACTGATACCATTGGTGCACATGGAGTGCCAGCGCTATGTCGAGAGGCCATTTGCATTGGGGTGTGTCCCCCATGCAAAAGAGGTAATTACTTTGCCTCTGCACCCACACTGTACTACCGACGTGGGCACAAAGGCAAACATGCCTTTAGGAGGCGCACTGAATGTGTGCCACAAAAAGGTGGTGCGCTTCCTAAAAGCAGCACTCTGGGAGGGAGAAAGTGAGTCCCAATGATCCCCAGACATCCCCCTTCAGGTGGGTGCAGTCACTCTCTTCACCTGCCCACAAGGGGATCTCTAATCCCTCTTGAAATAGCAGGGGAGTACCGCATGTACTATGAAATTCGGGGTAGATTTGAAGCAGCCGCCCCGTATTCCAGTTGAATGCACT
The DNA here is from genome assembly GCF_031143425.1 of Pleurodeles waltl. Classification (NCBI taxonomy): domain Eukaryota; kingdom Metazoa; phylum Chordata; class Amphibia; order Caudata; family Salamandridae; genus Pleurodeles; species Pleurodeles waltl. Next base: position 845,340,740 of record NC_090440.1, on the reverse strand, counting down.
GCCCCCAGGGCAGCGTGAGTTCACAGCTGCCAAGCGGGCAGCTCATTCTGTCATATATGTAATATGGCCCCAGGTGTCCCAGTACTGTGATGAAACTCACAAGCCTACTGTGCTTCACATAACTCACAGTTTCTTCATTTAATGTTACGATGATGTATTTGTGACTTTTAAAAATGCTCCATTGCCCTCACTACTAGGCCACCTCTTCAAATACCATAAATCCCTTCTTGCAGAATTAACTTGCTACCAAAACTATAACTCTGGAGTGCAAATTACTTCTAGCTGGACTGCTTAGATCGTCTGCCATGGATGCCAGTATCCAGTGCAGCCATGGGCTGCCTACCTGTCACTTCCTGGTCGAATCTTTACATCCTCTGCCATGGCTGCCTCCATTCAGCACATGCTGTGGGCTGCTCATCTATCAATCATGGGTGGATTCCTCAGGTGATGTTTAATGACTGCCTGTATTCAGTACATGTCTGTAGGATTATCCCAAGCCCCTCCTGGGCTGTCTACAAAAATCAAGGGTTATTGGCTGCCCATGTCCGGTGCATTCCTCTGGTTCCTCACCTCTTGCTGCTGGAGGGACTGCAGAGAAGATCTGCCATGGATTCCCCCCTCTCTCTTGAGTGGACTCTTCAGTGCATTTACCGTGGCTGCCTATAACCACTGCTGCTCCTGCCTGAAGGAGTATGCAGACCATCTACCTTGCGTGCCGTTAATTAGTACCTTCCCGTGGGTTTATTGTCTGCCATTCAACCCCATCCAAAAACATTGTCCCATATGGGTTGATATATAAGTCCACATGTGCAGCTATCACACAACAGACTTCTTTCTACTCTAAGCACAAGCACAGCTACACTCTTGCAGTCATACAAGAGGTTCATTCAGCTATTCATCATGCATAAAATCAAAACACTTGCCACATAGGCCACACTCATAGCCCTCACCCTTTCGAGCACAGCTATACATTAATGTAAGAATGTATACTATCCCTCTCTCTTCTATCCATCATCAAATGGATAACTACATTAAAACAATAAGGATAACTTCTCAATGTTCTCTTGGTGCATTTTGCCCTAATCTAATATACATTTTTTTTTTCTGTTGGTGTGACTTAAGCGTTTACGGGTTGGTGTGGTTTTAATGTATCAATGACACAGTAAAACCACATCGCACATGCAAGAACCATTTTCCATTGCTTTCAGAAAAAAATGTAGAATCTGTGGTACTGCAAGTATTTCGATATTCTCTTGCTGCTGATGTAGTAATCAAGCGGTAAAGCTCACGTCTTGATTGGGTGTGAATCTGTAAATGAACCTGTATTTGACTTCATGATTTCCTCTCGAATTAAAGCTTATTAATTATTCGCTTCTCCTTTACAGAATTGCACACTGGAATGTCTATGCTATTTTTTAATGTATTGTTCCCACCGCCTTCAAAAATGTTATGAAATATCTCATAAATATGCTCGCTTGGTTCTGTTCACCTTCACTGCTATCTTTGTATATTCCCACCCATAAAGCTGGCTGCTATTGAGGTTAAGCTGCTAAACGTGAAATCTTAAAGAATTTCATGTGGTGACATCTATTGCTGCCCAAACTGGAATAAAGAGGTAATTGGCAGGGAAGAGCCATGATCTTCCTAGCTGATAGAGATTTAACACCGAAAGCATTAGCTCAATTACATTGGTTCTCAAAAATGGCAAATATGAACCCAAAAATATTATAAGTTGCCCGACTCCAGGAAGATGTCTGCAGTCTTTGTCACGTTTCTCGTGCCCTAATATTGAACTGGTTATGGCTATAACTCCATGGATCAAATAATTTTTGGCCAATGCTTTAAAGTTCCGCATTCTAAGAAGCCAAGTGAATTTACCACTTTCTATAGTTTTCACTAATACTAATACAAGAAATAAAAAAAATCATCTTTAATACAGTGCCACCGGAAATTAAAATAAATATTTAAAGCAACGCCAATTTGCTAGAAATTTAGCATATGAGCTATCTATGAAACCTCTTTCTGGTGCCACTTTACAGGCCATGTTTAGCAACTTGTTCTCATACTCCACATGTCTTTTCTCTCTGGAAGGGAGGGAGTGCTCCTTGTGCAGGCTGTCACGGGTGGGCGAAGAATTCCTCACAGTTTACCTCGGGGGTTGGGCAGTTTGCTGTTGTTGAAGCTCACCTCCAGACTGGCTTCTCTCTCCCCAGCATCACACTCTTATTACATACATTTTCTTTATTAGCTTAATATCTTGTTTCTCCTGAACTATTTACAGCATATGTCAAAGCCTGCTATTGCTACAAGCAAAAATTTATTAACAATAGCAACCTAAAAAGAAAACAAGTTCTTATTAACAGTATAAATCTCACCTATTGACTAACTTTAAGACATCTTTATGTACATTTTTAATAATAGAACGGATCTGTTTCTCTCCTTTTAACACAAGCAACCGTTTAATACAGTGAGTTGTTTCCCACTTCCAAGGAGTCCATAGGCCCTTTCCTGGTGTCCTGGGTTGGCAGGGTCGGAAGGGGGCTGGACAAGGAGGGCTCACTCCTTATGGGCAGTTAGTGCCAGATCAGCAATCTAATCTCGAAAAATAATTGTCTAAAGAATGTAATGTTTAAACCTGTTAAAATGCCACCTGTGCAGATCTGGGTAAAAAAACCTTAAATCGACTTTTTCCAGTATGTTTCCCCAACCAGTAAGCATCCCATATCCAGGGAATGCTACAGATAAATACCACTCACACAGATGAGACACTAAAGTGAATTGTAGGGTTATTTGCCCACCTCCCAAAATAACTGTGGAAAAAGCACCATCCTCTTTTCTATCCCTTTTATTTTTCTGCAATTGTTTTGGCTCACATTCCATCCAGTAGCATAGACCCTGAATACCCCAGCTCATGTTTTGCTGTGTGTCCTAATGTATGTGTATGTGTGCACTGAACTGGTGATTGTGGCAGCCATTCCTTAAGAATTAAACATAGAATACTGCAAGAAATGCGATGGTCCTTTTTCTCTAACCCTTGAATTGTGTATTTGTATATGTTCTTGTCAATTTCGATGGGACGGGTGGTGAAGCCACCTCCCCACTCCGAACATATACCGACTCGACGTTTATCCTCTCTGCCACGGATATCCATGTGTATGACATATTTGTATATCGGGACAGTCTTCCAGAGGCTAAGCTGAAGCCATTTATCATGATCTTTCTTCATCCTGACAGCATGTCTTCCCCTTGAAGCTTAGTGAATATTGCTGTGGTGCAAGAATAACAACCCTGCAGCATGTTTTACATTCAGCCGCTCATGGCATGAGGAAGCCGTGGTCGAGCAGGAGGTAAAATGATCCAAGGGCCACCCGGAAGAGCAGGCCTTGACGGGTCTCCTGCCTTTAGCTGGCCTTTGGAGGTCATAGGGGGACCTTCAGACTCAACCTAACCAATAAGAATAGTACTTTTGCTTTGCAGTATTTCTTCCATCCTTTTCACCCACAATAACTCTATTCTCTTTACTGACAGGTGAAGGAGCATCCGTTATTGTAATATTCATAATTTTAAGAGTGAATTTACGTGTTTACTGCTTGATACAGCAAGGTTTCCTCTACTATTGCTTTTACATTCCCGATGCAGTTGTGAAAACTCTGGATCTGTCTGCGCATACACAAAGCGTGATGCAGGTCTATATGACAGGTTCTGCACTGAAGGGTTGCAGAACTGGTGCAAAAGCCAAAATGACAGAAAAAACACTCGACCAAGATGGATAATTAAAGAAAAGAAGAAGAAACTCAAATTCTCAGGAGACAAGCCGAGCTCAGTATAGCACTGGAAAGATACACAGTTGAAGGAAACCTAAGACCATTGAAGTAATGAGGTCTGTTGAAGGTACAAAAACACAGCAGGGGGGTGTGACTTGGCAGCTGCCAAGATGGCCGCATATTGAGCAAGCTCTGTGGTGGCGGCCAATTTAATTCCCGAAATCTGTGACAATCTCCGCTACCTGACACAATCTGAGTAACAAGAACTACTCTGTGGATGAAGCAGCAGCCATCTGTAGGTTTGCAGTCCCGCTGGAACACGGTGGAGACAGCTGAGTTGTGTGGGCTGGGGAAGACCTGGGCTACATAGGGGTAAACTCTAGGGAAAAAAACTGGTGAGCTTAATCTCCCCCTTGCCCTTCTCAGTGAAGACCCATGGCCCATCCGTCCAGGGAGAATCCAGAGACCTATGTCATCGGAGGTTGGAGGTGAGAGTTTGCGCTCTGAGCAGCGTAGCCTGTCCTGCCCTTCTGCTGCAGCGGTTGGGATGCAGAGTGTGTGGTCGGGGGGCACGACGGAGGGAGCCGGTCTGAAGTACGAGGGAGAACAAACGCACAGACTGGAGAGCCTGGGCAGATCCTGGCCTGCCGTCTGTAGCTGAGATGCTGGGAGATGAGTGCCCCCGACGGTTGGGCTCTCAGCAGACGTGAATTGATAGATGGGACAAAGGGGACTGGACAGAACAAACATAGTGAGACCTCTAAAGCATTAAAACTGGTCAACTAAGGGCAAACTTGCCCCCCCTGCTGGCATGCCATCCCTATCCCCCGCAACTGTTGATCCACTCTTGAAGCTATCCCACATGTTTTCAGCCACAGAGACTTAGGACCAGGCAAGTGCAGCCCAGACTTAACTGAGGACCCAAGGCTGATGGCTGGATGCTAAACTGGCTGCGGCTGCCAAATACCATTGCTAGAGCCCAAGGATTGTTCGGGTGTTCCAGCCTGAGATGGAGGAAGGGGGTGGACACGATCCTAAAAACTAACCTCTGACAGTGATTTATCCAAAAAGGAGACTTCGGCATTGCAAAACCCAAAGGGAATGCAGCCCCCCCAAGGGAATAAAATGGACAACCATACAGTCCCGAGGGGGTGGTCGGAAGGTGAGGAGTGGAGAGTGGAGCCGGTACCAACGAGAGAGCCTTCATTGGGGGCCATAATGTTGGCAATCCAGAACCTCAAGGGTACACTGGAACCCAAACTAGACACAGTTACAATTGATGTGACTCTCTTTTGAGCAGCCGTCAAGAAGATCAGTGATGAAGTGTCAACAGTGCGGGTCCACATTGCTCACCTCCAGTCCATCACTAAGAGATTAGAGTCCCAGGTGCAGTCCCTCACTCAATAAACTTCAGCCATGGTGGCTAAACTCGAGGACCAGGAGGGCACAGCAAGGCGTACTAACATCTGTGTGGTGGGGATCCCGGAGGGTGGTGAGGGCCAATGTGTGGATCTTTTACTTGAAGATTTTATCGTCAACACCCTTTCCCCCAAAAGACTTTCAAAGTTCTTCTCGGTGGAACGCGCACACAGGGTACCAATACCTCCACCACAACCGGGGGCTCCCCCGAGAACCATCACAGCCTGAATATTGAATTATTGCGACAGAGCAGCAATACTCCAGGCTGCACGAGCCTATGGTGACCTTAAGTACCAGAATACCACCATCCACCTTTTCCCGGACTTCACTTTATAGGTCCAAAGTCAACAACACAATTTTGAACCAGTCAAGAAACAACTCAGGGCAAGGGACCACAAATACATGATGATCTACCAGGGGCAGCTCCTCCATAGCAGTGGATGAGCGTCACCCCCCTCCCCCACCAGCAGCAGCAGCTGCAAACCCTTTTCCCAATAAACAATCATAAACTATGTTTATGATCGCTTTTTGGGGAAAAGGGGCAGGGCTATGGGATGACATGCATTGAGGGGGAGTGCTCAGCACTCCTCTCATAGCGTATGTGTGTTTGGCCGGCCGTCTAGGGCCGTCCAAACACACATGCGCACAGGGCTCTCTCCAACCCAGCAACATGGTTGCTGGGCTGGAGAGAGCCTGCACAGCCTCCCAGTCTGCCTGGAAGCGCCCTGGCTGGGCGCTCCCAGACAATCCTGACGCTACTTAGAGTAGCGTCAGAATTGGCCCAGGGCAGGCTGGGAGCCTGTTCCTGCATGCAGCGAAACAGGAGGAGGCAGAGGAGCGGTGTGGTGGGGGGAGCGATGGAAAGTGTTGTTTTAAAAAAATGAGTTTTAAATTTAATTTAATTTCCCCCCTGCGCTCACGCTGCCTCCCCCTTTCATTTAGCGCGAGCCACGACTGTGCTCTACCCTGCCAAACTGCCAGTGATTGCGGACAGAAAGACTTGGCATTTTTCTGACGCCGGAAGTGGCATGGGAGTGTCTAGAGGACTGGCGGACACCGGGGAGGTGGCATACCAACACAACCAGATGGACAATAAAGGGGGAGCAAGAGTGGAAACCCACACTACTGAGACCAAATGAACTGAGCCTGAGATGGCAGGTAGCGGGGTGCTGGCCTGGGATTGGGTGGGGGCACCAAGATCATTTCTTCCCCACAGGGTGGATCAAACAAGGTGAGCCCAGAGCCGACCTTAATAGTGGAGGGCTCCGAGACAGACTTGTCAGTTTCAAGACAGGTGATAGCCCCACAAAAAAATTTGTGAGATGCCTCAGGTACTGTATATGACTCAATGTAGACAAAGGGGTGAGCTAACATTGATTGCAACAAAATCACAGTTTGATTTCAGTTCTCTATATGCAACACTTTGGGTGACAGGTGCTCTGCAGGTTGAGAAGGTGAGCGATTCTGAGCCTACATAGCAGGGTTGCTGGGCAGGGGTGGTTTTACTGGTTGGGTATTATTGTTCTTGATTGTTAATTTTGTTTTAGAGTTGTTCACATGCTCAATTGTGATACAGATGCATGATCTCACCTGGATGGGGATAGACAGTGGGAGACTGGGAACACGAGAACCAGGAGATACATTATTGGTTGCCAGGTCACTCTACATTAAATCACATGGGAACTGTTGGACTTTTGCTTTTGCAGGGTCATCCCCAGACTTTTTTGCCTCCTGCCTCCTATATTTTTCTGACATGTTGCTGTTGGCTTTTCAACTCTGAGCACTTTACCACTGCTAACCAGTGCTAAAGTGCATATGCTCTCCTGTTTAAATTGTATGTAAGTGGTTTATCCATGATTGGCATATTTGATTTACTAGTAAGTCCCTAGTAAGGTGCACTAGAGGTGCCAGGGCCTGTAAATCAAATGCTACTAGTGGGCCTGCAGCACTGGTTGTGCCACCCACATAAGTAGCTCTGTAATCATGTCTCAGACCTGCCACTGCAGTGTCTGTGTGTGTATTCTTACACTGTAAATTCGACTTGGCAAGTGTACCCACTTGCCAGGCCTAAACCTTCCCTTTCCTTACATGTAAGGCACCCCTAAGGTATGCCCTAGGTAGCCCCAAGGGCAGGGTGCAGTGTATGGATAAGGTAGGACATATAGTAGTGTGGTTTATATGTCCTGACAGTGAAATACTGCCAATTTCGTTTTCACTGTTGCAAGGTCTGTCTCTCTCTCATAGGATAATATGGGGGCTACCTTTAAATATGATTAAAGTGTAGATTCCCCTAGAGAAGAGATGGACAGGTGGAGTTTGGGATCCCTGAACTCACAATTTAAAAATGCATCTTTTAGTAAAGTTGATTTTGAGATTGTGAGTTTGGAAATGCCACTTTTAGAAAGTGAGCATTTTCTTGCTTAAACCATTCTGTGACTCTGCCTTGTTTGTGGATTCCCTGTCTGGGTCAGTTGACAGTTGGGTTGTTTTTCACCTCACACCAGACAGTGACACAAAGGGAGCTGGGGTGTGATCTGCATTTCCTGATTAGCCATCTCTGCTAGGAGGGAGGGGTGGAGTGGTCACTCTCATCTGAAAGGACTGTGCCTGCCTCTGACAATGCTGTCTCCAGCCCCCTGGTGTGTGTCTGAGGCCTTGCCTGGGCAAGGCAGGATTTCACAAGAAGGTGTGAGTCCCCTTTGAAGGAAGGTGACTTCAAAGACTAAAATGGGTATAAGAAGGGCATCCAAACTTACAAACTGTAGAAACACTTCTGGAATCAAGGGGAACCTCTGCCTGGAGAAGAGCTGATCGCTGAGGAACAAGTGCTGCCCTGCCTGTGACTGTGCTTTGTGGAGCTTTCCTGCAGTGCTGCTTCTGCCAGAGTAAGAGGGCAAAGACTGGACTTTGTGTGCCTTCCATCTTGAAGAAGAAATCTCCAAGGGCTTGATGTAGAGCTTGCCTCCTGTTGTTGAAGTCTCAGGGATAGCAAAGACTTCTTCCTGCCAGCACCTGGAGTCTCTGAAGAGACCCCTACTCTGCTCTGTGGTGCCCTTCCAGTTCCTGGGACCCTGAAAGGAGAGGCTGGCAGCCTAAGGACAAAAATACACGCACCGAGCGCCGTGCGGAGAAAAGATCGACGCGAATCCGATCGCGGCTGAGAAAACGACGCGACGCCGGCTCCGCAGCTGAGAAACGACGCCGCAGGAAACGCGACCGAAGAATCGACGCCCGGAGCAGGAGAAACGACGCGCAGCATCGCTGACGAAGGCTGAGAGATCGCAACCTGCGCCGCGGGACTTTCGGACCGTCGCGGGGCTGGCTTTTTCGACGCGCATCGCCGTGCCGAGCTGTTTTCGACGCATATAACCGTGCAGGGTTATTTTCGACGCACACCGCCCGTGCGGGGTTATTTTTGACGCAAACCAGGTACATTTACACGCTAGCAGCGCTAGTGTGTTGTTACAACTACCTAAAGACTCTTTTTATTTTAAACCTTTTAAAAATCATAACTTGACTTGTGTATGTTGGATTTTTATCGTTTTGGTCTTGTTTTGTCTAGATAAATATTTCCTATTTTTCTAAACTGGTGTTGTGTCATTTTGTAGTGTTTTCATTAAGTTACTGTGTGTGTTGGTACAAATACTTTACGCCCAGCACTCTGAGGTTAAGCCTACTGCTCTGCCAAGCTACCAAGGGGGTAAGCAGGGGTTAGCTGAGGGTGATTCTCTTTTATCCTAACTAGAGTGAGGGTCCTTGCTTGAACAGGGGGTAACCTGACTGTCAACCAAAGACCCCATTTCTAACATTGGTGACCAGCGGTCGGGATTTGGACTTGTATTTGTACTTGACATACAGTAATTGAGTGTACACTACGGTTTTTGATCTCAGACCACTACGTGACCACATACTACTTGTCTTGTGATTCTGCTTTTTGTTCTCTGATGTCCTCCTGGAAGTATTGCTAATATTTTTGGACTTTGGTTTTTGGTTGTGAAGCCTTTGCAGAAATGGAAGTCAATTTCTGGCACCTATCTATGTATAAAAAGTGGCAGCTTAAAGCATTCTGCATGGAAAGGGGACTGGCTGTGAACAAGGAATCCAGAAGGGAGGATCTTGAGTCAGCCCTGTTTCAGGATGAATTGAAACGTTGTCAGGCAACACCACCAAATGAGTCTGAGGAGGATAACTACTCTGAGGAGGAGGACTACTCCAAAGAGGAGGGCAGTGGCCCTGAGGAGGGAACAGAAGGAGATGATAGGCTCCTAGCTCGAATCCGGAGGCTGGAAGAGCTTAAGAGGGCCGAGGAGAAGAGAGCCTTAGTCCTGGCAGAAAGGAGGAGGGACTTAGAGATTAAAAAAATGATTTATGCTTACGAGCTTAAATTGAAAGAGCTGGAAGTCATGAGGGCTGAGTCCAGCTGGAATGGTGGCAGCAACAATTGTATATCCAGTGATGCTGCAGAAGTGCACATGCCCAGAGAGGTGGTGCCCTACTTGAAGGAGGGAGTTAACACACGCCAGGAGGTTCAGGGGTATGAGGTAGCTCCAGTGATGCACAGGGTCTCTGAGGTAGATTGGGGAACTGGCATGGGGAGTCATATTCCTACTGGTGGGAGGGACACTCTACTGACTCTAGGTGAGAGTGACAGGGAGAGGGGTTCCCCCCAAGTAGAAGTCCTGGTTATGGAGTGTGAAGACATCCCAGAAGAGTGTGGGTTGAGTGTCAGGGACAGTCAGGTACTGTCTCACCAGTCTCAGGAGGGTGATGTGGGGTGCTTTGTCAAAGCAGAGTCACTGGATGGTTGGGTGAAGGGTACTTTGGTTAATTCATGTGAGGGGCTGAGTGATGTAATTGCTGGAGAGCATATGTCTAGTCCTTATTTTCCAGAGCTATGCCAACACCAGGTGGAGTGTGAGTTCTCTGACCCCAGGGAGCTTACAATGGAGGCAGACTTCTGGGTGAGTACCAGAGAGTCTGAAGAGGCATTTGGGGGTGCTCCTGAGAGGAGTGGTCTAGGTAGTTCCCAACCAGGTGAGGTAGGGAAGGATTGTAGTGTCCCAGGTAGGTCCCAGTGTAGTGGGATGGGTGAGGGACCCCATGTCCAGTCTCAGAGGAGAGGGAATGGGGATGGGTTGAGGCCCAAGGTGCCCGAGATCCGGTCCCAGGTCCTGGAGGGTTCCCTGCGGGAACCCCAGGAGGGGAGCCTAGCCTGTACCATAGGGCCATCTGTTGAGGGAGACCCCACAGTGTCAGGAGAACTTGGGGGGGCGGCTGTAGCCAGCGTCCCACCAGTTCTGGTGTCTGGCAGTACCACTCCTAGTGAGGGGGTGCAGAAGTCCAGACAGAGGGTTGAGAGGGGGTTGCGGACCCCAGTGGAGAACCTGGAGGGTCAGGGGTCAGCTCTGAGTGCAGAGCCCCCCAGGAATGACCTTGGTGAGACCATTTCTGGGCTGGGGGGAATCCAGACTCTGTCAGATGGGCAGAGGTCAGGAGACCTGCGCCAGCCAGACTCTTGTATGGCCCTTGGGGAAAGTGTTTCCCTTGTGGGGGGTAGGTGTGCCCCCCAGGAAGTCCTGGTGTGCCAGGCAATGGTTCAACCGCAGGGTGGTGACTCTGGGTTGAATGATCAGGTTCAGGGGGTAAACTCTGACCTGATGGGGGGTAAGTGTGCTCCCAAGGAAGTCCTGGTGTGCCAGGCAGTGGTTCAACCGCAGGGTGGTGACCCTGGGTTGGATGACCAGGTTCAGAGGGTAAACTCTGACCTGGTAGGGGGTAGGTATGCCCCCCAGGAAGTCCTGGTTTGCCAGGCAGTGATCCAGTCTGTGGGTACAGACCCTGGATTGGGAGGCCAGGTTAAGGGTGTCCCCCCTGACCTGGAGGAAGGGGCTACTGCTAACAGTGCCCCTACCATGTTGTCTTCTGGGGGGGCCACTCCTAGTTGGGTGGTTCAGGACCCCAGAGGAGAGGGCAGGGGGAGGGAAGCCTCACCCCTGGCCCTGGTCCAACCTGAAGGTACAGACCCCAGGTTGGAGGATCAGTTGCAGGTTAACATCCCTGCACTGATGGAAGAATTGTGCAGGACTGCTTCTACAAGCACCCTGACAGTTTTTGACTCTAGGGGTGCCGCTTCTGCAGGGAGGGTACAGAGCCCCAGAGGGGAGGACCAGGGTCAGGTTGTCATCCCTGACCTGGTGGAAGAGAGAGTGGTCAAAGGGTGCCAGGCACCTGGGGCTACCACCCCCCACTCTCCACAGTCACAGTGGTTAGAGAGGCCTGAGGTCGGGCTCTCATCCCTGACAGTTGTCTGGGGCCACTGTGGCTTGCTGTCCTGGTGGACAGAGTTGCCCCTGGGGGGGGGAGGACGAGAGTCACACCCCGGGGGTGGAGTGGGCAACACCACTGTGTTGGCCCTGGTGGTACTATCTGCCCATTGCAATACATCTGTGAGCAAAGTAAAGTTAGGTGTTGCACAGATGGTGTCTGTAGATGTGGAGAAGGGTTCCCCATGGGTTAGCTTAGTGGGCCCTGAGAGTATGGACAGAGGGATCCAACTGGAGTCAGGAAGGCGTAGAACTGGAACATGCCCCTGCTGTTGTGGGCCTGGGTCCCTGTTCTATCGCCCCAATCAGGGAAGTACATCAAGGTATTGATTGTTCTCCCCTGGCTTTAGGCTGGTAGGGGGTCGTGTTGGACTTTTGCTTTTGCAGGGTCATCCCCAGACTTTTTTGCCTCCTGCCTCCTATATTTTTCTGACATGTTGCTGTTGGCTTTTCAACTCTGAGCACTTTACCACTGCTAACCAGTGCTAAAGTGCATATGCTCTCCTGTTTAAATTGTATGTAAGTGGTTTATCCATGATTGGCATATTTGATTTACTAGTAAGTCCCTAGTAAGGTGCACTAGAGGTGCCAGGGCCTGTAAATCAAATGCTACTAGTGGGCCTGCAGCACTGGTTGTGCCACCCACATAAGTAGCTCTGTAATCATGTCTCAGACCTGCCACTGCAGTGTCTGTGTGTGTATTCTTACACTGTAAATTCGACTTGGCAAGTGTACCCACTTGCCAGGCCTAAACCTTCCCTTTCCTTACATGTAAGGCACCCCTAAGGTATGCCCTAGGTAGCCCCAAGGGCAGGGTGCAGTGTATGGATAAGGTAGGACATATAGTAGTGTGGTTTATATGTCCTGACAGTGAAATACTGCCAATTTCGTTTTCACTGTTGCAAGGTCTGTCTCTCTCTCATAGGATAATATGGGGGCTACCTTTAAATATGATTAAAGTGTAGATTCCCCTAGAGAAGAGATGGACAGGTGGAGTTTGGGATCCCTGAACTCACAATTTAAAAATGCATCTTTTAGTAAAGTTGATTTTGAGATTGTGAGTTTGGAAATGCCACTTTTAGAAAGTGAGCATTTTCTTGCTTAAACCATTCTGTGACTCTGCCTTGTTTGTGGATTCCCTGTCTGGGTCAGTTGACAGTTGGGTTGTTTTTCACCTCACACCAGACAGTGACACAAAGGGAGCTGGGGTGTGATCTGCATTTCCTGATTAGCCATCTCTGCTAGGAGGGAGGGGTGGAGTGGTCACTCTCATCTGAAAGGACTGTGCCTGCCTCTGACAATGCTGTCTCCAGCCCCCTGGTGTGTGTCTGAGGCCTTGCCTGGGCAAGGCAGGATTTCACAAGAAGGTGTGAGTCCCCTTTGAAGGAAGGTGACTTCAAAGACTAAAATGGGTATAAGAAGGGCATCCAAACTTACAAACTGTAGAAACACTTCTGGAATCAAGGGGAACCTCTGCCTGGAGAAGAGCTGATCGCTGAGGAACAAGTGCTGCCCTGCCTGTGACTGTGCTTTGTGGAGCTTTCCTGCAGTGCTGCTTCTGCCAGAGTAAGAGGGCAAAGACTGGACTTTGTGTGCCTTCCATCTTGAAGAAGAAATCTCCAAGGGCTTGATGTAGAGCTTGCCTCCTGTTGTTGAAGTCTCAGGGATAGCAAAGACTTCTTCCTGCCAGCACCTGGAGTCTCTGAAGAGACCCCTACTCTGCTCTGTGGTGCCCTTCCAGTTCCTGGGACCCTGAAAGGAGAGGCTGGCAGCCTAAGGACAAAAATACACGCACCGAGCGCCGTGCGGAGAAAAGATCGACGCGAATCCGATCGCGGCTGAGAAAACGACGCGACGCCGGCTCCGCAGCTGAGAAACGACGCCGCAGGAAACGCGACCGAAGAATCGACGCCCGGAGCAGGAGAAACGACGCGCAGCATCGCTGACGAAGGCTGAGAGATCGCAACCTGCGCCGCGGGACTTTCGGACCGTCGCGGGGCTGGCTTTTTCGACGCGCATCGCCGTGCCGAGCTGTTTTCGACGCATATAACCGTGCAGGGTTATTTTCGACGCACACCGCCCGTGCGGGGTTATTTTGGACGCAAACCAGGTACATTTACACGCTAGCAGCGCTAGTGTGTTGTTACAACTACCTAAAGACTCTTTTTATTTTAAACCTTTTAAAAATCATAACTTGACTTGTGTATGTTGGATTTTTATCGTTTTGGTCTTGTTTTGTCTAGATAAATATTTCCTATTTTTCTAAACTGGTGTTGTGTCATTTTGTAGTGTTTTCATTAAGTTACTGTGTGTGTTGGTACAAATACTTTACGCCCAGCACTCTGAGGTTAAGCCTACTGCTCTGCCAAGCTACCAAGGGGGTAAGCAGGGGTTAGCTGAGGGTGATTCTCTTTTATCCTAACTAGAGTGAGGGTCCTTGCTTGAACAGGGGGTAACCTGACTGTCAACCAAAGACCCCATTTCTAACAGGAACCCAGAAATGTAGCGCATCATATATATGGATATGGTCTCGGTAGTGAGCTTATGCAAACCAAAGTACTTCGGTGCCTATGGTGGATGCTACAGGCTTGATCCTGCTACAAGAACCACACCTGAAGAGGAATCACTGCAGGGCCAGAGGCAGATTTGGGTACACTCTGTTGGTGCACACTGGCTATACAACTGACTCTAGGTGAGTGTGCATCGTTTGTCAAAACTCTGTACCCTTTATTCCTGCTCAGACTTCAGCAGGTGCCCTGGGCAGGGATGTGGCCCTAACGGGGAGTTGGGAAGGACTAGTCGTCAATATTTGCTCTCTCTATATACCCACCAGACTGCATGCACAGACACCAGCAGCAGTGGGAGCCAAAATCATTGAACTCCCAACTGGGCTACTGGTCCTAGGGGAGATACCAATGACGTACTAGACCAGTATATGGACAGTAAAAGTAGAGCGCAAATAGCGAGAGCAGCAGGCCCGGTGAGAGACTTTCTCAAAGCTATGGGGTTGACTGACATCTGGCAGGCACATGACCCCATGACGCGCCAGTACACACATATTTTAGCAGCTCACAGTAGCCTGGCATTGCTCGACTACCTCTTCACTCAGACATCTTCAGTTGGCAATTTTAATGCCGCGACCCTCAAGGTGCAGGAGATCTCAGATCACTCCCTACTGGAAGCCCTGCTTACTGGCCCTGGTAGGTGTTGCTGATTGCCCCCAGGGTGTGGACCCTTGGTACCTGAAGGACAGGGCATTTAGGGAAAAAGTATGCAACAAGGCAGAACAGTATTTTCATGGCAACGTAGGATTGGTGGAGTCAACCATTGTATTATGGGAGGCATTAAAGGTAGTTCTACGAGGTCAAACCCAAGCATTAATTGAGGGCATAGGGAAGGAGAAGAGGCTGAGATGTGAGGAGTTGGAGAGAGATTGTGCATCCCTGGAAGCCTGCCTGGTAATCGCAGGGTCAGCTTTGGCGCAGCTGCAACACGGGCTGTGCTTGCAGCAGCACAAACTTAGGGAATGGACACAAAATAAGGTGCTCGCACGCGCTGGCAGCCCAGTGCTGTCTATATGACACTGGGGACAAGACCACTAAGTTGCTAGCGTGGTTGGAAAGGAGGGATGAAGGCAGAAACTGGGTACTAGAGTTTCAGACCATGAGGGGAGGCCACAAACCACGAGGCTTGCAACAGCGGACACCGTTGTGACTTACTACAAGACATTATATACCTCTGCCTCCACTATGTCAAGTGTAAATTGTGTTGACTTCTTGTGGGATATCACACTACAAATGATTACAGCAGAGGACCGCCTGGCACTAGAACAAGATCTTACTGTGGAAGAATTGACCAGGGCTGCTTGGGCCCTGCAGTCAGGGAAGGCAACGGGGCGGAATGGTCTGCCAATAGTATTGTACAGATACATGGCAGTTAAGATTGGAGAGCACCTTTTGCAGATGGTCGCCATTGCAGTTTTCCCAAACCAGGACAAACTGTCTAATGAATGTGGATCCTATAGACTAATCTTGCTGCTCAATTTGAAAGTTAAGGTCCTAGTGAAAGCTCTGGTAGCCAGGCTGAAGACGGTCATCACCACAATAATTCATCCAGACCAGTCTGGTTTTATGCCACAAAGGGGGGATACGGCTTACTCTGCATCACCGCCACAGTATCCTACATGTCACTAAAGACTCCTAACATGCGCCAGCTGCCTTATGTCACTAGATGCCAAAATGGCATTTGACAGTTCAGAGTGGCCCTACGTGTTTGCTGTGTTGGTGAGGATGGGCTTTGGCCCTAGCTTTCTCTGCTGAGTCAAACTTTTATACAAAGAGCCTTTGGCTTTGGTACAAGTTAATAATATAGTGTCACAGCTAATCACTCTTCACAAAGAGAAGAGACGGGGTGCCCACTGTCCCCCATGATTTTTGCATTGGCCCTCGAACCCTTGGCTGCCTGGATCAGGCAGGACCCTCTTATATAAGGCATTCTGGTAGGTCAGGAATGGGAACAGAACATCCCTCTACACAGATGATGTACTATTGTTTGTGACACGACCGGAGCTCTCCAACGACCGGATCTTGCTCATTTTTTGTATCTTTGGAGACTATGCCGGATACCTGTTCAATTGGGAGAAATCTTTGGTTTTCAAACTAATGAGAGGGACACTATGGCTGCCAAGGCGATATACAGCACCATTGGTGACATACATCTTTAAATGCCTAATCATTTACATTACCGGAGACCCCGATGATTTTTTTGGGACAGGAATTTGACCCCGCAATTGGAAAGATTTTTGCGGGATGCACCCCACTGGCGGGAGCAGTCACTTACTTTAATGGGGCGAGCAGCTCTTTTCCAAATGATGACCATCCCACGGCTGCTCTACAGCCTCCACAACACCCCACGCAAGATCTGTTGTGGGACAGCGACATGTTGAGGTAAGTGGGAGGCCTTCAAGGCTTCTCTAAGTGGGCACTAATAGGAATCAAACACCTTTGAGATGTATGGAAAGATCAGTCATACATCACATTTGAGTCCCTTCAAGCGGAATTTGAAATGAACGACACTGAAAGGTACAGGTATTTACAGCTGGGGCATGTTTTTAGATGTCACATAGTGGAGGGGGAGCAGTTGCCTCCAGGGACTCTGTTAGAAGACCGGCTGCTGTCGGACCCCCTGACCAAAAATGCAATCTCCCTTCTCTATTATAAGCTAATGTATAATGCTCCAGACCAACTGGAGAAACTGAGGGCAGTGTGGAATCAAGGTATAGGATTGCTCGAAGATGAGGACTGGAGCAAAGCTATACAGGGCCCTAGAGAGGTAGCTATCCAAACCCATTTTATATTAGTACAACTTAAAATCCTAGACAGAATATACTATTCCCAGACACTACTGCATCACATAAGGAAAGTGCTTACCCCAATGTGTCTCAGAGTGTGGGCAAGAAGGGTTCTTTCTTCACATACTGTGGGGATGTCCCAATATCCAAGACTACTGGGGAAAAGCGGTTGGTATAAGAGCCTAGGATACAGGCATAGAGGTTCCTTTAGATGCCAAATGGATCCTTCTGAATGTCCCCGGTGAGATACAGTGGCGTAGGTACAAGGGGATTTAGCTAACCCTAGCTGTGACAGTGGCAAAGAGTAATGTAGTGAGAAGGTGGGGATCCCCTCATGCACCACGGGTGGCTGACTGGGAAAATGACCTTGATTGGTGCCAAAGGGCTGAACATGTGGTGTACCTTAGCAGGGGCTGCCCGCACAAATGGGAGAAGGTATGGGTGTATGGAACATTTACCAAGACAAGTAGACATTGGGGGCGACAGGTGTCGGGAACTGGAGCACAGGTGTCTCTGGAGTCTGTGGGATGACATTGTGAATAAGGGAACGGATTGTACTCTATTGGGCAACCTTACAGTGTTTTACCAACATTTATTGTACTATAAGTAAAGTTTTGCATAATAAATTACCTATTGCTGCAATTGAGCAATTCTTTAAAAAAAGAGTTAAAAAACGCTGCAGGGAAAAAACAGAGGTGCTACGACCTGGCAAAAAAATTAACTGCATTACAATATAGTGCTGGATAGTTCTGAGCACCTTTGTCACTGTAGAACCAGGAAAGAAGAGAGCACAGAAACAGGCTGTCATAATGCATTGGTAAAACCTCATATTTTATCATGATAAATATAACCATCTTGGATTGGTTTCTGTGGATGAGCAGCAATTTCTGTGCTGGAGTTTGGCAAGGTGGTGGAAGGTAAACTACCACATTGTGGCTGCGGAGTGCGCTTGCACAGGTCCAAGACACTGGCTGCCACCAACCTGCACCGCCCGGAGAAAGCCGTTCACCTAGAGAGGAAGAGTCCTGCCCTTGCACCCGAGTTGTTGTGAGAATGATGCAATGTGGGTGAGAAAAGACACCTGCGTCCTCATCTTTTACTCCCTGACTCCTAGCCTGGTAGATGAGGCCCAGAGGCATACCCACACTGTTAGGCAGTACTTGAGTACATCACACACCTAGTCCAGTGGCGTAACACAGGCCCCCGCAGCCCCCGTGGTGCGAGGGGTGAGAGCTCCAGAGGGTCCTCTCGGCACAATACTATGGCCAGAGAGCTTCTAAGTGAGTTTGGAGGTGAGGGTGGGAGGGTCCATGTACTTTGCAGGGGGGGGCTCAGTTTTTGTTACACCACTGACCAAGTCCCCTGGGTGTAAGCCGAGCGTTGTTGTGCCAGGCCCCACTTCAATGGGGACACAACACTCTGCTTCACTGCCTTTCTCTCTGTTGGAAGCTGGCTGGTAATTACCTTGGCATGTGCCAAAAAGAAGATCATCACTGCTGTTTTATTTTGTTTACTTGGTTGCTGAGTATTACGACTCAATGTTTCTTGTAATGGATAACTGTGGTTAATAAGTTTAAAACTATGTAAAGTTTAAATAATGTAGTTTAGAGTTTTGTTAACTCACAAAATTCTGGCCATGGAACAGCTGTATAGCATTGTAATACCGCACACATTTTTCAAATAACGTTTTTCAAATGGCATGTAATGCTCGTATGAAAATATATGTCTATAGGGCAGCACAATTAAGAATAGGTTTACAGAGAATGTTGTTCCGGAGGGAAAGACTTCTAATTTGTTAAACTTTTCACCATATGTTGATTCTTAGGGTCTCGGTGTTATCAGTGGGCAGCTGACATCCGTGGCTGCTGAAAAAATCCTGCGACACGACCTGGTAACACGGTGGGTTTGTTAGGTTTATTGTTAGTCAAACCACTGGAAACAATTTGCCTCAACTGGACAGAACATTTAAAAAGTGTCACCTGAGATGCCTAGACATGCCGCTCTTCTTATTGTTTCTTTCTTATCGATCTGATGCGCTTGGCTGTTGCCTGAAATCTGTGATAAACTTATTGAGTTTTTATGAATCCTATAAGGTGCTCCACATCGTATCCCTTTTTAAACATAAAGTGGTGGTATCTTAAAAAATGCTTTCGTGTTATATGTTTTCCCAATTCTATATCTTTGGAAAACTTGTTCTATAAAACGTCCAGCTGCTGCTCTTGGTTTCCTTTAAAAACTGTGTTGCATGAGCAACTTTGCTGCAAACAGAGCATTTCCATGCATGCCATGTTTCATGTAAATTATATGGGCTTCTCGCTGCATGCATTGGTTTAGCCTGTGTGTTTCGGCCCTAGTGAAGAAAGGAGATAGGTCACCTAGCCACTGTTTAAACTGTGAAATACATCAAAATTGAGGGTTTAATGTGCATCACAAGCCCCTGTACCCCGGCACGCTGTGCCTGCTGCACCAAAGCAAGCTATGCCCCTGGCTGTATGTGTAAAACACACCACTGGTGGTTGTTTGTATTCTACTGAGAGATGTATGTCACTTCAACTTTAATGATCAAGTTCAAATAGTAAATCTGGGTGTTACTGAGTATCTGGATAAATTGTAGGTTGTACAGGGCGGGGGTCCCAACCTTTTCTTAAGAACCCATGGCTCTGAACGCCTGGGTTGCTGAATTCCATGGCTGCCTAGTTTTGATTCCATCTCATGCTACTTTCTGACACGACGCTACACTTTCTGTCACTTTATCTCACTCTTGCAGGTTGTTTTTAATCCTTGCTTTCTCCTTTTATTTCTGTTATACTGTTTCTCTTTTGCCTTCCTTTACTCTTTTCTGCCTCTTTCTTCTTTGTTGTGGGTCAATGTTTGAGGATCAAATTAAGCGACGGTCTCCAAAAGTTACTGCTGGGGCCCACCACCAGTACGAATTTACCTAAGAAGGTAGTTCAGTGGTTGTATGCCATGTTTTCTGAGGTGCACACAACACTTGGCTTCTGCAGTCCTCTTATGAGATTACTAAGTGAGGTTAGAGGTCGGTATACATCATGAGTCTGTGACATTGTGGTAACACACATTGATAATTCGAAATGAATTCTTCTTTAGAAATAATCATGCCGTTCCAAGAAACAGGTATTGTGAGATGCTCAATGTAAAGTGCCTTGAGTCACAAAGCATTCAGTTGCAACTGAGCCTGGTCATGATCATGGGAATATGAGCAGAAATAAAACAGCGGTGCTGGAGCAAGTTTCAGCAATTAATGCCAAACAATTCAATAATGTTACTGCCCAGACCCTATTCTCATTTGAAACAGACAGTGAAGGACATCCTTCCTGCACTGTTGAACCTGCTGCTGGTCATCCAGTAGTTGGGGCGTAGGACAGGGTTAGGTTCCCTCTATTCTGGCAACACTCATAACTGGATTGTAATCTCTACTCAGGGGTCATTACACCCTCTGATTAAGTACTTGTTATCTCTTCTCAAGAAATCACTACCACGTGTGTCACTCGTGTTTCAGACCAATACAATTCTTCACTTTTTGGCCAGTATAAATGTCCCATTATTCCTCTTGTCCTGATGAAGCCCCTGCATCTTGCTGAGAGTTGAAACGCCGTCAACAGGCATAACAAAAAAACTGCACTGTGACATTGGTCTATCATATTGACAATATGTTTGATGTTTGTCATAAACAGACTGAGCCGGATTTAGCGTTTTGGCAGAGGGGTTACCAGTCCGCCATATTACAAGTTCCATATTGGAATTGTGCCCGTTACGTTTGTGACGGAGTAATCCACTCCCCCCAGAGCCTTATCACTTCACAGGCACTTCTTCTTGATACTTTACACTGCACTGATAATTTTATCTGGAAATCATATCAGTATGGAACATTGATTATTGGTGTACATAAAGCTTGTTTGAATAAGAACGTTATAAACTGTTTGGCATTGATTGCAGGCAGCCATCTTGGCTGATCATTGTAATAAGACTTGAATGAAACCAACCAGAACCATTGTATATGAGGAATAGTTGATAGCTCAGGTTCCCATGGATATAAGGGCAGCACTTGTTCTATAGTTGCTTGGAACAATTTCGGAGTAGGGTGCTGCCATTAATGTTACATCACTGAAGTAAAAGGGTTTGTGAAAAATCCAAGTGTCAAATAAAGAACAGGTATAGCAACCTTATTCACCAGTCTCATAAGAGTTTGTTGTTTTAGGTAAAGGTTACTCACCCAATCTGATTCGGTATTACTCCTGTAACTCTTTAGAAGATTTAAGATATATCATCAAAAAAGTCAATGCACCCTCCACATGGAAGCTGGAGGCATGGTTTGGAGCTTCTTTCAAAGACTCTGCGCCTGATTTAGAACTCGGTGGACGGGTTACTCCGTCATAGCGGTGATGAATATACTGTCCGCTGAACTCTAAATTCCATTATATCCAATGGGATTAAGATTTTGACAGCAGGATATCCGTCACCGTTATGACAGAGTAAACCGTCTGGTGAGTTCTAAATCAAGCCGTCTGTTTATTTGCAGGCCAATTTTTCATATCCACCAAATAAAAATCAGACCTTGGGGGTGATTCTGACCCCGGCGGTCTTAGACCGCCGGGGCCAGGGTCGGCGGGAGCACCGCCGACAGGCCGGCGGTGCCCCGCAGGGCATTCTGACCGCGGCGCTTTGGCCGCGGTCAGTGCAGGAAAACCGGCGGTCTCCCGCCGGTTTTCCGCTGCCCGTCAGAATCCTCCAAGGCGGCGCAGCATGCTGCGCCGCCTTGGGGATTCTGACACCCCCTACCGCTATCCTGTTCCTGGCGGTTCGCCCGCCAGGAACAGGATGGCGGTAGGGGGTGTCGCGGGGCCCCTGGGGGCCCCTGCAGTGCCCATGCCCATGGCATGGGCACTGCAGGGGCCCCCGTAAGAGGGCCCCGCAAAGTATTTCAGTGTCTGCAAAGCAGACACTGAAATACGCGACGGGTGCAACTGCACCCGTCGCACCTTCCCACTACGCCGGCTCCATTCGGAGCCGGCGTCCTCGTGGGAAGGTCGATTTGCCCTGGGCTGGCGGGCCTTTTGGCGGCCGCCCGCCAGCCCAGGGCAAATCCCAAAATACCCTCAGCGGTCTTTTGACCGCGGAGCCGTATTTTGGAGGGGGAACATTGGCGGGCGGCCTCCGCCGCCCGCCAATGTTAGAATCACCCCCCTTGTGTCTTTATTAACTGAGATAGTGCTCTAAGAATATTATAGTCATCGTATCTGATGTCCTTGTCGTTTACCGCACTTTTTGTTTTTGTGTATTTTTCTTAGAGTTGACATTTAGGGATTTTCATGATTTCAATTTCCTACTGAACTTGTGAAGAATTTGGATACTGGCATAACCAAATTTCCTAGTGGGAACTCTAATAAATCTCTTTAAGCATTTGGTAATGTTTTGCGAGAAATAATGGTGAGCATTATGACATCTATTATTTTTCAATGGTCTCGTTTTTCCCAAACATGGAGTGCTATTACTGTGGCAGCATATTTGTCCAAACCCTGCACACATTTCAAGGGGCTGAATCCACGTTCTACAGAGTGCCATATGCTTGTGAGTGTTACCAGGTGCAGGAATCAAACTCAGTAAAGCCTAATCTTTTTTCCTGCAAATGTGTGCAGATAAGGGCATGGAATCAAGAATCTCATGTTTTAATGGACACAGTAATTCTGAATCCCATGTGTTATTTCCTATTCTATGCCTGACAAACTGTGATGGCTGGTAACGGTGGTGGACATGAGGTCCGAAGCTCCACATCCAATGTCACTTTCTCCATTCATCAGCTATCTTAAAATCTGCCCTTTAGTTGGAATTTTTTCTTCTCTTACCCATGCTCTCCCTGTATTCGCTATACTGGGCTTTTAACTCGATTCTAGATGCAGAAGGCATGCCTCATCCAAGAAAAATTGTCTAGTTTTTCTGTTCCTCTTTCTGTTAGCAAAGAATCAACTTACCAGCCAGATGAGTCATATTTTCATTAGATTTAAGCATCAAGTTAAAGTTTCCTCACTGTTGTGAGAGCTCCAGTCTCTTAGTGAATGTATAAATGTGCCCTTTATCAAAGCCGTGTTTATGGCATTGCTGCTTCTTCTGCTTTCTGATTTGGATTCGTCCTTAGGACATATCCAGGCTGACCTCCATTTTGGTCATCAGTTCTTTGTTTTTGAAGCTCGGACTACTTAAACGTTCTTAGTCAACCTTTATTCAATTGATCAAATAATTTATCCATTTCTCCATACTTGCATCTGGTTACAGCAGTCCTTAGTCAGTTATGGAATTAGGTTTTGTTTCCTCATGTCATGGGCCTGCCAGGATTCTTATTTGTCTGTGGATTTTGTCAATGTTGAGGTGAGTTTGCTCTGTGGTGGTCTAGTTTTTCCTGTTCTTCTTTCTTTCATTTTTTCTTTTTGTAACAACTTTGGTGTAATTGTTGAGGATACAGTTTCTGGTAGGGTTTGACTGAAGGCCGCTGAAAATTGCAGCCTAAGAGCAGTGCAGCAAGATGGCCACTGCTTGCTGACTGAGACAAGACTCCCGCAGAATCCTTAAGCTGGAGGGCTCAAGGCACTCATATACCTAATGACCATGAGGGTGCCCTCGATCAACTGGGACAGGTTGGTGCAGCCTTGGGGCTATACCCCTGAAGGAAAACTGAAGACTCAACTCCCAGGGCAGCTCGGCCTGCTTGGGGTAGTGGCACCCTGGATTAATCCTGCTGACATCTCAGGGCCTGGATTGGACCACCCGCCGCAGCTTGCATGACCTGGCCTCAGTCTATGGCTTCCCTTCTGAGATGAGCCGGCATTCAACTTGGGTACCAGCGTCAGTCGGGTAAGATGGTGTGCACTGGTGGTGTTTGCAGGAGATTTGACCTGCCACATAGGAGCTGTTGGAGTGGATGGCCTGTGGCTGTTGGGGAAGCTTGGAGGTGGAGGAGAGCTGTGGCTGCCAATTGGCTGCTCTGATATATGGGATGAGGTGCCACCCGCTAGTACCGCACAGGCAGTGTGGGATGCTCCTGGAACTGGAGTGGCACCTGACATGACCAGGTGAGCACAGTGATAGATCGCCTACACCTAACGGTGGCAGAGGCAAATTCTGGGTCTGCTCGTGTCCCCTTAGTGCAGGGGTGTGGTGGGATTCACTTTGTGTGAACTGCAGCCACTGGATCAGCTCCCCTGGCCCCCCTCCCATTGTTAGCTGATCCCACTGACCACATGCCCGCGCTGGGTAAGCATGACATTAATCAGCCAAAATTGTGATTTCAGACCTGACGAACCATGAATGTGGTGTTTGCAAATTCAGAGACTCTGTGGCAAGAGGCCACTGGGGAGCCAGCCACCATGTTTGATCAGGACATCAAGAAAATGTTTATGTACTTAAAACAGAGGCTCAATGTCAGACTCAAAAATCGACATGCTCACCACAAGGTTGGACTGTATGAAGGAGGGTCTGTACAAGCACAGCAGGCAATTTGAGCAACTTGACACACATGCCACGGATGCCCACACGGCCACCAGAAAATACCTCTTGAGGATGAAAAAAGTTTTGGAGGTTATAAAAAACAGAAATAAGGATTTGCAGGACAGGTCCTGGTGGAACAATCTCTACATCCTTTGGAATTCCAGAATCAACTGTCATGGATTGAAAGGATGCTTAAAACATTGAGGGCATGGTACGCTCTTTATTTGGCAAGGCCTTGTTCTCAATGTATGCAATTGAGAGGGCTCACCGCTCGCTGGGCTCCTACTGCGCGCTGGGTGCCCCAAGACACTTAATAGTGATACTCCTTGTTAGCTATAAAGACAGAGACACTATCTTGAGGATGGCCAGGATGCTCCAAGGAAATGCACTTTCATTTTATCCAGGTTTCACACTGTCAGTGTAAGCAGCACATCATGAATTTCTCCCTGCTAAATGACTACTTCAGAAAACAATGGTGCAATATTCCCTGATCTTCTCCTGCTAAATTTAGTGCCTTCTTTCTTGGTAAAACCCACCATTCCACAGATTCTGCGGTGGCTCTGAAATTTTCTCACAAGATTGTGTCTCCCAGAGAGCATTAATTCAACCAGTCAGAGGCAGCGGCAGGCCATGCCATTAGTGACAATGACTGAACTAGGCCTAATGCGCATGCCCTAGGGCCCAGATGTGGGCTGATGGAGTTATGTGAAGCAGTTTGTTGGCTATGCCCGGCTCGGTCTCTACTGGTCCTCGGACAACTTGTCTGAACAATGACCACAAATCTCTCTGCTTTTTGTTTGTTTTCTCTCTTGGCCACCAGGTTTGTTTTTGCTGAGTTATTCTCAAGGCCTCCTGGTTCCCTGAGGTATGTATTTCTATATCAATTTTATCTGTTTCTGTGTTGGCAATTGAGGGGGCGGTTAGGGATGGTTCAACTAGTTGAAGTGGGTGGTGGGAGGACGGTTTTCTTTATGGTTTTAGTTTTTTTCCTATTTCTGCAGAGCAAACACACTCTTGGGCTCTGCAACATGCCCATGGCACTTTACTGTGCCCAGGGTAACTACTAAATGCCGCATACCCATCATCCCTGACTGCTTGGTTTGCAATGAAAATCCTCAATAACTACCTTTAGATGTCTTACTTGGAATGTAGATGGATTAAGTGACCAGTACAAAGCATGTCTAGCTTTCGCTAATCTACACCACCACCATAATAACTTTTGCTACCTGCTGAAGTTTCACCGCACCAGTCCCTCAGCTCCCCGGCTGTGCGCTGGCTAGTTTGCAGAAACACAAGCACCAGTATATTCCAATTACGCATGAAGAAACACCATTCTCACCCTAAAGGGCCTAAAATGGCACACAAACAGGTCCATGTGTGATACATAAAGCAGATATGTTTTCCTGCATGGTACACTTATGGGTTGGCCTGTCACATTTGGCCACTGTCTATAGGCCTAATGTTGATTGCCACGCTTTCTTTACACAACTCTGGTATCGGGTGTTCATTGTGGCCCCTGCAACAGTCTTTTTCTGGGAGGCAATTTTAATGTTGTGCTCAATCAACACCTTAACCGCTCCAGCGAAACGAGGCGCAGCGAAAACTAGGTGCAGTCGCTCAATTATGCGTTACAATGGAAACCACTAGCTAACTGACCTGTGGCAACACATTCACCCCAAGGACAGAGAGGGCACATGCATAGCCACCACACATAATACCTGGTCCAGGATGTAGGTTCCTGGCTGAGGACCATTGAGCACCTCCTCAGGAAACTTGCTGATCATCCCAAGTCCTCCTTGAACTCGCTATCCCTGATATGTGGGACCATGCATACTCATGGCAACTCCCAACGAATGCTCTCTATGACCTGACCTCCCGGTATGAGATCCGATGGAATATTACAAAGTATTTTTCCCTTAATGTACAATCAGTGTCCTCTGCTTCCACACTTTGGTAGACTTTTAAAGTCTACATCCGGGGCATGTGTATAGCTAAACAGGCTGGGCTACGGAGGACAATATGAACGCAGCTTACCAAGCTGGAATCTGACATTCGTGCCCTTGAGCGTGCCTTCTTCACCTCAGGAGTTGCAAGTATTCTTGCCTCCATCAGGCAGAAGCTTAGTGAATATGAGGATGAGGCTCTGTGGAAGACGCAGTATCTCAGTAAAGAGGTGGCTACTGATGATATCTTACACCCATCAGATTTCATTCCAACTCGCACCCAATGGAGAAAGCATTAACAAAAGGGCCGGATATAGAAGCATGTCTCAAACCCCAAAATTAAGTTATATGTCGGAGGAAATCATCTGTAGAGAAAAGATGCACCCACAGCCATAGCAGGTAAATGATCCTCATTGAAGTCTTCCTTGGCACACATGCTTACTCATGGCAGGTTTTTCGATTATATGGTCACTTCCTCCTTCAATAGATATCAATCTCAGACAGTTTTAAAGGAATATGCTGCGATGGGAACATCACTTAATGAATTCCATTCATCAATTAATTCATTAACGTTATTAAGTCATCATTTATAATGTATACTGTCACCAGAGTGAGTTTTGGAAAAATCCTTCAAGGGCGTTGTGTTAGTAGATAAATTAAGATTTAGAATGTCAGACTAAATGGAATCTAATGAGCCAATTAGAGAAATGGATGCAAATAAATGGGGCAAATAGTAAATGCTTTATAAAACCAGTTAATAGTAACTAAATGTATGTTTTTTTTTAAAATGTAAAGCTCTCATTTAGCAGTGATGCTGACTCGAGTTTACATTAAAGTGCTTTGAAGGGTCCTACCCTCATTTTTGGAGACTTCAACATCCCCAGAAACTCGAACACAAATTGCATGAAGGAAGCCTTCTACACACTTCTCAACACACCGGAAATAAAACATCTCATCAGTAACCCAAAGGCAGAACGCAGAACCTCACCCTTACAACATCCTCTAATATCGACTGCCACCTATTTATAGCAATTGGCTGGGCTGAGTTCTTTGCCACCCCCATTTCTATAACATATACTACATCTCAGATTCAAGGACAATTGAAAAGAGGAAAAATAACCACCCATCCCATAAAAGACTTCCATCTGGAAAAGATCCAAGAAGAACTAAACAATTTGCCATAACAATTCCTTCCTGCCGCACCTACAACACATCTATGAGAACTCATGCCAAATACTATGGTCCACTGAAAACCGGTTCCACCAAACCAAAACCCTTAGAAAACTGGTACTCTCAAAAGCTTTATGAAAATAAGCATTCTATAAGAAAGCAGGAGAAAAATGGGGAAGACAAAACTGGAGAAGATCTCAGAAAAGGACACCAAAACACTTCACTTCAATCTCCAATCCCTCATCATCACAGCTAAAGCCTATTATTTCAACACCATCACCATCAGTGATGCACCAACAGATGCAAACCCTTCTCTAGCCTTTGAAAATTGTATCAGTCCTCTCCAAGAACCCAAACTCCCTGTTCCAGGCAGCAAATGCAGTGCCTTCAATCTCTCCTTCACCAAGCAAATCGACAAAATCAAATCCAAACCCCATCACCGCACCACCAAATTGATCTCCTTCAATCCATTATCACACAGGAATGTATGCAATACCCAGTAGACCAAGGCAAATATTCTATGAAGGTGACACTCTTCCTTCATCTATAATCAAACCATTCCAGTGCAGTGGTCTAACAAATGCTTCTGCAGCCCCTGCGGTGCAGGGAGACCATGAGCTTCAGGGGGCCCTCTCAACACAGTACACTGTGCACGGGTATCAGGCCCCTGTCTGGGTCCAGAGGCAGGGGGCACCTCCAAGTTCTTTGCAGGAGAGACCCCCTCCAGTTTTGTTACACCGCTGTTCCAATGAGAGATCTTCATGCCACTTTTCCACATTGTTAATGCCTCCCCGAGCACAGAAGTGAAGCATTCCTACATATTCTTAAGACAGGTCAGATTCTTCCTCTGGGAACAATCTCTAGAATGAGACAACCTCACCAAGTTCCTCCCTATTACTTAGTTTCAATTCGTAAGAAAAACAGTCAGCATTTATGTACAGGAGCACATCAGCAAGAAAAATATTCTGTAGGACTGCCAACCACTCGTTAGACTACACTGCAGTACTGAGACAGTCACACTACAAATCACTGATGATGCCCTCTTCAACAATAGGAAAAACCTATACCTTCTGGTCACCTTTCAACAGAGATGACCACCGAGCTCTGATTAACACCCTGAAACAAAGCATGGGATTTTCAGGTGCTTCCTTGAAATGGTTCATGTGCTACGTCACCAACCACCCCCAAAGCGTAGAAATAGGTTCCACTAGATCACAGACATTACCTGCCTCCTACGCAGTACTGCAGCGGTCCATTCTTTCTTCCTTCATATTTAACCTCTACATGAAACCTCTCAGATCCGTTCTTGCAAACAGCAAAACCAAGAAGTATCAATAGACAGATAATACCCAACCCTACCTAAAAAAATATATTTAAACACTGACATACTGAGAGTCAAATCCTGCCTCAAACTCATCCTGTCTTGGATGTCAACTAACTACCTGAAGTTAAATACTACAAAGATTGAATTTCTCATTTTTGCCAGGCACACTAAACAAACAAGCCCAGGTTCAAGCCTGAATATCCCAGACTTCACCCCTCAAGCTGAGCAACTAAGCAAAATCTCTGAAATTCACCCTTCACAGAGATCTCTCAATCCGGCAAAACATCACCAGAAAGACCGAAAGAGCTTGATTTTGACTCTCCCTCTTTAAGAAAAGGAAGTCATTTCTCACCAGAAGATGACTTCAGAAAAAATGTGCATACCTTAATCCTCTCTCATCTGGATGGAGGAAACACCCTGCTAAGTGGTCTTCCTGATCTGATACCACCATAGAATCCCTTAAAGGTATCCTTCACAAAGCAACATGGTTGTCAAGGTCTTGAAGAAATTCAGCCACATCACCCAAATGTTAAAAGATCTCCACTTGCTCCAGCCTGGATGTGTTTCAAGACCAGCTGCATCAGTAATAGAGACTTCAATAAAAAAGGCCATAGCTTACCTGGCAAACGACATAACCACGTCTGGGGCGATGATGCCACATCAGATGCCTGGATATCACCAGACTACAGACAAAGCATTGCAAGCAGTTAAAAAAACAGAAGGAAAGCCATCTTTTGATAATGATCTGAGGATCTGGGACAACCTCCCTATTGGCATCACGTCAGCATCAACTCTCTTACAGTTCATAAAAAAGATGAAGACACTTCTTCATGGAGCACTGCCCTTAATTCGACAGTCTACCCTTGTTTTCCCCCCAGTGACTGTACTTTACTTGGGGACCAATCCCCCTAACCAGAGCTCATGTTGCTCTTAAACTAGGTTCGCTGTCTACAAATACTAATATTCATCCATACATACTCGCAGACATATAGACACACATACATTCAGAGGTCACAAGAGAATATCCACATAGGGTATGTCAGATGTACTAACCAACTTAAAGGTAAAAAAATATTTGAATTTGCAAAATGTGGGTTTTTCCAACTGTAAAGTAATTTTTTTCTATGTACGAAAACCATTTTAGGAGTCAGTAAAGATTTACACACTCCTAAAACAGGAACTGCACATAGATATTGATTCACAGTTTGAAAGGGGTGTGTTGTAGGCGTCCCTTCCAATTTAGTGGTTTCCAGCTGGCATTACAAACCATTCTAAAGTTACTGACTTCCACGTTGGGGTGATAACATATTCACAAAAGCGAAGTAGTCTCCCTTGAACCTCTTCCTCTTTGGAAATTGTGTTAAACTTTCCTGGGGGAGTAGGCAATGATCAAGAGGCTCTCTGTCAACTCCCAGAGAAACCTTTTTTTTAAAGATGTGTGTTTTTTATTTTTTTAAAACATCCCTATTTCCTTTAAGGAAACAGACTGCCTTTAAAAAAAATACTTTATTTAAAAAGATAATCATAAACTTGCTGTATGCTGGCCCTTGCAGTCTACCATCACTATGATTGTGGCCAATAGGATAGAGGCACAATTTGCGATTTACATAATGAATATTAATTAGGTAGGTTAGATTGCAACTCAGCCTGATTTAAAATTTTGTGAACCAAGCTACAAACAAAACAAATACCACACTGGTCACAAACATACTGGTTGCAAACAGCGACCCATTTTTGCAACCAGTGCAACATAGCCAATTACTTGTAACCAGAGTCCTACTCTGCATTTGTAAATGTTTATGCCTGCCTCCGACACAAATTGGAATTCCTGCCTCCCGCACAACTGACCATTTTCCAGCCACAGGATGTCCATCCTGTGAAGGACGGCACATCCAGCACCTGGAGCACAGCCACAGATTGAAATGTATGTCGGTGATAGGATGAGGCAGTAGATGTGGTCGCAAGGTGGTGATGTGAGTGGCTCGTGCTCCGTACTTTGAATCAGAGGTACTGACTCAGGAGTACCCCGCCAGGAAGGGGGAAGGGGGAACAATGCGAGCGTTGTGGACAGTGCTTAATTTGTAAATAGAAACGTGCCAGTGCCCAAAGTCGTCCTCTTAAACATGCGGCTGCTGCATTTAAATGTGCGAGCACAGTATACTGAGGCAGCGTAATGCTGAAGCCGTCTCAGGCCTCTTCAATCCATTTAAAGCCATTCCCTGCCCCTTCAGCTCACTCTTGCAGAGTTCTCCTTTCTCCCTTTGTGACGCTGTGTATCTTTTGCTCGCAACAAATGCTTGAGGCAGAAGAATAAGCACCGGCCCTCAAAAATAAGTGCCAGTGGTCAGCACCGGAAACAATAAGCACAAATTAAGCACTGGTTCTCGGCAAGCAAAAAATGTGCTAGGTGTGGGGCTCTGAAAGGATGCTGCCATTGGCTGCAGCAATTCACACGTTCCTGCCATTGGCTGCAGCAATTCACTCGTTGCTGCCTTCGACCTCTTTCAACGGTCACTGAAACTATGCCACTTTATTGCAACGTTTTGTGCACAATTTTGCACTTCATTCAACAGTGTTTACTCTAATGGAAATCAATATTTATTTAAATGACTTCAAAAGGGGGAAAGAGGCTTGACTTGGCGAGGCTGAGCTGGACGAGCTGTCATCCAAATTTTGTGTTGACTTGTCAAACAGCAGCATAATTATTGGCAAATCAAAATGCCTCTTTCAATGAAAAGTGCCCAATTCAACTGTAACAAATCTTACTGCACCCAACAATACACTCTGGGTTGTTTAATGGGACAGTGTACTGGTTTTCACTTCTCCCCCAGCGCCTTTTCAAAATGCGTCCCACTTTCCTGACCAATATTAGCCAAATTTGGGAAAATAGTTAGTGCCCCAAGGCTTTCGGGAAAACTGTGCAGATCATTAGTGGCCAATGTAATAAGCCCCACAAAACACATTTTCCTATGGTAGGGATGCCTCAACCTAAACCACATAGCCTATTTTTGTTGCTTAGGCAGCTGTTATAACAAAAACTCATTGGAATTATGTAATGGCCATGAATTCGTTTCTGTAAACCAAGGGAGTTATGTCACTTCTGTGGATTACTGATTTCATCCAGCAGGAATCCCGGAAAACGAGTACCTCAGCATGGTTGCCTGATCACACCAAGTCGATTATGCTTTGTCCCCGAAGCAAAACAGCCTTTTGTTATAATAAAACAATCTAATTTAATCAATCCATTTTGTTTAAAAGGTAAACAAAGCACCAGCACTCTGTGCATTCCAGCTGTCTTTTCCTAGCTGAACATTTCAGAGTCGATTGCAAATGAGTAATCTTGCAGGTAAAACATGCTTTTGCAGCAATTTAAAGTCGTCACTAAACGCCCAAGTACTCACTAAGAGAACATACTTTCACAGCATTTATAAATAATGCCACTATACCCGCTCAGTTGCTTCTTCTTCTCCCCTTTTCACTTTCTCTCTCTGTATCTCTCCATGTCTGTCTCACAAATACACTTAACAGCACACACAGAGCGATCGCCCCGCTCTAGTTATTTTTAAAAACAATTAGTCTGAAGGATTTGTTGATTTTGTTTCCATTAATAACATTTGAGCCATTTGATTAACTGGGTCCATTATTACGGCTTGATAGTTCGAAACTTGGCACAGATTGGTTGAGTGGCTCAATCGTTTTTCATGAAAATTACCTTGGGCTTTGTAAGTATGACATACCTGTGTTAATTTTTGCTCGATACTACAGCAAAAAATAAGGGATGGGATTATACCAAATTGGCAGGACGACTTAGCTTGTGCCTAAAATTATAATTTTCATGGTGTGGCAGAACTCATCTTCAGTACAGTTTCAAATATTTGAGATTTCGAAATTCAAAACCCATGCTCAAAACAGTTAGGGTCTGATTTAGATCTTGGCGGTTCTCGTCCAGCCGTTGCTTTTCTGTCTAATTCACCGCCTGCAAAGTTGGCGATCCACCCTCTTTATTTAGCTGCTGATGGGACAGAGTAATGTTAGCCAGCATAGGAGTCCGCAGCCCCGTTGGTGGGTCACCTCTTACGTAACAGATAACACTCCATTGAGGCGGTTGAAGGTTCAGCTGCAATACAGCTAAATACGGCGGTGGAAACTCCGTCAGTTTGATGGAGTACTTGAAACTGCCGACACAGAGGGATGGCGGGACACCAGATAAGATCTAAATCAGGCCCTTAGTCTTTTGTGGATCTGATATGAGGTTCACAAACCGGTTTGGAAAACAAATCTTTAATTGGATGGAAAGAACTTGGGTTTGAAAACTTACATTGGCTCAGTGCTTTATTTGAGCCACTTGCCTCTGATGGGGGGCACCAGTGCTTATTTTGGGGGACGGCACTTATTTCCCAGCATCAGGTATTTACTGAGTGCAAAAGCACAGATCGGAATGATCGGGGAAGAGAAACACAACAAATCTTTCACACAGGGACAAAACAGGAATCTGCTAGAATGAGATAAAGGGTTAGGGAACATCTGGTAATGGGTTAAAGACAACCAGTCTTGGTATTCTGCACACTGACCCTTCATTTCACCGGCTGCTGGCTTTTGAGCAGGGCTTCTAGCACCTGCACTCTTTCTTTTGCAAACTAAGCATTGCATTGGCGGTTTGCGAATCAGCCTTAATTGACAATAAGCAATCAGATTTTTTCAGCTTGAAGTCCAGAATATCGAGTAGATGTAGATCTGAGTATAGACTATCAAGTGGCCACAATATTGTGACCAAAATATCAAAAACCAAAGTGGCTGCAGTTCCACCTTGAAAATTATGTGATGAAGACGCACGAGGAACACGCCCATTGGCAAGGTTACAGACACAAAAGGTCACTGAAGACATTTCATTCACATCCTTTATGTAGCTATAGTGTAGGAGATGCACTGTACATTCCACCCAAGGTTGTAGAACTCTTTAAATAGCCAGTAGAAATTATTCCAGTTGGGCAGGCATTTTGCACAAAACAGTGGCCTCGTCTTGGATTAATATGTATGGCAGGGTTCATTCTGGCAAGATGCTCATTTTATAGAAATTAAACCTCTGTGGCAAGCACTTAAACATACAAACAAATCAGGTGCCCCCTTTAAGCTCTACTTCTGTAAAGTACTAATGAGCCTAACTTTGGCACATCACCAAGGCAAAGCAAGTGTGTTTTCTCTGCATTTCCACTGTGAAAAGTTTTCTGTAATCCTTGATAGATATGTTTGCTTCCTTGCCTTTATTGAGCGCAATATCTCATGTAGTGACTGATAAGTGGTTTCTTTCTTGTCAACTGCTGCTGAGACCCAACCCTGCTGCACAAGGTGAAAGGCCAGGTGCGGCACAGGGTTGGTTGGTTATAGGGGGTGGGCCACAGGCCATATCCTGCGGTCAACCCCCACTGCACAAAGCCAAAGGCCATGCGCGGCAGTGGTTGAATGAACATATAGTAATTAAAATTAGTCATGTTAAAAAAACATTGAAATTCAGCAAAAAAAACAAAGGTTGCAGGGAAGTTATAGTCAGGAAATAATTGTTCCCTCGCCATGCACTGCTAATTACTCCACAAATTACAGCACTCATGACATCTTTGATAACATCATTAATAATATAAGTGTTATATTTGAAGTAAAAAATTTCACGAAAAAACTGTGCATGGCAGTGGTGGGGGTTATACTTACCTTAGGGCACAAGTTAAAGTTACTTGAGATAACTCTAACAGGTGAATTTCTATGACTTGTACGTTTGAAATGTGAGCCTAACTATAATGTACTGGAAACCTTATATATATATATTTACTTTACATATATAGATCTATAGATATTATGTTAACACAACCACCGTCACGCATGGCCTTTGGCCGTGCACAGCAGGGGTTGACCGCTGGGATTGGCCTGGGGCCAGGCCCTGTGGCCTACCCCTTAAATGTACCCAACGCTCGCTACACATAACCTTTGGCCAGGCCTAAAAGCAACCCCATATAATCCCCCAAACCCAGCATCATGAGAAGGAAGACAGAGAGAGAAAAAGAGAGAGAAAAAAAGAAAGAAAGAAAGAAAGAGAGAGAAAGAGAGAGAGAGAGAGAGAGAGAGAGAGAGAGAGAGAGAGAGAGAGAGAGAGAGAGAGAGAGAGAGAGAGAGAGAGAGAGAGAGAGAACGTTTTTTAGGCTTTGATGATATACTTAGAATAAAATATTATGGCACAAATCGAAAAGAATATCCATTTGTCACATAAATAAAGTGAGATTACCTTTGATTCAGTATGTACAGTATGTACTTTCATTTTAAACTTTTAAAAATGATCACTGACATACCTAGACTTGAACCCTTAACCTTCAGTGTAAGGGTCTGAGATGTTAGCCACCAAGCTACAAGTAAGCCCTTAGATAGTGCTACTGTGACACTATGGTGTATTTGTATGGAAAGATTATTGCAATAACAATCTCTCTGTCTCTTTTTTCCATCCCATTATGGGATGGAAGAGAGAGAGAGAGAAAGTGAAAGATTGAGAGAGATAGAGTCATTTAGAGAAAGAGATTGAGAGAGAGAGAGAGAGAGTTTTTTTAGGCTTTGTTAAATGATGCACTTAGAATGAGATAATTCCAGACAAATTGAAAAGTAAAATGTACTTGTCAAGTAAAAAGAGTAAGATCACCTTTCAGTGTGTACCTTAAACATTTGAAGTTGAAAAGAAATTTAAGTGGGGAAATGACCACTGACAGACCTAGACTGGAGCCCTTAACCTTCATTTTGAAGGTTTGAGACCTTAACCACTAACCATAGGTACCTCCCTTCTATGTAGTTTTCAGGCATAGCTATAACTGTTCCTAAAAAACTATAGCGGGTGCTTATTTTAAAATGTGAGGAAGGGTGGGTGGCCCCCATCCCTAGGCTGATTTTGGCCCTGGGAACCCCATGCGCAGTAATACTTTATTCTCTTTCCATGCCCGCAGATGAAAACTCCACTTCCAGCAAACAGGAACATTTTCACAGCTCCCCCCAAGCAAAAGCAAACAGCTAACTCCAGAGGGTGGGCACCTCTGGAGATAGCAGGAGCTGGCACGGGGGTAGGGAGTGGTCCCCAGGGCCGTAAAGGGCTGCAGGAGGGGGGCCATGTGGCACCCCTCCTTTGTTTAGCACAGGCTGGCCCTGGGGAGGGCGTGGTCATCGGGCCATATAAGGCCCTGGAGCGGGGCTGCACAGCCCCCTTCCTTCATTTAAAATTAATTATTGGCCCATGGGGGGTGGTAGTCCCCGGGGCTTGGGGTGGTCCATGCAGCCCCCCATTTATTTTGTTGACGTATTCCTGGGAGGTGGTGGCCCCAGGGCCTGGGGTTCTGCACCACCCACACATATTTGTCAAATGTAGCTCCATGGAGATGGTGGTCCCCGGGGCTTTAAAGAACCCTAGGAGGGGGCCCCACGTGCCCCTTCCTTATTTATTAAACTTACCATGCCCCCGGGACCTGCCGCACCGGAGGGCAAAATTAAAAACAAGTGCAGGAGAATATTCACAAATTTCACCATGATTTTTAAGAAAAATACTTTTTTGCCCTAATGGAGACCTATGGGGGGCCCTGCACCGAGGCTAGGGGGTTAGGATATTTGCATCCTGCCCTGTTTTTTTCTTGCATTTTTATTTTTGGGACTAGGCTGAAGCTGAGTCCCAAAATGGCTGCCAACACTTCCTGGTTGAAGTGTTGGCAGCCAATCAGATCTCTGCACGAGATTGGCAGTATTCACTAAGCTGTTGTGACCCTATATATACAAATTTGAATTTCCTCTAATTTCTCTAAAACTACTGAACAGATTTACACTAAATTACAAAAACCGGGCTTTCCGAACCAAAAGTTACCTTTCTACCAGATCTGCTCTAATTCTGTAATTCTGTCCAGCGATCTGGGCTGTAGTCATCTTCAAAATCCCTATTGGAAATAAAATTGGAAGCACATTCTCGGCCCCCAACTTGACAGATCACCCCGAAACTTTCCATGTACAACAAGACCCTTGGTCATACTTTTTTTTTTTTAGAAAATTTCATAAAGATTCATTAAATGGCACAAAAGATATAATAAAGTCAAAAAACACTTTTTCTATTTAAACTAGGTTGTGGCTGTCACCACTAGGTAGTTATAGTTAGGACCTAGTTTCTATAGTAAAAGTGTACTTTGTTTTGCTAATAACTTTGGCACTACTTGATGAATCTTCACAAAACTTTCAAAAAAACTTTCATGCTCACATCAGCTGCTGCCTGCTGTTTCTGGGTGATCTGTCAGATTGAATGAATGGGTAAACACGTTTGCCCCCCACCTTTTTCTCAGTGCCCATTCGACAGGTCACTCTGAAACTTTCCAGACAGCAGCTGACGTAGCTGGCAATTTTTTTTTAAACCAGCACTAAGGATATAGACAAGTAAAAAACTGCTTTTTCTATAGAAACTAGGTCCTAACTATAACTACCTAGTGGTGACTACCACCAGCTATCTATCTATATATTATATATGTGTATATATGTATCCTTCAAGGGAGGTCCTCAATATTTTGGTCATAATGTGGCCACTTGATCTTCTGCACTCACATCTACATCAATCACACACAGACAATGAAGACACGTCTTTTTTGATAGCTTAATGGAAGGAACTCATTTAATATCAGGATGCCCACAAATTGGTCCAAGAAGGCTCAGGACAATCCAAAAATGATTTGTCACCGCATACAACGTGGTCTTCCTGTACCACGGTCTACCTCAAAAAACGTAGGATTAGTGTTTGACGATCAACTGTCATTCAAACCTCAGGTCAATCAGATAATCAAGACCTGCATGTGGACTATGAAGAAATTAAAAAAAATATTTCCTTTTATTCCACAAACCTGCAGAACTACTGTCATTTTGGCTTTAGTTATTTCCAGATTGGACTATGGGAATGCGCTTTTGCTTAACCTGGATAAAGTTTCTTTGAACAAGTTACAGTTAATACAGAATACTGCTGCCAGGCTTTTACTAAAATTGCCTCGCGGGGCCTCTGCTAAGAGTTGCCTTAGAGATCTACACTGGCTTCCGGTTATCCAGCGGCTCTCTTTTAAGGCTCTCTGCATTACCCATAAGGCTGTTCATGGGATTGGGCTTAAGGCTTTAACCACCAAGCTGCAATGGTATAAGCCTAATCGGCTGCTACGTTCGGCCTGTGCCTATCGAATTCAAACATCCCGCACTAAGAAAGTAAAGTGGGGAGACAGAGCATTTACTATTGCGGCTGCTAAAATCTGGAACTCTTTGCCTCTGGACATAAGGCAAGAACATAACTATCTAACATTTAGGAGACGGGTCAAGACTTGGTTGTTTCCGCAATAAGTCTGGTTGTCTCCTTATTAAGTCGACTCGCTTCACCCAGTTAGCGCTTTGATGCCCTTGGGCCGGAATGCGCTTTATAAATACTCAATACATACATACATACATACATACATACTGTCCGAAGAAATACTGTCAAAAATAGAACTCAGGTCTCACTTTATTAACCTGAGAAGATTACATCTTAAGGACTCAAAACAATTTTGCAAACCATGGCCTAAACCAAATAGGGTTCACAAATATTCAGCAGTTAATACATCAAATACTGATATTGATAAAATGAGGTTCACAAACCACTTGAGACACCACTGCTGTCATTCTTGTGGGTGGGGGTGACTACCTTTACAAATGTTAAAGGCAACCATCTCATTGTTAGCTTGCATTTCTTTGTGTTCTGCGTTATGCCATTCAATGTAGGTGTTAGAAATTGGGGTTCTGGTTAGCAGAAGTATGCACCTTGTACAAGCAGGAACCACAATTCTAGTCAGGGCAACTCAGATACACACCCTACATTAACCTGTGCTCACCTTCTGGTAGCTTGGCACAGAGCAGTCAGGCTTAAATCAAGAGGCAATATGTAAAGTATTTGGGCAGCACTTCAAACAGTGACACAGAACTAATACCACAAACAACTTCACACCAAGATAGAAAAATAGAGCTTAATTTTGTGAACAGAACAACATCAACATGACAATAACCCAATGAGTAGAAGTTGAGATATGCATTTGTAAAGATTAAAATGCAATATAGTGCTTACAAGCATAAAACACTAAACAGGGCTATCTGGTTGCGCCAGATCGGGGTAAATTCAAAAGTTTAGGCTGACCGAATGAACCGTGGGTCAGATACAGTCCCAGGCTCGTCCTGCTCTAGTTTTACCTTTCAAAAGTTGATCCAAGAATCCTGCTTGTGAGGAAGAAGTTCACAGAGGTCCATACTTTTACCCAGTTGTGCCTTTCAAGTGGGTGAGACTTCAAAGAACGGTCTGTGAAGTGCACAGAGGTCCTCCCTTCCTACCCTGGCTCCAGACTCACTACAAGAGGGTAAACAGCCCTTTGTGTGTGGCAGGACACTGCCCATCTAGATGTGTCAGCCCCTCCTCCCCTCCTGCCCAGGATGACTCATCTGGATGTTGATGGCCTATCAGTCACACCTAAATTCCCTTTGTGTATGGCTGTCTAGAGGGAATGCACAAGCCCAGCTGTTACCCCACGCCAGATGTGACTTGAAGGCAAGTAGTACGCACCAAATGGCTAACACAAGATAATGCCAATTTTCTAAAAGTGGCAATTTCAGGAACTGCAATTTAAAATCTGACTTCACCATAAGCTGTGATTCTAGATTGTGAGTTCAGAGACACCAAACCTGACAAACCTATCTATCCCATATAAGGAATTACTCTTATAGGGTGTAATAAGGTAATCCCAATGTTGCTCGATGGGAGAGATAGGCCTTGCAGTAGTGAAAAACGAATGTGCGAGTTTTTCACTACCAGGTCATGTAAGTCTTAAAAGTACATGTCCTGCCTTTCACATACATTACAGTCTGCCTTGTGGATCATATAGGGCCTACCTTAGAGTTGCCATATATGTATAAAAAGGGAATGTTTAGGCCTGGTGAGAGGTTTAACTTGCTGGGTCGACATGGCAGTTTAAACCGCACACTAGCTCTGCAATAGCAGCCCTGAGACATAGCTAAGAGCTACTTAAATGGGTGGCACAATCCGTGCTGCTGGCCCACGAGTAGCATTTAACTTACAGGCCCTGGGCACATGTAGTGCACTTAACTATGGGCTTATAAGTCAATTAAATATGCCAATTGGGTATGAGCCAATGTTACCATGTTTTAGGAGAGAGGACACAATCACTTTAGCACTAGTTACCAGTGGTAAAGTGCGCATAGTCCTAAAGCTATCACAAACGAGGTCAGTAAATGGAGGAAGGCAGGCAAAAGATTGGAGGGAAGACCACCCTAAAGCTGTCAGGTCTAAAAGTAGGTAAAAGTTAGGTTTGGTATTTTTCCCATAGCTATTACCACTTAGTAAAGTGGTAGTTGGCAGGGAAAATATGTGTAAGTTTATATATATTTTGGGAAAAATACAGAGTACTGTGGGAGCACTGAGGTGCCAAACAATAAAAATAAAAAAATTGGAGATTCAACATAAGACAATGTAGTGTGCTAAAGTGTTTTTTCCATTTCTTACATATTTAAATATGCGCTAAAAAAGTGCACAGAGTAGTGCATTAGTTAGTGAAAATTACCATGCTACTTAAAAAAAACACAGTTCACTTTATACTGGTATAAAAATAGAGAGAAATTTATAAACAAAAATGTTTACATTAGAAATTTTTTGGGGGTACTGTAGTACTCCCACATTACTCCGCAATTTTTTTTTAAATGTAGAAATGTACACACATTTATACTTACCCACCACCTTAAAATTCAGATAACCATCACACCTCAATATAAAGTTGTGTTTTTTAAGTGAATTTCTAGAGGTTTTTTAAATGTAAAATAATACTTCACTGCCATACGTAAATACAACTCCCTGCCACACAAGGCCAAGGAAGTGCTCAGGGGTGGTTGTCTGAAGGGCCTGGCTGCCACGCTGTGCATGGCTGTGCACAGTGGGGAGTTGGCCCTAGGGCCTGGCCTTGAAAACCCAACCCCTCAGGACAGCTTGTTTTTTAATTAAAGAGGGAGTGGGCCATGCGGCCCCCCTTCGGAAGCCTTGTTAGGCTCTGGGGACCCCATCCCCCAGGGTCATTTTTAAAAATTAAGGGAATGGAGCCCACGCAGCCTCCTTCTCCGAGCCGTTATTGGCCCCGGGGGACCGTTTCTGTCAGGGTCATTTATGTAAATAAGGGGATATGGGGCAAAAGCTATTTAAATGTGATCAGCAGCCATTTATTTGATCCTGCAAGAGTGTTGCAGGTTCATGGCATTTTTGTCAACTTTTTTTGGGGGCCCGGGGGTTCCAATGGGTCTCCCCGATGGGGCAATGGGAGTGCAGCTATCCCTACCCTGCCCCTTATACTATTTTTTACAATTTCAGGACAAGGGACTAAGGGCCTGATTTAGATATTGATGAACAGGTTACTCCATCACAACTGTAACGGATATCTCACCCGCTGAAATCTAAATTCCATAAAA
The DNA here is from genome assembly GCF_031143425.1 of Pleurodeles waltl. Taxonomy (NCBI): domain Eukaryota; kingdom Metazoa; phylum Chordata; class Amphibia; order Caudata; family Salamandridae; genus Pleurodeles; species Pleurodeles waltl. The sequence goes on along the minus strand of NC_090440.1, from coordinate 845,299,425 downwards.
TATAATAGGTTTTAGATTTTGGCAGACAGGTTATCCATCAACGTTGTAATGGAGTAACCTCTCCGTCAATATCTGAATAAGGCCCTATGTCCCAAAGCCCTATAATGGCTGCCAGCAGCATTTTCTCATGTTTCTGGCAGCCATCAGAGCGCTCTCTCTTGCGGAAGTCTGACTTCCATGAAAGCAAGATGGCCCAAAGAAAATAAAGCTTCGTGGGCCAATCAGAATGCTCCATTTTTAGATTAATGCTCTTGTGAGAGTATCTCCCTGCTGCATGCAGGGAGCCGGCTGGGGCCAGGAGGGCATTGGAGCTTCCCTTGTAGCCCCCAACATGTGTAGCGTGGGTGCCCTGGATGAGCACCAGGAAGGGGGATGCAGGGCCAGCCTCCCTTTTAGGTGAAGTATTGGCCTTAGCGGATGGGGTCTCCAGGGCCTAATAAGTTTCAGGGAGGGGAGCCACGTGTCCCCCTTCCCTATATATTTTGTTTTTAAAACACCCCTGCCAGATGAGGTCCCCGCAGCTTGATAAGACTCAGAGAAAGGGGCTGCACAATGTCCCTCCCATTTAATAAAAAAAAGGGCCCTGAGGGATGGGGTACCCATGGCCTACTAAGGCTCAGGCCAGGGGGCAACCCCCCATTTCAAATTAGTAAGGGCCTGCGGATGAGGTGCCTAGGACCTAATGAGGCTCAGGGAGAAGGGTCACGTGCCCCCTATTGCCCTCAAAATATTTATGGCCCTGGGGGGTGGGGTCCTCAGGGTCCGATGAGGCTTGGGTGGAGAGTTGCAAGCCCCCCCTTAAAAAAACAAAGAATGGCCCTGGGAATGGCATCCCCAAGGCCTAATAAGGCTTAGGGTGGGGGCCACGCAGCCCCTCTCGCCTTTCACCCCGTGGGTGCCTGGGACGAACTGGTCTCGCCCTCGCAACGGTTGCCTGGTGCCGAGGACGAGACCAGCTCGTCCTGCTATGGGCCGCCAGAGTAGTGCTAGCGCTCCCCCGATGGCCAAGCACCCCCTCCCCTGGGCAAGGATGAATGGGGAATCGCTTCCCCCACTGACCGCCTCGTGGTGTCTGATGATGTCAGCGCACTAACGCGCGCTGACCTAATCAGAGGCCTTCCCCTCTGCAAAAGCATTTCTCCTTCGATCATGTGGAGGGGACAGAGGGGCATGAAAGGAGAGGAAAGGCCTTTTATGTCTCTCTTAGCATTTCTACTGCCCGATCGCGATGCGATCGGGCAGCAGAAATGCCCACCAGACACCAGAGATTTTTTTTTTTTTGTATTTCAATAAGGGGAGCGGCCCCTTGGGCAAGGGCCGCTCCTCAGGGGGCAAATTATTTCTAGGCCATTTCTGCCCCCCCCCCGGGGGCACATCGGCCTTGCCCCCGGGGGGGCAGAAAACCACTAGACCTCAGGGACAATTTTATTTTTTGTTTTTTTATGTTTGGGGAGCGACCCCTTAGGCATGGGTCGCTCCCGGGCAGGGAAAATTATTATTAGGCCATTTTTGCCCCCCTGGGGGCAGATCGGTCTTGCAATCTGCCCCCAGGGGGTGCAGAAACCACTAGATACCAGGGATTTTTTATTTTTTTCATACTTGCTCATAAGGGGAGCAGCCCCTTGGGCAAGGGCCGCTCCCCAGGGGGGCTAATGATTTTTAGGCCATTTCTGCCCCCCCTGGGGGCAGATCAGCCTAATAATATTAGGCCGATCTGCCCCCACTTTGGTTCCCCATCAATTTCGACATGTTTTTGGCGCTTCCCTGTCACAAGCACTTGGCCCACCTACACAAGTGAGGTATCATTTTTACCGGGAGACTGAGGGGAACGTTGGGTGGTAGGAAATTTGTCCTGGTACAATCATCCCACACAGAAATGTGGGAAAATGTCATTTTTTTGCTAAATTTGTGGTTTGCTGAGGATTCTGGATAAGAAAACATTGGGGGATCCACGCAAGTCACACCTCCCTGGACTCCCTCGGGTGTCTAGTTTTCAGAAATGGCTGGGTTTGGTAGGTTTCCCTAGATGGCTGCTGAGCCCAGGACCAAAAACGCAGGTGCCTCCCTCCCGCAAAAAATGGTAGTTTTGTATTTGATAATTTTTATGTGTCCAGATAGTGTTTTGGGGCATTTCCTGTTGCGAGCACAAGGCCTACCCATTCAAGTGAGGTACCATTTTTATCAGGAGACTTGGGGGAATGCTGGGTGGAAGGAAACTTGTGGCTCCTCTCAGATTCCAGAACTTTCTGTCACCGAAATGTGAGGAAAAAGTGTTTTTTTAGCCAAATTTTGAGGTTTGCAAAGGATTCTGGGTAACAGAACCTAGTAAGAACCCCACAAGCCACTCCATCTTGGATTCCCCTAGGTCTCTAGTTCTCAAAAATGCACAGGTTTGGTAGGTTTCCCTAGGTGCTGACTGAGCTAGAGGCCAAAAGCCACAGCTAGGCACTTTGCAAAAAACACCTCTGTTTTCTTTGGGAAAAAGTGATGTGTCCACGTTGTGTTTTGGGGCATTTCCTGTCATGGGAGCTAGGCCTACCTATACAAGTGAGGTATCATTTTTATTGGGAGACTTGGGGGAACGCTGGGTGGATGGAAATTTGTGGCTCCTCTCAGATTCCAGAACTTTCTGTCACCAAAATGTGAGGAAAAAGGGTTTTTTTGCCAAATTCTGAGGTTTGCAAAGGATTCTAGGTAACAGAACCTGGTGAGAACCCCACAAGTCACCCCATCTTGGATTCCCCTAGGTCTCTATCTTTCAAAAATGCACAGGTTTGGTAGGTTTCCCTAGGTGCCGTCTGAGCTAGAGGACAAAATACACAGGTAGGCACTTGGCAAAAAACACCTCTGTTTTCTGTGGAAAAATGTGATGTGTCCAAGTAGTGTTTTGGGGCATTTCCTGTCGCGGGCACTAGGCCTACCCACACAAGTGAGGTACCATTTTTATCGTGAGACTTGGGGGAACGCTGGGTCGAAGGAAATTTGTGGCTCCTCTCAGATTCCAGAACTTTCTGTCACCAAAATGTGAGGAAAAAGTGTTTTTCTGTCAAATTTTGAGGTTTGAAAAAGATTCTAGGTAACAGAACCTGGTGAGAACCCCACAAATCACCCCATCTTTGATTCCCCTAGGTCTCTAGTTTTCAAAAATGCACAGGTGTGGTATGTTTCCCTTGGTGCCGGCTGAGCTAGAGTCCAAAATCCACAGCTAGGCACTTTGCAAAAAACACCTCTGTTTTCCTTGGGAAAATGTGATGTGTCCACATTGTGTTTTGGGGCATTTCCTGTTGCAGGCACTAGGACTACCCACACAAGTGAGGTACCATTTTTATCGGGAGACTTGAGGGAACATAGAATAGCAAAACAAGTGTTCTTGCCCCTTGTCTTTCTCTACATTTTTTCCTTCCAAATATAAGACAGAGTGTAAAAAAGACGTCTATTTGAGAAATGCCCTGTAATTCAGATGCTAGTATGGGCACCCCAGAATTCAGAGATGTGCAAATAACCACTGCTCCTCAACACCTTATCTTGTGCCCATTTCGGAAATACAAAGGTTTTCTTGATAACTATTTTTCACTCTTTATATTTCAGCAAATGAATTGTTGTATACCTGGTATAGAATGAAAACCCACTGCAAGATGCAGCTCATTTATTGGCTCTAGGTACCTAGGGTTCTTGATGAACCTACAAGCCCTATATATCCCCGCAACCAGAAGAGTCCAGCAGATGTAAAGATATATTGCTTTAAAAAATCTGACATTGCAGGAAACAGTTACAGAGTAAAACGTAGAGAAAAATGGCTGTTTTTTCACCTCAATTTCAATGTTTTTTTATTTCAGTTGCTATTTTCTGTAGGAAACCCTTGTAGAGTCTACACAAATTACCCATTGCTGAATTCAGCATTTTATCTACTATTTCGAAATGTTTAGGTTTCCTGGATATAGCATTGGTTTCATACCCATTTCTGTCACTGACTGGAAGGAGGCTGAAAGTACAAAAAAATCGTAAAAATGGGGTATGTCCCAGTAAAATGCCAAAATTGTGTTGAAAAATTGGGTTTTCTGATTCAAGTCTGCCTGTTTCTGAATGCTGGGAAGCAGATTTTAGCACCACAAACCCTTTGTTGGTGCCATTTTCAGGGAAAAAACCACAAGCCTTCTTCTGCAGCCTTTTTTCCCATTTAAAAAAAAAAAACAAATTGTCACTGTATTTTGGCTAATTTCTTGGTCTCCTTCAGGGGAACCCACAAAGTCAGGGTACCTCTAGAATCCCATAGGATTTTGGAAAAAAAGGATGCAAATTTGGCATTGGTAGCTTATGTGGACAAAAAGTAATGAGGGCCTAAGTGCGCCCTGCCCCAAATAGCCAAAAAAAGGCCTGGCACCTGAGGGGGGAAAAGGCATGGCAGCGAAGGGGTTAAAAAAATATGGCTCTGGGGAGATGGGGTCCCCAAGGCCAAAATAGACTTTGTGGGGGTGCAAGGTCCCACTCCCCTTTTAAAAAAGATACACCCCCACACCCCAAGGGATGGGGTACCCAGTGTCTACAAAGAGTTGGGGAGGAGGGGGGAGAAAAAAAGTATGCTCCCACCCGGAGGGACCTTTGAAAATGCTTCTTGAGGTGGGAGCATACTTCTGTTTCCTTGCACGTGTTCTTGTGGGTAGGGAATCTGTGATTGCTCCCACCTGCAGATGTAGCTGCTCCCATCAGGCTGGAAGCAATGCAGGCTCCAATCTGGATGCTGGCAGGGGCTGCAGAAGCCCCGGACCTGCCCCATGTTCCCCATTGATATATTTGGCCCCAGGGATGGGGTCCCCGGACCCATGTGAGCTTGTGAAGGGATCACATGCTCCCTCACCTATTAGTTAGGTATCTGACCTAACTTGGGGCCTTTTACAGCTCAGGGAGGTGCACTATATGCCCTTATCCTCTTTAATTGAAATATGGCCCCAGGGGATGGGGTCACCAGGGCCCATTTGGGTTTTGGAAGGGCATCCCTGGGCCCCCTCCCTAATAGTAAGGTGTTTTGCCCCAGAGGATGGGGTCTCCAGGGACCTTTTGTGCACCAGGAAGGGGTCGGGCAACTCGCCCCCCTATTCTAGTAATTTATGTTTTTTACCCCGGAGGCCAATAGTGGCTTGGGGGGAAGGGGTTGCGTGCTCTTTTCCCTTTTTTTGTCAAAAATGCCCCAGAGGACAAGGTCCCTGAGGCTACTAGAGTCTTGGAGGGGGATGGGGGGGGGGGGGGGGGGGTGGACTGAATGTGCCCCTTTCCCTTTTTAAAAACAAAAGTCCCTGGGGTTCCTGGGACCAATAGTGACTTGGGGAGGGGGAGGGGGGCTGTATTACTCCGTGCCCCAGGAGAGGGTTGGCTGCCTGTGTGAGGTTGGATGCAGGGCCACGCCCTGCAACCAACTGCAAGCTGAGCACGGCCAAAGGCCATGCGTGGCAGTGCTTGCTTGTGAGGGTTTAGCCGCAAGGTTGGTCACAGGCCATGGCCCGCAGCCAACCCTCTACCATGCATAGCCAAAGGCTGTGCGCCAGGGTTGGCTTTGTGTAGAGAGTGTGAGAGAGAGAAAGAGAGACTGGTATATCAATATAATCTTACATATTTATATATGCTGCGTGTGGTTTGTAAATGTCACCATTTAGGACCAAATTGTTACATGTAACAGGATAGTACATATATTTATCATATTACCTGTTTATTTTACAGAACGTTTATTTTATAGTCGTTAGCTTGATTTTTTTTAAACACTGAAATACTTATTAAATAAACATATTTTACTATCAGGAATTTGTATTAAAACAATAAATTACACACTGGATTGTCATGCTGTATATAACAAAGAAGAACAAAATTACAAATTTAAAATTTTAGAAAAACGCCTGTAACCTTATTTTAAAAATGCATTCTCTCTCTGGAAGGATTGTTGACGTTGTTCAAATAAAGGCAATGCAACCAACAATGCGCTCTGTTTAAAATTAGTTCAGGTTTTGTGTACCTTTAACAACAGTAAACTAGGCAGAGTGGTTTGGGGCTAACTTGTTAATGAAATCCATAAATCACAATGAACAACGAAATAAACCATATTTCACAGGTCTCTGTAACGTGTGGATTTTTGTACCATGGAATAAACGCACCGAAATGTGTAATTTGTACACACGCACACAAATCGATTGAATTGTTATACTGCGCTTTCCTTATTGATGACATAAAAAGTAGAAATACGTTCTTCTTTCAACGCCAACGACTTCCATGTCATATAATAGTCAGACGTGGTAATCGCAGGCTGCGTGGAGCTAGATTTGTACGGCTGCGTGAGCGCTTGGTTCGCTGTCAATCCGACAGCCTGTCACCCTGTCTGTTTGCCAGAGGACCCCTAGGATGCTTCCGGGAGGCGATGCAAATCCATCGTCCTCACATCCTGGCGCACAGACGTTCACGAGCCGCAACGGCTCTCGGCAGCCGAATTAGTCATAATATTGTGATATATTTCTAGGCTTATCGACATCTCATTCAATATTTACGTCCCGGCGTCTCATTGTAGGAGAGGATAGTTCCCTAGCTTTGTGCCAGAGCGCGATGAATCGCACTCAGAGGCTCGTCTCAACCTCCACTTTGTCAGATAAGATGGAGAAGATGTGCCCGAGCGTATGAAGTTCACAAAATGGACGTTTGGTGGTCCCTGGGGCATCAGCCTGCTGTCCATGAATGACACTGTTTGATACACCTACTGGACTTAAACAATAGCCATATGTGTGGTTTTTGGAATCCGTGACACCCAAGTGCCAGTGCACCAGCGGTGTGTACTAAGGATAACTGCACCCCTGGCCAAAGACGGCCTTTCACCTGAAGGCACGGGCGACACACCGACCTCTTGTGATCTTTCTTTCAGCACTCTGCTCAGGCGTAACCAGGTAGTATTGGGCACTGTTGAAAGTGATGCAGATGCCCCAGCCTCCACCCACACCCACAAAATCTCATTGAGTGGTATGTAACTAACAACAAGGCACATCATAGAGCTGCACAGGGACACCACGCAGTGTGGGGTACGTAGGAAGGAACTCACCCCACTTGTTACCCGGAGGTTACTTACACCAGGGGCGTACAATGCTGGCCCAAGAGAGCTGGATCCTTGCCAGATTTTCAGTATGACTTTAGACTATGTAAATCAATTCCGATTTTAAATATCGTTTCTGGAGCCAATAGTCTATTAAACATCACAAGTCTTAAAACACACAAACGAAGATTTCCACACAAAATTAAAATCGTTGCATTAAAACACATTCTTTCTTCAAAGCAATTAAGAAGTGACCTAACCCAGTTGCCAGATCAACGTAACGCGGCCCACCAGGGACTCATTACAGATGACCGAGGCATTGTAGCATAATTGACAAGTACTGAGTTTAAGAATCGATTACAAAAATCACCGAACGAGAAGCAAGCAATCTTACAAAACATGAAAACAAGAACAGTTTAGTTTGAAAACAAACAGACATTTCCCATCGTTTTGTGTGTAAATCCGTTTCATTTATATATGTGGGATTTAGGTATATTTTATGTGGGTACCCTACAAATCCGACATGAGTCCGGCACTCCTTGCACCATTGTTTGCACCTATGGTAGGGAGACACAGCTGTGCCCTGTGCACGAGGGATATCCTTTGACATAGCTGACTGGGCCTCACCTGGTTTATCCAGCTACCCGCATAGTCCCACTGGACCCCGAGCCTGCCAAGGGTTGCGACAGTCATCGAAGGTTTCATGAGCTTCTGTTTGCTGCTCCCTCAATTCAAATACTCTTGCATTATTATCCTCTCAGTGGTTTAATACCACTCCTCTGAAAATAACTCCTCAAGACCGGAAGTGGACATTCTAGGGTAGACATGCGGGAAAAATGTTGGAAGCACTGCTATTCACAAGCGTTTTAATGACTCATTCCCACCCTGAAAAGGTCAAACATTTACTCGTTTCACTGAAGGAGTAAATGCCTTTCTAGTGTAGGAATGGATTTGGAACACATGCTATATTTGTGGGCATATAAGGGACAGGGTTTCTCCATTGAAAAACAGAAAAGGGAGTGATTGCCCAAATACAATGGTGCCTCTCCGTGCACACTTACGCACTCTGTTCAGCCGTGCATGAGGAAATACCTCCGTGTACACGTAATTGATTGTTGACAAACGTTTTCCAGGAGTCTGCCCAAACACCTTCGAACGTTGCAGATTTCGAGAGATACTCACTAGAACCTCTGCGAATTCCCTAGATACAGACATCCCATGCAAGTTCCTGTACCTGAGCGAGCAGATTTCAGATTTTTTTCTGTGAATCATTCGCATAGCCCTTTAGGGGCCCCATGTAAAGAGTAGATCATTTCAGTCAGTTATTCTGCGATGGGTGAATCATACGTCTGCCTAATCTAACACGGTAGTCTGCGCATCTTGGCATTTTTTCGTTTTTTGTTTTTTTTTAGTAAAGGGGTGGGGGCGGGGGCTATTGCGTTTTTCTCTGTCTCTCCTGGCGCTCGATCGGCCCAGTTTGCAACATCCCAACACAGTCACAAAACATGAACACGTGCATGTGTATTTTACTGCTGTTGTTCCATGTTATCACAGAATAGTTAGCATGTAGTGTGCATAATGTATGTGTCCTTCCAGGGCACGGTTGTACCCTCACAAATATCCTCCGACAATATGGAGAAGTAACAGTAACGCTGACACATTCTGCACCACCTGTTCATTATCCTGAAAAAGATATTGAGCGGGTGATGTGCAGCACGTGCGCTTCTTTCCTAAACGTCGACCTACCGGGGAATGTGCCCGTTTACCGGATGACGAGTCCGCCCGTGCCCGCACCACACCCGTGGAGCTGTCACCGGCTTGTCCTCCTTCCTCATGGGAGTCATCTCCTCTGACAGTCTTAGACCGTTCGAGTGGCTGGAGATGCCCGGGGCCCCTCCCAGAGGTTATACAGCCCGCTTTAATCCCGCCGGGAGAGTTAGTAGCCGGATAACCGCGCAGTGACTCCTGCGGATTATTTGTTCCTTTGCCTGGCACCTGGCAATGAGGCCACAGACGAGAGCGATGCAGGTGCCTCTGCCGGTTGGTGACCTCAGATACATTGGGTCCCATTTATAGGCACCTAGCGTCACAGAAGCGTCACTTTTAGTGAGGCTCCTGTGGCGCTAAGCACAGCGCCGTATTTACAAGGTGCCTAAACGCCACCTTGTAAATGCGGCCTCTTCCCACACAGCACTGTCAGTGGAAGGGGCGTGCAATGGGTGTTGCTGTGGGCGTGCCACAGCAACACCCATTGCATTTTGACGTTGCCTCAGATTTACGAAATCTGGTAAACCTGAGGCAGCGCCAAAATCTTACGTGGCGTTAGCAGGGTGCAGCGAGGAGAAATACTTTTATTCCTCTTCGTTTTTTGCTTATTCGATGTGTGCTGCATTCCTCCGCACGCATAGAAAAAGCAATATTCCAGAAATGATTGTTTATGTGCGGGAAGGTGTCTTTTCCTGCACATAAACAATCATTTGAAAATTACGCTTTGGCACTTCTGTGTGTGCTGCATTGTGCAGCACTGACAGAAGTGCCAAAGCGCCATTAGTGATTGTTAATGTGCAAGAAGGGACACCTTCACGCACATAAACAATCATACCCCTCCACACAGACATCCTTACACAATGGTGCAAGGATGCCTGCGTTGGCAGCTAAATTTAGCGCCAGCGGAGGGAAAAACGCAGAGGTGAGCCGTATTCCCTTAAATACGGCGCATCCCTGTGTTTCCAAAGTGACGACGCACAGCGCTGCCAATTTTGGCGCAGCACCTCACTGCACCACTTTTCTTTAAATCTGGCCCGTTGTTCTTCAGAAGCGTGTCCTCCGCCTGCTGTCCCTTCCTTAATCTTCTTCCATCGTTCAACATAGGAAGGTGTTTCTAGTGCCCAAACCTCAGTACTGCAATTACTCTGCAGTGGCGTAACAAATGTTGAGGGGGGCCCCCCGCAAAGTACCTAAAGTTGGGACGCCGCGGGGTCTACCGGGGCCTTTGTCATGCCACTCATACTGTGAAGAGTGGTATGGGTGACTGAAGATAAAAAGTACAATGCAATCGCAAGGCGGGTGAAGCTTAAAAATACAAGTTGTGTCCCGCAGCGCAGAGCTTGGACACGGCAGCTGCATGCCTTAAATTACTGTTTGACGTCACGCTTCACACCGTCCCCTTCCTTTTCCTGCTGTGGAAGAGACTCAGCTCTGGGTGGCTATTGTGTTTCCCCGCCGCCACTCGGGTGAGTGCTGAGAAGCAAGTTTCACCCGAGATCCCATCCATTTCAGGAGAGACATCCGACTGCACAGACCATCAGGCTATGTGAAGGACAGGCACACTGGCCACAGGCAAGTTTTAGAAACTTCATACTTCTTTACACTCTGCAGTGACATTACTTTGCCAACAAATACCCCTAAACAAAAGTGGTGGGCGAGCCACCGAATGCTCGAGTCAGACTCCAACTAGATGCTTAGCTACGCTTTCACCAGAGGCGAGAGAGTCTAGTTAGTGGCTACACCTGCCAATCACGCAGCAAGGGTCACCAGGTTTGAATCCCGCAAGTGGTCCTGTGCTGGTAGAAAACCCTGTAATGTCTGAAACTGACAAAAAATGATAACTTTGCCTGACACCAATGCTCTTGTACCTTCCTTCAAGAATTAAAGACAGAGCCTTAACAGTTGATGTCAGAAAGTGACACATATGGAGTAGCTGAACTGCACAATGTGAAACTGGAAAATTTAGGATCAACCCAAGCTTCCCTACATTACCAAACTGTATAATCCTAGGAAAACACTTTAATTCACGAGTCTCGTTTTTGCATGAGTTCAGGATATGCTGTACAAAAACCTCTTTTGTGTTTCATTTACTAACGCAGTTGCTCCACCTGCAGCATGCATCATACCACTAATATGATACACATGACCCCTGACTTGCCTCTTAATTCACTAAAAGTTTGTCACCATGGGGAGGCAGGAATGTTTCTTAATTCATGTTTAAAATCTCTCACTTTTAAAACGTACTTCTGAAATACCCTGAGGTACTAAGGCAACATACTTTAGTGTTTAAAAGCAATACATTATTTAAAATTTTGAAGACATCCTATTATATTCTAACTTGATCTTTGTTGGATGATTTACATGCAGAATATTACCAATGCCCACGCACAGGCTCTTATAGCTAAAGATGACTCTTGACTCGGTTCTGGCTCTGTTAATTTGTTGGCTCGCTCACCTCTTCAAACAACATAATAAATAAATAAGTTAATTAATAAATACATTTATAGGGTGTGAAGTTCCCTGAACCTGTCCGACTAAGCAAGTGTAATTAAATGTATATCTACCCCTGATGCTGGGTCCTGTTGCTCTAATTGCACAATTCACTATACAACAATGTCTTTGAGGGTCTAACTGAGATCCATAGCACAAAAGTTCTGCAATGGTACACTGAGTAGGGAGCGTTCGATTCATTAACTACTACGATACCCCAAAGGTAAGAACACCTAGTGAAATGCCTTTGTGCAACTGGAAGGCCAGTGGTTTGGATCATGACAGGACTGACTCAGTCATTCATGCCTCAAGACAGAAAGATAGATCATGCTTTCATTTTAAAGTAAAAGCATTAACTGGAGTGGTAGAATTGCTGAGTTCTGAGGCTCTAACCTACATCAGGTCCCTGAGTAATTATTGGAACTCTGCTTAACTATTTGAGGGTCAAGTGCTATAGGGGTGTATTTGGTCCTCATTTTTAGGTCCAGTCGGAAGGTGGCCCCAAGACATTTAGGTAAAAGACTCCAATTGAGAGAAGTCAAACCTGATAATCCTCGATTGACCTGGGACCCACATACTAGTTTCAGAAGAAGTGGGTAAACGCAGGCATTGCCACAGGTACTCTCATAATAGGAAGTTGAATGCCTACTCAATATGAAACAGGGCTAGTGCATAGAAGTCTTCCCACATTTCAGGCTCTTACAGTATCAAAGACAACCTTCTTAAGTTATACAAATATTTCTGCGGGGGATAAAGCTGTAGTGGTCTACATGTACCAATGCAGGTGTGTGTCCAAGTAGCCTATTCGCCAGAACCTTGATGAGTATTTTTACATCTACATTAAGCATGAAGAGGGGGCAGTACAAGGAGACCTCCTTGACGTCCCTATCAAGTACCTCCCATATCGAACCAGGTAGTTGTCCCCTCTTAAAAGTTCCCTGATACACCACCAGCAAATGATCCACCAAAGAGTCAGCTTTTCTTTAGAAAAACTCACTTGGTAGGCCACCCCACCTGGGGCTTTAGAGGTTTTAAATGGACAGATCCCCAACACTATTTCTTCCTTAGTGAGAGGCTCATCTAATTGGGTTCTGCCTTCCTCGGTCAAACCAGCCATCTGTAGGCCTGCCAAGTACTCTGCCCCACTAGCCTGAGAGGAGTTGCTCGGTTGCACATAAAATTTCTGCAGGTGTTCTGCAAAAACCTCCGTAATACCCTGCTGGGATCTTACTTTCCCATCCTGGGAGTCTCACACGATCAACACAAGGATCTTCTGACCTTCAGTATGGAGCAGCATGGCCAACATCTTACCAGCCCTTTCACCTTCTGCATAAAGCCACTGCCTATATATGGTGTGCACAAATTTACCAAGCCTGTTCCTTGTTTCCAACAGTTCCCTCTTAGTATCCTTCAATTCCTCCAGTTTTTAGGGATTTGCATCCAGTTACTCCTCCAGCACCCCCAGCCATTCCTCCTGCACATCGAACATATGTGTAAGCTTAATTTGTACACCATACGTCACCTTCATATATTACCCCCTCAGAACCATGTTCATGACATCCCATTCCATAGCTCGAGGACCAGCACTTCCCCAGTTTTGCTCAAAGTAGTGATCCACCAACTCTAAAACAGTGTGAGTAAATGTGAGATCCATTAGAGCTTCCACCCTCATCTTTCAAAGATGGGCCCTCGGGTCCTCCTGATGGTCCTATAGGAGAACAGCAGTGGGGAATGATCAGATATACAGTGTGCCAGATAGGAGATAGAAACTACATCCTGAGCCAGGGTGCCAGGCATCAAGCAATAGTCTAACAGGCTATACATCCCAGTTGCTGGAGTGTGACAGGAGTAGGTGTGCCTCTGTGGATTGCACTCTCTCAAGATGTCCTGGAGACCAAGTCCCTGCATAAACTCACGAAGCACCCTGGTCATTACTAGCTTCGTATCTACTCTAGGGGAATCACAATCAAGCTTGCCATTTCACATACAATTAAGGTCCCCAGCTACAATAACTTCTGGGCCAATTTTATCAGTAGCAGCCCTCATCAGTGCTCCATAGAAATCTGTGTCATCTACATTAAGGGCATAAGCATTTCTAAGACACAGAGCCCTGGCATCCAGTGTACCACAAACAATGACATACGGACCTTCTGGGTCTAACACCAAACCTGTGGCTGAAAATAGGACCATTGGAACCACCCATATTAACACACCACTGGCATAGCTAGAATAAGAGGTTGCAAACATCTGTACTCACCATCTCTTGCACAACTGCCCAATACAGTCCCCCCACATATGTGTTTCTTGGAGGAGTGCAATTGCAGTTCCATACTGTTTCAAATATGTGTACACCCTCCTCCTCTTAACAGGCTGTCCAAGACCCCTCACATTCCAATTTAGGAACTTCCATGTTTGATCAATCATGTATTATGTGTGATGCAGAACACTCCTCACCCATCCCATTCTGTCCCTCCACACTCCACATCCACTCCATTCAGCCAGTCAGCATTATAACCAGACAAAGTAGAGCATACCTTCCCATCCCAATGTAACCAATCAACAGAAAAACAAGAGCCCAACCCATCCACCTATAGGCAGTGTGTTCAAACAACGTACGCCCAGTGCTTCCGGGCTAAAACTTAGAGCCCACCACCCCACCCAACCCACGGAGGCCCCAAGCCTTCCTTTCACTGAGACCTCAGCATCACGCTGGCACAGCAAGGCTAAAATCACTTGAGCACACAAAATTAATTTAAAGTAAAGATAAGGCACTCAGGAAACAACCATAAGTTTATAACTCAAACAGTTTTGACATTCAGAAAAACAGATTGGCAGCAAAAGTTGGGTTTAGCAAACCTCCAGGAAATACAGTGGGCCATTGCCCTCCTTATACAGTTCAGCACCATAGACAGTGCTTCAACACACTTAGGGTCATAGTTATAGGACTGTGGCACAGCAAGTCACCTTGCTGTGCTGCATCACATGGAATGGGCAGGAATGTGCTGTATTTAACAGAATATAGCTCATTCCTACCTTTGTCCCTGTCCTGGTGCTATTTTGGCAACCAAGCACCACTGCAGACACACTTGCACACTTGCAGAATGCAGCACACATAGAAAGTGGAAAAAACAAGGAGAAAGAAATATATTCCTCCTTGTTACGCCTCACCTGGAAAGGCGTAGCAGTTTCACGCATTGCCTGGTCTACCAATTCAGGTATTTCTGGGAATGCATCAAAATCCATGGATGTTGCGTGGAAACACCCGTGCAACATCCATGGAACTCCTCCCTGGGGCAGAGTAACAAAATGCAGAGATTTGCGCTGTGTGACTTTACTCTACATTTATAAAGCCACTCAGGGCCACACAAGGTGGCCTTGCAATGATTCATGAATCTGATTTTTGAGTTACATCACACATGCAACACATTGCATGGTCCAAGTGCGACTCAACCTGGTTCATAAATATGGCCCTTGGTGACAAAGAATGCCTTCAGCGCTATCCAATGGAGGAGATTTGCAGTCCGGGATAATGAAATGCCTGTGGGATAGTGAGAGGCAGATTCCTTGCTACTCTAAATGTTGGTGAGGTGACCCTTGTATTTATCAATGAATGAAGATTCACCATAATATCCTGTGGGGGTCGAGGAGACAGGCTCACAAGGGAGAATTGGGTGCACCAGTACAAGCCCCTAAGAGTGCTCAGTGCAAGTCTCAGGGTGCAGGTAAAGACATGCTCACCAAGGACTCTCTCTTTAATGCTTTGCTAATTTAACTGTCCAAGTGCATTAGGGAGCTTATCTGCAGGGGCCACCCCTCCCGCTCCAAAGATGCTCACCTCTCAATGGTTGAAGACTGCAGGTCACCGTGACCCTTCTGCTCAGTTTTGGAATTTGAAACAATCTTTCCCATTCTGTGGTAAGTCGGGTAGAAGGTCCTACTTCCGTTGAGCTGGCTTGTTAGCAGACTGAGGCCCTCATTACGAACATGGCGGTCCATTCTGCTCCGCCGGCAGTGGAGGTAGAAACCGCCAACAAATGAGCAGTCCGGACCGCCAACTAATGATCCAAACGAAACACACGCATCCCGCGAACCACCCACTGCCAGGAGAGGAGTCCCGCCGATGACGGCAGAGTCCGCCCACAAGCCGTCGGAAAGGCCCAACCCACCCATCAAATAATGAACCACCACTCCACCACCAATTCCAGGGCGGGAACCACCGCCACACAAAGCCAGGCAGAAATGAAACAAATATAAGGAACCACATACTGGAGTCCCACAGAGCGTGCTGCGTCAGCCATGGATAGAGAGCTGCAGATCATGCCAGCCCTGCTCCTTGCCATATACCTACACAACCGAGAACGCTGACGAAGACGACGGCAGTAAGTAACGCAACCTACGACACAAGGGAGGAAAGGGCACAGTTACATACCCACCCACTCCACCCATCCGGCAAAGCCCCCCAACCATTCGCAGCAGCACAAGTCATACACCCCACATCAAGAGGTATGTACCCGACACAAGGCTAATGCAACTTGACCATAGTATATACAAAAGCCCCACACCTGTAAAAAAGGAAAACAAATCACCAGGGTGTAACGGCGTGCAGCCCAAACACAGGCCACACAGAAACTTTAATAAGAAGCTCACTGAGCCAAACAGTGCAAACAGGGCTAATGGCCAGTCCGTAATATCCCAATTGTCATGGGCCACAACGGGCCCCACCTGACTCCCACAAGTGCTAGGTACTCCACATAACAGGGCACCATATGGGGATCCAGGCACCTCACGGAATGGGGGCAGGGGGTGGGGATTTTCAACGGGGTGTGCCTTAGACTTTCTTGTGGAGGGTGGAGGGGGGTGGGCTTCTCCTTTGAAGGGGGTGGGGGCTGTTTGGCTCGGGTGGAGCTGGATGGCCTAGGCTCTGTCCGGGCCTTCTTCTTCTCTGGGGAAGGGGCACAGGAATGTGAAGGCTAGACCAGGGTGGGCTGTAATGTGGAAGGAGCGGAAAGGGCAAGGAGGTGGGCACGTTTGGGGACAAGACGGGGTGGGCCAGTGGGTTGGAAGAGGTCAGCACAGGAGAGGAAAAGTTTTTTGGAAGCAATTGGGGTGGGTGTGGATGAGGGCATGGGAGTGGAGGCAGAGGGAGTGGATGTATGGGGTGTAGGGGTGCGTGTAGTGGGTGCAGGTGACTGCTCAGTATGCTGTGGTGTGGTAGATGTCTGATGGGTGATTGTCTTGGTGCGTTTGTGTGTCTTGGGAGGTGGGGGGTAGACACAGTGGGAGAAGACAGACAGCTAGTGTTGATGTATGTTGTGTGGGTGTCTGCAAGTCTGGTGAGTGTGCTGCATGTGTCAACTACAGTAGAGGTGGTGAGTGCAGGTGTGGTGTATGGGGTGCATGTACGTCTGTCTGCTATTGTGATGAGTGCAGGAAGAGGAGCAGTAACAGTGAGTGAAGGTGCAGTGCATGAGGGTGTGGATGTAGAGGGGACAGACAGGGAGGCAGAAGAGGTGGGCACACTGGGGGAAGTGGACATTGTTGTGTGTGCAGGTGTCTGTTGGCTGTGTGAATGCTTGTGGTGGGAGGTGTGGTGCTTGTGTTTTGAAGTGTGCTTCTTGTGTGTTAATGTGCCTGTCAGCGTGTCTGATTGTGTGCTTTGGACGGGTGAAGGGAGTGGGGTGCTGGAAGGGGTAGAGGAGGATGGAGGGGGAACGGAATGGCCAGGGAAACTGGCTGCCGTCCGAGAGGAGGCCAGAGCCTGAAAAGATCTCTGTAGGCAGACACAGCACTGTGAATTCCATCCAGATAGTCATTAGTCTGCTGCACCTCTGATGCTAGCCCCTGGATGGCATTGACGATGGCTGTCTGCCCTACAGAAGATGGTTCTCAGGAGGTCAATAGCCTCCTCTGTGCGGGCAGCAGGGCTGACTGGGACATGGGAGGAGGTGCCCGGGGCGAAGGAGACGCCCACCTTTCGGGGGGGGCGGGCACGGGCAACTCGGTAGGGAGCAGAAGGGAGGGCAGTGATCCTATGGGGTGGCAGAAGATCTCACGGTAGTGGTGTGTGCACTAGGGTCCGCCACCGCCGGGGGACCCCCACTGGAGGAGGTCTCAGAGTCACTACCTCCTGTGGTAGTAGCCTCCCCTATGGAAGTCCCCTCGCCCTCCCACCCACTGGTCCCCTGGGCATCCGTTGTCTCTGCCTCAGAGGATCCGTGGGCCACTGCGTCCCCACGTGCCGGTGCCTCAGCTCCCTCGCCTGATGTCGATGCTGTACCAAACCAACACAAGAGAATAGGGATGGGGAGACAAAACAGGACACACACTTGTAGAAGGGCGACACAGAAATGGAACACAGAGGTCAGGCACTTGCACGATAGGAGCAGCTGGCTAATTGTCCACTATGGGACGGACAGTACTCTCAGACATACAGGACAGTCGCACGCAGCATGCCATGCACCATGGCCCATGCAGGCTCAGAGGAACACACACATGTCCAATCAACACTATCCATAACACACACAGTGCCCTCCAAACCCAGACTCACCTGTACCTCTGGCCGTCCGTACAGTTTCACGTACAGGGGCAGGACCCAGTCCACTAGCTCCTCCAGTTCTTCCTAGGTGAAGGCCGGGGTCCTTTCCCCTGCACCATGTGGCACATCCATAGCCAGAGGCAGGCCACAGCAGTACACAGAGTGGAGTACCTGTCCGCACGAGATCAGGGAGTCAAGTGATCAAATGATGACGAACGCCCGTACGTTCCACGGCGGTATGCACCGTCACCGCCGGAGGCGATCATGATATGCCAGGATTCACCATTGGCATCCATGTTAGCCAATGAGGGTGCGAACTGCGGTCAACCCCGCCTTACGCTGTGAAGTCAACCGCTAGTGGTATGAGGTCACTTCCACAACGAAGGAGCAGATCTACAGTGGGCAGACATATTGCCATCACCTACGCATCTACAATTTCCTACTACTCACAGTGCAGGGCCTACTAGCCACATGAAGAACCTAGGCCTCTGTCCATTCCGCATAGTGGCACACATGAATTACTCTGTTCCCTCCTAGTGATGTACATGTACATCTGTCGGGTAGCAGTTACTGTCGAGACACTACAATGAACAATGCAGTGCAGAAATGATTAGAAGTGTGCCTATGTATATGTCTTCATCACTCCTTTTTGTAACCCCTCATAGGTACCGACCCTTGTGGCGAGGAAGGGCACCATCGGTGTACAGACCACTTGTGGATATGGGGACCATGGTGGAGCGTCAGATCATAATCACTTACAGACTCACACATGCAACTATTCAGGACCTTTGTGCATTACTGGATCCTGCACTAACTCCGGGAAATCGTAATCAGCATGCCATTCCAACTGAGGTGCAGGTGCTCTCCGCACTCCATTTCCTGCCCACAGGCTCATTTCAAGTGACAGTGGGCATGGGTGCTGGTTTCTCCCAGCCAATGTTCAGGCAGGTACTGACAAGATTTCGGAATGCATTTGTACAACATCTGCTATCCTATGTGCGGTTTCCCCAAAGTACTGAGCTCCCTGCCATCAAGTCTGCCTTCTATGCCTTTGCCAACATTCCCCATGTGATAGGTGCCATCGATGGCACCCACATAGCTATCATCCCCCCAAGAGTGAGTGAACAGGTGTACAGAAATAGGAAGAACTTTCACTCCATGAACATCCAATTGGTATGTACTGCAGACCAGTACATTTCACATCTGAATGCCATGTTTCCAGGTTCAGTCCATGATTCCTTTGTGTTGAGGAACAGTAGTGTGCCACAGAAGATGGAACAACTACAAGAGGACAGAAGGTGGGTCATAGGTAAGTTTGCCTGTCACTAACTGTCACGTTGTGGAAAACCAGCCTGTCTGACTAAGGGACATAACAATGACGAGTCTGTATTGCACCATTTTGTAGGTGATTCTGGCTATCCAAACTTGCGTTGGCTCCTGACACCAGTGAGAAATCCCAGAGAGGAATTACAATGAGGCCCATGGACGTACTAGGAGGGTAAGGTAATAGAGCGTACTATAGGTCTCCTGAAGGCTAGATTCCGGTGTCTACATATCTCTGGGGGTTCCCTGGCCTATAGGCCTGATAAGGTGTATAGAATAGTGGTGGCCTGCTGCATGCTGCACAATGTGGCAGTGAGACATTCTATCCCCCTCTTGGAGGTGGAGGGTGCTATAGGTCCTGATCAGCTACCTCAGAGAGGTAAGGAGAGTGATGGTGAGGATGAGGAAGGGAAAGATGTCAATTCCAGGAACCAACTGATGCAACTCTACTTCCAATAACTGTGTGGGACTTAAGCCTGTCATTGGGGTTAGTGACTAATACTGTCAGTGTGCTCCGTCATATGGGGGGGTTGGTCATGATAGGCGATACATGGACCACTTCTGCATGGTACTGACTGAAAATATATGCATTCCCTCCTGGCCACCATTTGGGCACACAGTACCACCATCATGTACAAATTGACAATAAAGTTGTTCTCTGCCAGTTGCATCCATACTCCACTTTGTTCACATTTTAAGACAGGGGCCAGTGTTGCAGGTGTAAAATGTGTTTTATTGGTAGAAGTGAGTGAATTGTGCTATATACTGTGATGAGAGTTGTAAGGGTTGGGGGTCCTCAAAACCAACTTGGGGAAGCCTTGTTGGATGGTATTGATGGGTCCATTTTGTTGAACAGTGCTTCAAATTGCCCTCAGCTAAGTGTTGTTGGTGAACTGGTGGGATGGTTGCTTAGCATTAGTAGCAGAGTCAATTGTTGGAGGGGGCCTTGTTCTTAGCTGGGTTTCAGTACCCTATCTTGGCCTAAGAGTAAGTTTGGGCGCCTGCTGTGGAGCCTCTTGTCCGGTGTGGGTGTCAGACTGTTTTTTTACCAACTGCAGCAGTGCTCCAGCAATGGTGGCCATTGTGGCATTGTGCTCTTTCCACTGTTCCATGGCCTGTTGGTGTTGTACCTGCTGCATCCTCTGACTTTGCTCCAGGGTGGACACAATCTGTGCCAACCTGTCTGGGGTATGTCCCAATACCTCTGAAATAATGTCCTAGGCTGCTGCATCCAATCTGTGGCTTCCCCCTGGCCCACTGGGACCCTTGAACTTGCCCTAGCCCCCTGTGCATGTATCCCCTGCACAGGTCTCGACGTGCCACTTGTACTGGGGCCCTCGCCTTCCTGAATGTTGGGAGTGGGAGACTGTGGCCTCTGTAGCTGTGTTCCACAAGTCTGTGTCCTGGGTACACTGGTGTGGGTACACCTGCCCTGGACTGCTGGTCTTGACTGGGTGTTAGGGGTGACAGTGGTTTCCTGGGTGGGACTGCTGCATGGTGAGAATCAAGGACTGTGTGAGGGGCCTGCCTGCTCATCAGTGTCCAGGGATCCTTCGCAAAGGTCTTGTGAGGTGCCTCTGTCTTCATGGAGGGCAGTGGCACTCCTTGTCCCGTCCGTTATGGTTGCATGGGTGGTGGTGCCTGTTGGGGGACACAGACATGTCTGTTACATATGCATGTAGGTTTGAGGTGTACAGGACTGTGCTATTTTATGCTGGTGTTACTTTCAGTGGCCTTACAGGGTGCCTTTGTGAGGTTGACATGGTATTTAGCGCCAGTGGTGGGGTTGCATTGTGGTGGGGGGTATTGTTCCATTGTGGGTATGTGCAGGGGTGGGTGGCTGTGCACAGCGGGAGTGATGTGGGCCTGTTAGTGGGTTGTAGGTCATGCAGGGGGCTGGATGTGGTGGGTAATTGCTGGGTGGGGTGTAGGTCCAGGTGGGTGTGGGTGGGGTGGGGTGGGGTGGTGCATGCATTGCAGCTGTGGTGTATTTGGGGTCATTGTAGATGACTTACCCAAGTCCATTCCTCCAGTGAGTTCAGTGAGTCCTTCTGGGTGCAGGATGGTGAGTACCTTTTCCTCCCAGTCGGTGTAGTCAGGTGGTGTTGGTGGCAGCCATCCCCCAGTCTTCTGCACTGCGATGTGGTGCCTAGATGCCATGGCCCTGACCTTCCCCCGCAGGTCGTTCCATCTCTTCCGGATGTCGTCCCTGGTGTGTGGATGGTGTCCCGCTGCATTCACCCTGTTCACAATGGTCTGCCACAGCTCCAATTTCCAGGCGATGGGTGTGTGCTGCACCTCGGCCCTGAATATTTGTGGCTACACCTTCAGGATCTCGTCCACCATGGTCCTTAGCTCCCTTTCAGTGAAGCATGGATTTTTTGGGGGGACATGGTGAGTGTGGTGGATGGCGTCGGGACTGGGGATGAGGTATGGGTGCTCCTCTGTGGGTCGATGTGCGTCTCCTGTATGCTGGCGTCCACTGTCTGGCTCTGGTGCTCTCCGTCTTCTTGTCCTGGTTTCATTGCAAGGGATTGTGGGGAGTGTCTGGGGGTGTTTTATGGGGTTCTGGATGTGTGTGTGTCAGGTGTGTAGGTCATACGCCTATCCAATGTGTGCACTTCTTGCTGTTGAGTCCACTTGCCGCCCGTGGCGGTTGGCACCGCCAATGGTCGTACGGCCTCCACTGTCCACCGAGGTGATTTGTGCATCATTATTTGGAGGGCGGGATGTGGGTGTGCTTGGCGGTGGAGGGTGGGGTGGGCCGGGATTCCCACCAACAGAGTCATGGCGGGGAGTGGTGGTCTGGGAATTTTTGTTCATTATATGGCGGGTTTCCATTCACCGCCAACAGCGAGATTCTGTTCACCGCCGACACGGCGGTCGGCAGTCTTTTCCGCCATGTTCATAATGACCGCCTAAGTTACAGGAGGCTCCTGAGCGCTAATGCCCTGTTGCCTTTACATGGAATAGAAGTGAGTCTCAATCCAAGTTATTCTTAGAGAGTCTTTTTGGACATCCTGGCAGCTCATCAGCTCACCAGGAGTATTTGAGGATAATGACTCAGGCCCAGGGAGTTTAGAGTGCCAATTACAGTCAGGTATCTTTTAAATTTCTAGGGGTTGGGTATTCAGGAACAAATGCATTGAATTCAAATATCCCAACAAAATCGCATGTGTATTTGGACGAGATGCCTGTGACTTAGAAACAAGACTCTTGTGTGGTCAGAGTGGGTGATCAAATGGATTTCATTCCCATGCAGGGAATGATTGGTCTCCCTAGGTTACAGCATGCAAGCCACATACATGTAACCCCTCAAAAAGGGATGGTTCTCAGCTCACGATAGCACCCGCCATTCATTCAATAAGGGAAGCCCTAGCAGCTGGGGCTTAATCCGTTTTAGCAGGATATATAGGTAGGCACGATCCTTGGGTGCAGCAGACTGTGCTGTACCCAAAACTAGTAAACTGCCTCCAACCAGCTAGGAAAAATTCTTCCTGAGTGAGGAGACGCTGTGAGGATCTCGACACCCAGGAGAAGCTCATGACTTCTGTGGGATGTATCATGATTTGCCAACCTGATGGGTTTCCCAGGAACAGACCCATCATGGCGAGGGTGAAAAATTGATGAATCATGAGGTAAGACTGAAAAATGGCAAAGGAGCTGTAAAGTATTCACAGACCAGAGTCTCCAGTACTTCACTAGAAATACATTTAACTTAAAGTGGAGGGAGAATACAGTAGTTAGTGCCCTCACTCTAAGACTTCTCACTGGTTGAAGCGATCTCCTCACTTCCCAGAGGCTGCTAGTAGGTATTACCTAGCCCAACCCCATATTGACCACAACGTACCTTATTTTACACCAAGCTACATACTACACACGAGCATAGAGAAACAGCAACTAATATAATGAAGGCTTTGCACAATACATAGCCCTCTCCATTTGGCTTTGACAAGGGGATTTCTTTATTAATAAGCCAACTGTGATATGCTTTCACAACAGGTTATCGCAATCAATAAACCGCTGGCTCTGGGTTTTAACAACAGTTTTTTTTTCAATAAATCACTCCTAGCCTAGAGATTTTGACAGGTTTTTTTTTTTACAACCAATGAACCCCTGCCTATTAACTTTATAAGAGAATTCTTTACAACCCCACACTGCCTACATGTTTTGACAAAAGGTCTTATGTGACACATAAGCCAATAAAGAGTTAATGTTTTCCTTCTGAAACGATGCTCACAAGGGGGCATTTAAAGTCTCCCATGAGAATGAGTATTAAAACCGAACAACTTTGCAACCTCTAAACAGTTTTGAATGCGGCTTGCCGGGGTTCAGGCTTTGAAAGCTAACAACCTCTCTTGCAGCTTTACCAAGGACCTCTAGAGAAGGGAGCAGGACTGAGGGAGGTCCAGGTCCTGAAGCAGGCAACCAGGACCGAGGGGGCTCGTCACAGATTCTTATAGAGATTGTTGTCTCTCTGGCCTCGCGGTGTTGATGGTACTTCTGTGCCCTGCGTAGATAGATGTGGTTTCCTCTTAGAATCCTGCTTCAGCAAGTTGCTCTCTTCTCTTGTGACTGATGCAGCATGGTTAGGACCGAGGTTCCATGGACAGTGTACAGTCACGAGGCGCATTGGATGGTAATTGCACAAGTCAGGAGATTCTCTGAGAATTAATGTCCACCAACTCCCTAAATCCATCATGAGGTTCCTCCTTTCTTCCAGGAGTCTTCATCTCTCGTTGCATAGTATTGTTTCGGATTCTGTTCCAAACCTGACAGTTGGGCTGACTGTCAAAGACACCAATACTGTGACTCAAAAATCCTCTGTCCCACTCTGATGTGTGAAGCCCGCAGACAGATCTGTGAGAAATCCATGCAACGTTGGCTTTGTGTTTCTTCCTAGTATTTCTCTCTGGCTGTCAGATGCAGATGTAAACTCCTGTGCCCTCCTAATATTGGCTTAGGTCTGGTTTTTGGGGTGGTGTTGGAGAATTTTATACAGGCATTCCCAGCCATAGTCCTTTGATTTGTGTGATCAGCTGGAAGAGGTGATTAAGGTAGGTGTGCCCTGGCAGGAAATGAAACAAAGCCCAAAGAAAATAGAGGCATTTTCACTGCGCACTACTCATAAATGTCTGCAGTGACACTGTAATACAGAGTAAAATTAGGAAGAGGCAGGGAACAGCCTTTGAATTTACAAGGGGAATCTTTGTCCACCCTCCATCTTTTGGGGTACGGCACTGTAGCGGTGGGCGTAGCGGCAAGGACATATAAGAGAACTCAGGTTTGGGTGGTGTGAAAGATGCAGGATTATTGGTAATACAAAGGTCTTTTCTGTTGGTCTATGAGTCTCTGTCTCCCAGTGAATACAACTCTTTCTTCCTCTTCTCTCTTCCAGGTTTTCTTTGGTCTAGCCGAAGGTCTCGTGGTGGAGTGGCGTCGTCAGAGGAATCGGGAAAAGAAAGAAGGTAAGGTAAGTCTTTACTCCGGGGTTTCTTTGGAGTTGTTTTGGTACAGTGGGAGGGTCTTGAGGGGGTGCGGTGAGGTGATAGGACATCAGGTTTGAAGAGGGGAAGGGGTAACCAATTATTGTAATCTCCTATGTGAGCTAGATCTCTCAAAAATGCACTTAAAGCCCGCAACACCCGTGTAGGAAAGGTAAGTGTTGGTGTTAGTGATGGGGACCACACTTAAAGAATAGGTTTCACCATTTTTCCAAAACAATCACTAACAAAACAACCAAAAATGAAATATTTGTATCCGGTAATTCCTTTAGCCACCTGTTTAGAAAACCCTACTAGGTTTCTGTTGGAAATGGTCCTTTTTGCAGGGTCATCCCCAAACTTTTTGCCTTCTTCCTCAGATTTTTTGAGGTCTGTTTTTGCTGGTTTATTGTCTCTGCGCACTTTACCACTGCTAATCAGTGCTAAAGTGCAAGTGCTCCCTATAGAAATTGTACTGTTGATTGGTTTATCTATGATTGGCATATTTGATTTACTAGTAAAGTGCACTAGAGGTGCCCAGGGTCTGTAAATCAAATGCTACTAGTGGGCCTGCAGCACTGGTTGTGCCACCCACATTAGTAGCCTGTAAACATGACTCAGACCTGCCATTGCAGTGTCTGTGTGTGCAGTTTTAAACTGCCAATTCGACTTGGCAAGTGTACCCACTTGCCAGGCCTCAACCTTTCCTTTTAATACATGTAAGGCACCCCTAAGTTAGGCCCTAGGTAGCCCTATGGGCAGGGTGCAGTGTATGGTTAAGGTAGGACATATACTAGTGTGTTTTATATGTCCTAACAGTGAAATACTGCCAAATTCGGTTTTCACTGTGCAAGGCCTATCTCTCTCATAGGTTAACATGGGGGCTGCCTCTAAATATCCTTAAAGCGCAGATTCTCTTTGAGAGCAGATAAAAATGTGGAGTTTAGGGTCTCTGAGCTCACAATTTAAAAATACAGCTTTTAGTGAAGTTGGTTTTTAGATTGTAAGTTTGAAAATGGCACTTTTAGAAAATAGGCATTTTCTTGCTTAATCCAGTCTGTGACTCTGCCTGTTTGTGGATTCCCCATCTGGGTCAGTTTGACAGTTGGGCTGTTCACACCTCTCCTCTAGACAGTGACATAAAGGGGGCTGGGGTGTAGCCTGCATATCCTGATTAGCCATCTGTGCTAGAGGGGAGGGGAGGAGTGGTCACTCACACCTGAAAGGACTGTGCCTGCCCTCACACAATGCCGTCTCCGACCCCCTGGTGAGTGTCTGGGGCCTGGCCTGGACAAGGAAGGATCTTGCAAACACTTGAGACTTTGCTTTGAAGTTTGCCACCTTCAAAGGCAGAACTGGGTACAAGAAGAAGACCCAAAACCCTAGACTTTTAGAATCTTTCGGGAATCAAGAGGAACCTCTGTCCAGGAGAAGAGCTGAAGAGCTGAAGGAGGAGTACTGTCTCTTTGTTGTGTTGCTTTGCTGGACTTGCCTGCAGTTGCTGCTTCTGCCTGAAAAGTGTGCAAAGGGTGAACTTTGCTGTGTGTCCTGTTTGAGAAAATTCTCCAAGGGCTTGGAGTAGAGCTTGCCTCCTGTTGGAAGTCTCAGCGACACCAAAGACTTCAGCTTCCTCGACCTGCAGCACTGGGAACTGTGCGTTTTGTGCTGTTCAAGAGGAGAAACCACTGCAACGACGCCGCTGGCCTGCACCGCGTTCTGCCGATGCTGCACGGAGTCGCATTGCCCCGCTTCGCACCGCGACCCTGGTCTCACCGATGCCGTCATCGGATTACTTCACCGAGCCGCTACTCGCACCGCGACCTGTGGGCCTGGCACTCCAGCGTCACCTGCTCACACCGCAGCCTGGGCATCCCCGGCGACGTCGCTCCTGCTGACACCGGCGCCGCTGCCTGCACTGTGGCCTGTGGACCCTGCTCGTGAGGAGCACGAAGCACCGTCCCGTCCCGCAGCCCCGGTCCACCGACGCCAGCACCATCGGCTCCAGTGTCGTCACCAGGCATCCTTGCCTGCACCGTGGCCTGTGGACACCACTCGTGAGGGTCACGAAGCACCATCCCGCACCGCTGGCTTGGGCCTACCGATGACAGCGCTTCCGCAACGACAACGCCGCTGCCTGCACCGTGACCTGTGGACACCGCACATTGCACTGCCCTGCTTCACACCGCAGCCCTGGTCTCACCGACGCCGCTGGATGCTGTCACCGAGCCGCTGCCTGCACCGTGACCTGTGGGCACCGCACATCGCATCGTCCCGCTTCGCACCGCAGCCCCGACGCCATCCCCGCCAGCGCACCTGATTTCATCAGCCCGGAGTTCGATCCCCGAGGTGCGTGACCTCAAGGGCCCGACGACTCCTGCATCGACTCCGGAACCGATGCCCGTGACGCCGTTCTCCTGAGCCCACCGCGAGGATCACAACACCCTGCGAATCCAAGGTACTGTTTGCGGGTCTTCCCGACACCGCAGCTGGCCCGCGACGCTGAGGCCAGCCTGAACTTTTGGTTTTGTTGTTCACGACGCCGTGATAGCTCCAGGTGGAGCTATCAACTTCAAGGAACTGTAGTTTTGAGTAAATCTTGCATAATTCATATTTATTTTACTGTATGTTGGATTCTAATCGTATTTGGTCTTGTTTTATATAGATAAATATTGGCTATTTTTCTAAAACTGGTGTGGTGTCCTTTTGTAGTGTTTTCACTTACTACTGTGTGTTATGTGCAAATGCTTCCGAGATAAGCCTGACTGTTCGTGCCAAGCTACCAAGGGGGTGAGCAGGGGTTATCTGAGGGGGTATCTCCCTTATCCTGACTAGAGTGAGGGTCCCTACTTGGACAGGGTGCAAACCAACTGCCATATAGAGACCCCATTTCTAACATTGATTTTCAGCGGTGAGGATAGGACTTGCATTTACACTTGACCTACAGTGATTGGTGTACACTACTACCATATCGCAGACCATTATGTGCCACATACAGTTTTTTTGTTTTTGATTTTTTTTTCTTTGACCTATTTTTGATCTTGAGTTCAAGTGAACCCCAACAACATCATGTCTCAATCAAGAGCATCTTCAGTTGCATCCCAGGATTTGGTTTTTGAGGAGGATAGGTTGGAAACCTATTCCATGTAGGAACTGAAGGCAGTTTGTAAAAACCTCAAAGTTCAGATCAGAGACCTCACCGAAAAGGAGGAGCTACAGAAGGCGCTGAGGGCCTGGGTAGCAGCCAGAACTGTCAGTTGGCAGTCTGAGGATTCAAATGGAGAGTCTGCTGACACAAATTCTAGGGAAGATCTACTGAGGGTGCAGGAGCTGCCGGTGGGAGGTACCCCCTGGGCCAAGCACCAGTGGTGGATCAAAAGGCCTGGCTCCAGAGGAGCTGGAAGACAGGAGAGAAGCCAGGAGGCACCAGATTGAGTTGGAGAGATTAAAAATGGAGGCTCAGAGGGATCAGCGAGCCATGGAGGAAAGAAAGATGCTTTTGGACCATGAGCTTAAAGTAAAAGAGCTGGATGTGAGGAGCAGGTCCAGCCAGGATGGTGGCAGCAATTCATCAGTGCAGTCAGACTGAATTGTGCACCTTCCTAAAAACGTAGGGAGAGAGTACAAGAAGGGAGATGACATACAGAGGTGGTTTCAGGGATATGAGGCCTCCTCCACATGAATGGGGTCCCTGAGAAGAACTGGGGAGCAGGACTGTGGAACCACTTCACAGAGGAGGGGAGGGACACTTTGCTGGCTTTGGGTAAGGGGTACAACCTCACCTACGCTGATATGAAGGAGGCCCTTCTCACTCGGTATGGTTTCACTCCTGACAAGTATAGGGATCAGTTTAAGCAGAGTAAGAAAACGGAGTCCCAGACCTGGTTAGAGTGTGTAGATTCATTTTGCAGAGCACCGTATGGTTGGGTGAAGGGCAGTAGTGTGACAGATTTTCAGAGACTGTACAACTTAATTGTGTGGGAGCACTTGTCTAGTCTGTGTTTTGTAGAGCTGTGCCAGCACTTGACTGATAGTAAGCTGATTGACCCCAGGAAGCTTGCTATGGAGGTGGACCTCTGAGTGAGTACCAGGGTCCACAAGATGGTTTATGGGGGAGACTCAGCCAAAGGTGGGCAGGGTTCCCAGAAGAAGGACAGGGAAGTCAAGAGAGACACAGACAGGTCCCAGGATAAGGAGGGAGAAAAGGGGTCCCATGTACCTTCTGACAGGAAGGAAGGAGGTTCTGGTAGGCGGTGGCCCAGGGCACCCCATTTTCAACCCCCGGTGATTTGAGTGTTCCCAGTTAGGACACATGAAAGAGGACTCTCTCTGTCCTAAGACAACCCACATTGGTGGCCCCTCTACTAAGGTGGCTAATGTGGCCTTAAGAGGAGGTAGCCCCCAGGGGTAGGTCATAGATCATGCCATGATATCCCCAGTTTCCTTCTGTTCTTCGCCCGTACTTGGTTTAATTCCCTTCCCTTTCCTCCCTCTTCCTCTTTTCACCTCCCTCCTCCCTCCCCACCAAGGCTTTTAACCCGCTCCATAAGCAGGACTGTACATTCTTGAGCCACGCCCCTCCAGGGATGAGGCAGACTCCTCGCGTCTCTGGGCCTCCTTGCCCTTCGTCGGAGGTTCCTTCTTGAGTCAGCTTTTCCGATCGTCTCTGCTCGCCGTGCGATGGGTCTGGTCGTCTCCCTGTTTCTTCCGCGTTCCTCTTCTCTTCCTCTCCCGGCCGCCGCGGAAGTCCATCCCTTAGTACTATAGGATTCCAGATATCCGGATTCCCGACGCATTCGCCTTCCGGGTTATCCCTGGCGGTGCCCCCGGTGTATCCTGCTGCCTGGAGGCCGCCATTGCTGGTAGCCAGGTGTACCAGCGCCTGACAACAGGCACACTTCAAAGGCCAGACTGTGGAATGCTCCAAGGCTTCCCTCAATTCACAAGAGAGCATAAGCACCCCTGTCCATCATCTTATGATTTATCCAAACAGTGAAGTTCTTTCATGTTCCCATTCAACAAATCAAAATGCACTCCATGCTCATCCTACCACATACACTTTTCATCTATGGCACCACATCTGTGGAGCAAAGGACCCGGTTGTGGGGGACTGAACAGACGTTTTACTAGGAAAGGCCACAAGGCATCTTACCTGTGAAGACAAGGAGGCAAAAAACGCCCATCTCCTCTGCTATATAACACTTGTAGTCCATTCTATGCCCAGTATCAGGACATTAGTCACTTTCGAAATGGTGGGCACTTTGTGTATCACTCCTGAACTCAGACTCTCAGTGAACATGCATGGTTGTCATTTTCACTGAAGCAAGAATCAAAAACATGCAGAGACACACTGCGACTTTACCGTCAGTCTACCATGGATCATTAATGCAAAGCTTGAGTCGTACAAGGAACATTTCTTTCGAAGCAGCTTCTACATAGTTAGGCCTTGATTTGCTCAGCCACTGGATGAAGGTCAAGAGTTAGGAAGAAGTGCAGTTAGGTGGGGCTTGGATGTAGAATCCCTGCTCTTCCGACTCACCTGATACTGTCCAGATTGCACAGTAACTGCTCATGAACCTGAAGCAGACAGACAGATGTAAGACTCCTCGCCTAGAGCTGATCTCCGTCCCTCTATTACATCTCTCCCAGCCTTACACCTGGAGTCCTGCTACACATGAGTGCTGTTCACAGTCATCATTTTTGTTCAACCCACCCAGCCCTTTATTTAGATGCTTGTTGAGGATTGTGTTTTTATGAAGTGCATGCTTTGCATAATTTTATTGTGTTTCCTCCTTTTGGGTATGTGAGGGGACAGATTTGCTGGACAAGCTAGTAGAATTATTTTTATCCCCGGCTTTATACATGCACATTGACATATGTTTATAGAACTTTTTCCATAGTGTGGGCCAGAGATACAGGTTTATCTTTTAGGAGACATCTGCGTCATGCATCTAGACAATGCCAACAACCTTTACAGTTCTCAGGTATGAGGGACGAAGCTGGGACAAGTCATTTGGTATTAATGGTTGCCAGGGGCAGTCTTAAAAAGGAGGGGCCTTACGTAGACCTTTGCAGCCCCTATGGCACAGAGTGCCCCGACCGCATAGGGGCCCCCAAACCCTTCAGTGTGTGGCCTATTCAGCCCATAACCAATGGATATCTGTGTGATATGGCAGACTTAGGACCTCATCTTCACATATTGCAAGGGTGCTCAATCATTTTACATTATACCACTGCCACGCGGTTTCTTTGAGAACCATCTGGGCATGTGAGCACAATTATTGGTTGCAGTTTTTTCTTTAATACAACTGGAAAGGATCATCTGATGTATGGGTTGCTTTGTAAGGTCCTTCTTTTATTTCAAATAACTTTATTAAAGTCTCCATAAAATAACAGGCGAATATTGGACCATATGTTATGATCTGCAATGTTTATAATTCTTGCTGTTATCTACAAATACAGCACAGATCTCGGCATAGCAGCATACTAAACTTTATCATAATATTATCAGACCGAGTAGCGTTTAAGAGCGGATAAGTCATAAACAATTTCTGAATTGTACAAACAAAGCGGCTGTTTAGAAATAAGGAACGGCGCTCACTAACATCCCACCCAAGTCACAACATCCAAATTTTATAATCCCGGTGCCACTGGAAGGGAAGAAAACACCCCACTCCCCCAAAATTCCAAAAGGAAAACTAAAGCAACAAATGTCCAAGGCACTCATATACATTAAAGAATTTAAATCCTCAGATCCATAGATGAAAAGTTTTCTTGTATTTATTGCAGCTTCTTCTTCAACCACATCCAAAACCAGCCAACACATGTTTCGTGACACGACCAATCCTCGCATTGACTTCATCAGGTATGCAATTAATAAAATCAAACTCTATTTCATCCAAACAAATAACCAATATAAGTAGAATATATAATAGTGCTCCCCATTGCTCATGCAATAATACTCGTGAAACAATATTCAATTATATGTGCCACCAATATAACAAACAACCAAATGTGAAGAAGAAATCATAACAATGGTAACGAATACTAATTACAATAAAACACTACATGTAATCCGAAAATAGTAAAGATTATCCACCTGCTGTTTCCATGAGAAATGGCACCCACTTCACCAGTCTAATACACCCCCATGTGTGAAGCTAAAAAAAGCAAAAGTGTAAGAAAACCATGTAAAATTGCCTCTACCGATTAAGATACGAGTCAAGAAAAACATTAATTCCAATATTTCCCGATTGGTCCATTCACAAATCTCTTTCAAAGCACTATAGTGCTTAGCCAGTAGAAATCGATGTAACATCCAAAGTCCATATCTATTAAAAAATTGTTAAAATAAAAGAATATGAACTCTGTAAAAATCAAACATTGTAACGTAATAAAAATATTTGTTCAATTAAGTAATGACAGCAATATTAAATTCATCAGATAATTAATAATATACCTAATATCAATAAAAGGAAAAGACCACGCATCAAATAAGCAGAAAAGTAGTGTCTGTAAATAAACGGAGTACGTTACATAAAAAACACTAAAGCATAATTGAACCCTCGATGAAGCATCCAATACTAATGGAACCGGAACTCATATTCAAATCATATAAAGCCAGTATACGTGGATAACAAAAGTTGACTGTAAGTCTGACCGAGTCCATAAGGAACCAACCGATCGATTGATTACTGTTAATTGAGGCAAGATATAAAAGCGCAGCTTACCTCAGAAAGTAGTGCTATTAATCCATGTCATTCAGAGAAACAGCGTGTATGCTCTGATGTCCGTCAAACCTCACCCCCCACGCATCAACTGATACGTGTGCGAACAAATAGCTAGAAAGTGGACTAATCGTAAAACTGATGTCCGCCATTATTGTAGTTTATAACTCACTGTACACAATACGATGTACTAAAAAACAAAGTAACTAAGAATAATATAAAGAAGGCATAAATGTAGCTCATTAACAAGAAATATCCATGCATGTTAAGTTCATTTCCATAAAGAGCATAAATTACATGATGAAATCGAACAAAGGTCCACAGAATTAACATATCTCTCCCAGAAACTCTTAACCCTGAGAGAACTTTTTTTTTCGAGCCACAACTATGAAAATTAGCGGGGCAATAAACATAAAAATATAGTTTGCAAACTCCAATAATTCATTTAAGAGGTAGGTTACCATCCTACATGGAAACAGCATGTGTAACATTCTCATATAAATATATAATGTATTCAGCCAGTGTACAGAACATTTAGTAAATTCCAACGGCATACCAGGAGTAATCAATATTCATATAATACAAATATATTTATCCCCCCAAAAATGTATCATGATCATACATCCAAAGCCAATATCATATACATATTAGTCTCCCCAAAAAAACTCCAATTCATGGTTGGTACATATAATTGAATATTGTTTCACGAGTATTATTTCATATTGCCTTCTGTTGAAATGTTCTATCAAGTTTGTTCAGCCTTTTAAATGCCCACTGCAGGTGTTCCTGCCCGCAGCCAATATTGCAAATTTTTTATGCAGTGGTTGTTGTGGAGTTTAATCATTAGTGTCTATTCGCAGTACCCACTTCATCTCAATGCTGCGCATTCTAACTTTCACAAATGGGGAAATAAATCACTGAGGTCTTCATCAGGACCTGGATCCTCTTGGACAAATCATCTGACTGTTGTTGTTATGTTGTCTTCAGGCCTGGCTGGAAATCAGCAGGAAAATTGCTCTTGCTAACTCCATTCTAGGGAGTTCATCTGTATCTATCCCACTCCCCTATGTGAGGGGTACAATAGAAAGTTAACTGAATACCGAACACCCTTCTTGGTGGTATGTGTTTTTAGAGCCATAGCCCAAGTGTTGACTGATGAATTAAATCTGCATAATTCTAAAATATCAGCAATGCGTGTATAGCATAAACATGCTTACCAGATGTGATCTGAGGTCTAACTATCATTTTTTCTACTGCTTGATAGAAGTGTATTTCTGATCACTCAAATTAGCTTGTGCTCCAATGAATCCAATGGTCCAAAATTGTTCTTAGTTACACATTAGTATATTTTCTACTAAATAAGGGAAAACCATACATCACTACAGCCAGCTCATGTTTTGCCTCAACAGACTTTCTCAAGGCTCATGTGTAATAATTCAGTAAAGAAAAGCAAGGCCTTTGATGAAGCTAAGGTGTGGAGTTGTCGCAAAATGTATGATAAAGGCAGCAGTTGCTAGTGTCCATAACATAATGTTTATCTGGTAGAGAAAGTGATAGTTCAGTGGTCAGGTGGTTACATCTGGAAAGGCATGTATGCCATATTAATGCCACAATAAAGCTATACCTAGGAATGTTTTTACTCACCTCTGCATAGTAAAATTTGCAGATCACACACACCCGGAGCTTTGACATCCATAGACACCATAGGCTTATCATAGACTTTCTTTCCGCTTGCTTCTGAAGTCTTACTATGCAGAGGCAAGTACAGACATTCCTTGGATTGTTTTGAGTGGTGCACGATTTGGTCAAGTGTGGTCACAACAAGGTTTCATAGGTTCTGCTGAGACTCTAATTCACAATGGACCACACATTCTTGAAATGTTACATGCATTGAAATAATCAAAGAAAAATAGCAGTTGTCAAATGTGCTGCACCCAAAACTGGAAATGACATGATTTCATTAGGCAATAACTTCTGGTCAGGTTGCCAAGTATCGTGCACTTATGTTAGCGACATTGCCAGAACAAACAAATAAGAATTGGGATACAATTGTGGAGAATGTAGATAATTTCCTCTCAAGTGAGTTGAAACAACAGATGAGCTAAGAGTCATGTAGAATGAAATGTCAGATGGGGAAACAAAAAAGTGGAAAAAAGAAGATTGCAAATATGAAAATGAATTATGAAGATGTACAGATGTGAGGTTTGTCTTGCCAGATTAATTGCTACTGCAGATGGCAAAACGAATGTATAGACCTACCCATGTAGGACTTCATAGTATTGTGGTTCTTTTTTAAAATGTCTTGGTTTAATCCTCATTTTCAGATTAATGCAGAAAACCTGTGCCAAAGATGCACAGCATGTCAACGCCGCAACATAGATAGAAAGACCAATGTGAAGATGAGTCATATAGGGAAACAATGGGTCCATTCACAATACAGCAAGTAGATTTTGTAGCAATGCCAGCTGAAATGGATTGGAGCATCCAACAAGAAGGTGTGAAGCACTAAACATTATTAAATCGCCATTGAAAGAGTTTATCCCAAGGTTTGGGATGCAAATTTCACTTGTCAGAGACAAAAGTACACATTTTCAGAAAGAAATCACAAAGATCTTGTTCACTGTTTTGAACATTGAACGGAGAGCCATTGTATGTATAATCCAGAAGCGTTGGGGGTTGTGAAACATATGATTTGCAGTATGAAAGGAAAACTGGCAAAAGTGTGTGCCTCACCTTCTTTGAAATGTCCAGACACCCATCCATTGGTGTTGTTTAGCATGAGATGTACTTCAAGTGGGAAGACTGGGTTGAGTGCCATTGAAGTAATCATGGAAAGAGCTATGATGAATCCTGATATTCTATCAGCTGCCCTTGTAAGTATTCCTGATGATTTAGTCCTGGATCACTGCAAAGGCCTAGCTGACACAGTACACTCTACCCCCTCACCAGGTG
The DNA here is from genome assembly GCF_031143425.1 of Pleurodeles waltl. NCBI lineage: Eukaryota > Metazoa > Chordata > Amphibia > Caudata > Salamandridae > Pleurodeles > Pleurodeles waltl. The sequence goes on along the minus strand of NC_090440.1, from coordinate 845,264,091 downwards.
AAGCTTGCTACACTTTCTGCAAGTACTGAGATTTGTCATGATTTTGACCTCGGTGACTGGGTTCTTATGAAGAAGCAGGCAGGAAGGTTTTGACTTGAGCCACTCTGGAGTTGAAACAGCTGGTGATGTGAGACAGTTATGAAGTATGGAGTTTTGCCATATTGGATCCATGCATCACACATGAAAACACTGTGAATTACCAATAAAGAACCATTGACACAAACTATTGGCTCACAAAGTCAAGCTCAACTTCGCTGAGTGGATCAAGAGGGAGGAGAACAAATAGTTCAGGAAGACAAAGAAGAAAATCAAACTTTGAAAACCCAAAGTGCTCCACTTGCAAACTGTGATAACCAAGAAATGGATAAAACTCAAGCAGATCTAGTAAATGAAACTGAAAATGGAAGCGTAAATCAAGCCAATTTGCCTAGGTATGTGAGAGAATGAAGCAGAAAATGGCAAAATGGATTGAACAAAAGTGTTGAAAAATCAGCTGAAATAGTAACAAAGATTGATACCGAAGAGGATAAACAAAGCATTTACACATTATCATTTCAATAGTCAATGAAAGGTTTTATTTGTTTGCTGGAAGAGCCCCATGAAATGACAAATGTACTATGAAATTATTAATGCTAAATACTTTTACTGACGAAAAAGTAAACTATTGCTCTGAATTTTGAAAAATGTATTTTTCTCTGAATTTTTGCTTTTAGTATGTCTGGATTACTTTTAACTCCTTTTTACTTGGATTATGTTTGGTTTACTTTTTAGTTATCTTTAATAACTTGCAATACTTTGCATTACATTTTGTACTTTGCCTTTTTAGCTTTAAAGTTCAAATTTGTTTTGAAAAAACAATTTTAGAGAACCGCAGAAGACGCCTTCAAGAAATGAAAGACTTTCCCAATAATTTTTATAATTTTTATTTTTATTAGTTTGTAGGTATTCTTTACTGTCCTGATGAACATATCTCAATCCTAAATAATAGCTCCATGTTCTATAGTAATACTTAAAATCATGGGTTAGATCATAGAGATAGTTACAGGGAAGAGTTTAAAGAAAATTCTTATATAGAGTTACTAAAGAATTAGAGAGAGACAGTTATTCTGTTTGATTGTTATGCTTGTACTTATTTTCATACCTTAGTTTCTGAAGGTGTTCCTCATGTACAGTTTCCTCCAAGCTACAGTCTTTCATATTTTGTCTGCTATGCAATCATCATGCACCAAGATGATTGAGAAGAAACTGATATAGATTGTATTCTTCTAATTAATAGATTATTTCTGCTTGCAACTCTTGAGGCTTAATGAACCTTATAAGGGTGGTGTAGTATTTCACAGTACTAATATATAGAATGTGCGTAAATTGAGTGAAGTTGAGCGTCATTTATTTAAAGAATATAACAAGAATTCATGTTAGTGAAAAGATCAGAAGATAGGGAATCTGATTTGAAAGAAGCAATTGTGATTAAGAATTCACAAGTACATCATAGTCTGAATTGGGAAGGAGAAAAGTGGGCATCTGTATATGATGTGAATGAGAATAAGTGAGAGTCATAATCCAACTAACATACGGAATAGTATGTGTGCTTATAAATATATTATATATAGATGGTACACATTTGCTCCTCTTGATATTATAATCAAAGGAAGGCATTTATCACATTTGTAACAAACTACTTATGTTTTTCTTCTACAAGGTTGGACAGACTCTTGTTATTTCCTTTAGTTTTCCCAAAACTATCATAATACAAGCTTGAATGATGTAGTCAAGGAAGAGAGAAAAAGAGAAGGAACAGATCAACAAGTGCTAGATGTGTTTTGTTGTTTTGATTGGTCCAAAAGAATTAGCTTTAAATGATGCTAAGATTAGAAAAGTCAATACTCTAGTAGAGTGTTTGGCAAGTAACATATCAGGTGCTTTGACTAAAATTAATGAAGAGATGTTTCTGATAAGATCTACATTGTTAGAAAATCGCTTAGCTTTAGACATGCTTTTGGCTAAAGAAGGTGGAGTCTGTCATATGGTGAAGATCAGCTCTGTTGTACTTATTTAATGATAATAGCAAGAGTATTAATAGATATATTAAAAACACAACTAACATTTAAATGAGATTCACCCAAAGGGAAAACCCAAGATTTGGGAAAATATAGGTTGATGAGTTAATGAGATTGGTAAAGGTATAGCAATAAAAATAGCTGTTGTATTAATAGAAATAATCCTGGTAAAAATGAGTGTATTCTAATATTTAGGCTTTTAAAAGCATGTGCTTTAGAGGTTATTGTCATAATTGCAGAAACAAGAAAAAAACACAAGACGATGAACAATGAAGATATTGCTTGTGAGATGAAGGCGAGGATGTATGGTGACCTGAAACCCCTGCAGGAGAAGAAATTGAGAAATACAAGAAATATAAAAGAAATGTGGTAGCAGTGTATGATGAAAATTAGTGATTATCAGAGGGGGTAATGGTAAACTAGTTTTAATTTGCTGGTAAATAATGACTAATTTAGATGTTCTTCAGTCAGTATAACTAGGGCACACCAGGCCGCATTGAAAGTCATTCATGATATTCTGCAGAAAATGTGATGTTTAATTTAGGTGTACGACCATTCTATGTGAATTTGTCTTCCTCTTATCTTTGAAACTCACTTTAATTTACATACCATCGCCTTTCCTGCATGTAACAATATAATGTTTCATAGCCCTACCGGGAGAGGATATTCTGACATCCTACCTTTGCAAGGTAACTCAACTGAGCCACTGTTAATGTGTTGATTTATTTACATGCAAATGCAGCTTTTTGTTTTTGTGTTTTCATTAAGAAAACACATGATTCTTTCTTTGCAACAAATTATATGCACTGTTAGCCAATATAAGTATGTGTTATTTTAAAATAATAACATGACTGGTGATGTGCAAGAAACATTGAGTACTTCACATTTACAGAATATCATTAGGCTATGAAAATTTGTATGCTTCCTCTGTCTAAAAGACATGATGTTTGCAGAACAACTAGCTTTTTGGTCCATTCTACTTTTAGCTACATAGCTTTGCAGATCTATTTAGATAGGTATGTTCATGCTAATTCTTTAGAATATTAAACAAACTAATTTTTTATTTCTGTAGTTATGCTATTACCGGGTAAACCCACAAGGTTGATAACCTAGGATTTTGTTGTGTGCACGTTTTATGCAAAGTCTTCGAGAGACTCAGATAGTCTCGTTCCCACCCACTGAGCATCATAATTTCTTAATTAGAATGTCAGCACAGCTGATGCAGAAACTGGTGCATACATATTTGGCAGGAAAATCTACACTGCTATGAGTGGTAAAGGGTTTATTTTACTAATCGTAGTTTTCCATCGCAAGTGTGTATATTTAATAGTGCAGAGGTCACATACTCTGGGCTAGGAAGGAGACCGAGCATGTTAATAGAAGTGTTGTTCTGTTATATGTATAATCTAAGAATCAGTTTATTCACCATCACCTTTTTGAAATCTAGGATGGATCAGCCTATCCGATGACTCTTGAACCCTTCCATCTGGACATGCACAGGTGTGGGTTGAGGTAGCCACCTCTTAGTCACTCAGGGATCCAAGGGAATGGACAATGGTTAGGCTGGCCTATTGGGAAATCTGGCAATATAAGAAGGGCTGGTCTGACAGGTCAGCGTGTGGCCTGGTTTATGGTCTGGAGGTGAGGGCAGTTTTCACTGCTGATTTCCCTGACATTTCCACACACATTTCGTGCAGCAAGCACACATGTATGTAGTCTCCCATACCTAATAAAACACATATGCATTGTATCCTTGCAAGTCTAAAATTGCCACAATTTGCAAATGTGGGCCTCTGTTTTTACCTATCTGATTCGGTAATGTTTATTTTGATGCTGGGGCCTACTTTCTGCCCCAGTCCAACCCTGGGCCTTGCCACTCACTGAGAAGTAAAAACTGTCTTACTTGAATTGTTTCCTTCAAAACCTGCTCCCGGTAGGCCAGGCCTTTGAGAAAATGGTGACTGGTCACCATTGAAGCTAGAGTACAAATGGTCATGTTGCCACTCTCTTCAACCTGCCCTCATGAGTGGCATAGAGAAAGTAGCTAATAGGTTATAAATGTTGCACAGAAAATACCCTCATCAATGTCAAAATATACATCTTCACCACTAGGCACCATCTGTGTGCCACATCCACCTGGACAAGTACTTTGTGTACAACACTGTGCAGCACCTGAAGACAGGATTTGGAATCAGGGACATTTGCAAAGCTGATAGTCGTCATTCCCGATGCTCCATATTTCATGAGGTGAAACTACCTTCCTGTCCAGCAGTGCTTTTGTCACTTAAGGAGAACCCGGAGATGTCGGTCCGCACACTATTTTTGCCCAACAATCAACCAGTCATAAGGACCTCTCAACACCAGATGGTAACTTATCAGCAGAACCTTTACACCCGAACCAGGAACAGGTAATAAAAACACCACAACATACCTACCAACTCCAGTCACATGTAGCAGGTAGAATAATCAAACCTGACACCTACAAGAGGTTGATCCAAACAGCACACTCATCAACTGATTCACAGTTGATTCTGGTTTGGCAGGGGGTCTCAAGACTAGAACCTTCACTACAAACCACCATGAGGTAGGCCACTACACACCCAGCATTCACACAGGTGAAGCTGGAAGGTAAGAAGACACACCCACCATTATAGATCACATCCAAAAGGATAAACCACATCCTTCACCTGCCAACCAACATCACTTTGTGTAGGATCCCAGCAGTAAGGAAGCCACAGGTTGATTTAGAATTCCAAACCAAAGTCTACAAAGGACCAAGAGACCACGTAATTGATACATAATGTGCTCTACAAATGCCAAGAAACATAGCACATTTCAAACTCCATTAACTAGCATTGCAGGCAGTTAAAGAAACTATCCCATACATGCGAAGGGCAGCACCATTGTATATCCGTTTCAAGAGGGCACTCTTGTCTAGGTTGTAGGCTGCATGTCGAGCTTTCTACCTGGGATGCTTAGGAGTTGGATCTGCCTGAGCATGCCTAAGAATGAAAGCCTAATGCAGGGTGCTGTGATCCACAGGTGAGTGTAGTTGCTTAATGGGTGGCAGGATCATTCCCCTATTGTTTCCCTAATATGAATCATCTCCATCAAACAGTAGTCATATCCTGTCTTTATTATTGCAATAGTACTCTCTGGGGCTATAAAGGAATGTCATTCATGAAACCTTTAACTAAGGTGATCGATTCCTTCCATTCACTGTGCCCACACGTTGAAGGCCTTGCTCTGGTTACCAGTCAAACAAAAGTGCCAGGCCACTTCAAAGCCATGTAGCAACATACTGGGCTTTTGAGGTATACCCAGGGCACCTACAAGCACCATTTCCACCAGTGGTGCTGGAACAGTATTCAGAGTGAGGGTGATGGCATCAGTGTTACATCACCAATGTCATAGGGATTGTGTAAAATCCAAACTTCATGCAAACAAGTATAGCAAATGAGCCACACCAGTTCAGCAGGAAAGTGTTTAGGGTGCGCTATGTAACCAGTGATGCATTTTGGAGCACATTGTTGCAAATATATTACTAAAGTAAAGCATATTCTCCATTGAAATGGTAAAATATTCTCACTGACATGTAGTTTTACTGATAAAACTATTCAGCGTGCAAACCATAATGTGTGGAAATCGAGTTTCGGCAAATATTAATCATTTGCGCATCACCAAGTGAAGTGTTTTGCTTTTCTTTAATCCTATTAAATCTTTGTTTCCATCTTACTTCAAAATTTCAAAAATAACAGAAGTTTATTTGTGTTTTCTAGCTGATGATGTGGTTTGTACGCATCATTTAAAGGTACTAAAATGTTTTGTTATAAAAAATGACATAATATAGCTTTTCCTCCCACACTTCCTGTGGCCAAGAAAGATTGTCAGATAGTTTGTTTTACAAAATCATCTACCTTTGTGGTAGATGGAGGAGAAAGAAAAGTAAACACAATTCTTCTTGTTAAGACACAGCCTAACATTTGACCTCTATATTTGATGGCATGGCAAATGTGACAAGATAAAAAGAAAATTAAAGGTATCTTTATCGCTTATTTATCTTCAGAAAATCAGCATGTTAATTTTGGCGGGTGCTGCAGCACCCCAGTTGTCCCACTTACAGCGCATATGATTTTTGCCCTGCTTTAACTCCACTTCTCAAAACATACTCCCTATGACTGCGGTCATCTTGTCAAAAGGGCAATTCAATCATCGCTAGACCGTCTTCTTTGTCGAAATAGTAAGAATCTTCATCATGATGGAGAAAGCTACTCTCTTGCTGGGGCGCCTCTTGGACTACATCAATATTTTGCTTGCATTTTGCTAATTATCATATTATTTGAAAAATCTGTATCTGTGTCCTGCTGCTGTAATGTAGTGTAGCTCACTAAAACTGTGTTTAACTGTGTTAATGGTGCTTCAAGCAGTCTTTGAATTACAGGCATTTGCTCTCTGACTCAGTCAAGCTCTGGAAACCCTGCTGAAATATGCCTCAGTACTCCAACTCAGATTGTTTTTGATTCTTTATTAATATCAAACAATTTCAATGACATGGTGAGTAAAAAACAAAATAGACCCGAATCTCCATGAAACTTTCCAAAAAGGTGCTGCTTTTGACCAATTTATGCATGGACAATTTTGGGGTGATCTGTTGAATGGGGGCAGATAAAAAAGGGAGGTGCCAAAATCCCAATGCATGTTCCATAGACTTCCTTTAGACGAGCTACAGCAAAAAATTCTGAACAGAATTTGGTGTAAATCAGTTCAGTCGTTTTTGAGAAATTAAGGGTAAAAAATAATTGTATATGTTGGCTGTTAGGCTCCCAAGAGTCTTGCCAGTGTCCCGCTGAGTGCAAAATCAAAAACTGAAGCCCTGTGAATAATCAAGAGGCCTGTTTTTTCCAGTAGGCCTTCAAGCTGAGTCCATCAAATTGCAGGTCTTGAGGAAATGTAGTAAAAAAAAACAAATTATATATATATATACAGTATATATATATATATACACACGCACACACATACATACACAGAGTGGCAGTAGCCACACTAGATATAGGGGGTCATTCTAACTTCGGCAGGCGGCGGAGGCCGCCCGCCAAAGTTCCCCCGCCAGAACACCACAGCGCGGTCAAATGACCGCCGCGGTGATTCTGACTTTCCCACTAGGCGGGCGGGCGACCGCCAAAAGGCCGCCCGCCCGCCCAGCGGGAAAGCACCAGCAACGAGGAAGCCGGCTCCGAATGGAGGCGGCGGAGTTGCTGGTGTGCGACGGGTGCAGTTGAACCCGTCGCGATTTTCAGTGTCTGCCACGCAGACACTGAAAATCAATGTGGGGCCCTGTTAGGGGGCCCCTGCAGTGCCCATGCCAGTGGCAGGGGCCCCCAGGGGCCCCACGACACCCGTTCCCGCCAGCCAGGTTCTGGCGGTGAAAACCGCCAGAACCAGGCTGGCGGGAAGGGGGTCGGAATCCCCATGGCGGCGCTGCTTGCAGCGCCGCCGTGGAGGATTCCCTGGGGCAGCGGGAAGCCGGCGAGAAACTGCCGGCTTCACTTTTCTGACCGCAGCTTTACCGCCGCGGTCAGAATGCCCCCGGAAGCACCGCCAGCCTGTTGGCGGTGCTTCCTCCGTCATAGACCGCCAGGGTAGGAATGACCCCCATAGTTAAGATTCCCAGAGCTAGGAATTCCTCAAATTCTTTCTTGCTAATAACGATCCCACTGTTTGACGAATCTCCACAAAGCTTTGGAGACCTATTGCTTTTCTACATTGGTGGATGATGGAAAGTTTTGAAGTGATTTGTTAAGGGGGTGCAAAGAAAAAAGTGGGGGTGGTCCAAAAATGTGTTTTTCCACCAATGGCTGTACAGATTTTAATGCAATTTAGCAGGTACAAAGATTATGTTGTGTAAATTATCCTTTTTTTGGTGAATTGGTCCTGTAGTTATTAGGTTATAAGGCACTAAAACTTAGTGATATATTGAGCTGTATTTTTGCAGTATACCGAAGTACATGTTGATGCAAGTCAATTTGTGATTGGCTAATGGCTTCCTTTCCAAAAGTAAAATACATCCATGTTCTTTTCACCATATTTTGGCTTTGTTCAGGGTTAGAGCCTTAGATATAGGTAAGTAGCAGGTTTTATTTTCTCCCCTACCTATTTACACTTTTTTAAAGTGGTGATAGATAGGGACAATGATTTATATTTTTCTATATATGTTTTAAAAAAGGAATCGAAGTAGCATGGTACTACCTAGAAAGTACCACGGTATTTTAAAAAAAAAATGTAAAAAAAACTAAACATGCACTGTACTACACTATATTCATAAATATAGAGTACTACAGTGTATTTCTAATTTTTCAACTTTTTTTAAGTTTATGGAATGCTGCCGCACTGCCTAAAAGTACTGTGCTATTTACAAAAGTTTTTTTTAAATTAATTTGTAAATACATTTAGAATGCATTGCACTACACTATATTTCACAAGTATATTGTACTACAGTGTATTTCTTAAAAATATATTTTTTTAAACAAATATCTTTACTGTGGTACATTTTGGTACTACTGTGGTACTTTGTAAACTTTTTTTAAATATATTAAGTAATAAAATTACTTTTCTTTACCATTACATACTTACCTACACTGCTTCCTTCCCTCCAATACACTTATAGTACAGTACTGCATTATATTTCCACTTAATACATTGAATGCACATCAAGTGTGGTCCAACCAATGTGCTACATTTCAATTTTATCAGACTTTAATTATCCAAGATACTGCTTTCTTATTGAGATGTACGGCAATATATACTGTGAAGTTACCATGATATACCACAGCACAATATATAAATGAGTTTTGTGCCTTAAAATGTTAACACTGTACTTCTCTCAACTCTTCTCCACACTCTACACCACTCCACTTCATGCTTCTCCACTCTATACCACTCCACCCTACACTATTCCACTCTGTGCAACCCCACTCGATCCTACTCCACTCTACATCACTCTAGTCTATGCTACTCCACTCTACGCCACTGCTCTCTATTCCACTCTTCTGTACTCAACTTCAATCTACGGTACTCTACTGTACACCACTCCACTCTATGCCACACCACTCTATACTGTTCCACTCTGCTCTTTAAAATACACTATGTGCCTGATTTTGAGTTTGGCTGATGGAAAACTCTGTCCGCCAAACTCCCGACAGGGTGGCCTACGCCTACGTAGCGACCACTCCACCGGAGTTAATAAGGGTTTCCCATGAGGTCAGTGGGCGGAAACCTATGTTTCTGCCCGCTGTCCTAGCAGGAACCAGGCTACAGCATTGTCTCCGCTCATAATCGAGCAAAGCAAAGCAGACAGTGAACATTGCGATGGTGCTGGCCAGGGGGGCCCCCTGCACTACCCATGCCTAGTGCATGGGCAGTGCAGGGGCCCCCCTGTTGCCCCCTACACCCATTCTCTGCTAGCATTTTCATGGCGGTGGTACCGCCATGAAACCGTTGGCAGAGAAGGACGTCCTAATTCCCAGGGCAGCACTGCTTGCAGCGTTGCAAGGCGATTTAGGACCACCACCACCTCCAGACTGCCGGGATCTCCATCCTGGCAGAGCTGGCGATTATCTTTGGTGGTGGTCCTACGAGAGTACTGCCAAACTCATACTGACCCCCTAAATGACATAACACGCCACTGCACTTCACTCTATGACACTCTACTCCACTGATTGACACATCACTCCACTGTACAACATGCCACTCCACTCTACGACAGTCTACTCCACTGTATCACACTACATGCCATTCTACTCTTTGACATGCCACTCCAATCTACCACAAGACATTCCACGCTAACACATGCCACTCCACTCTATGATATGCCACCCCACTCTATGACACTCCATGCCAATCCACTCTATGCCATGTCACTCCACACCATGCCATTCCACTTGATGCCACCACACTCTACACCATTCCACTCAACGTCACTTCACTCTAGGCCACTCTGCGGTATGCCACTGCACTCTACACCACTCCACGCTACACCACTCCCCTCTATAATATTCAACTCTATGCCTTGTGACTGCACGCCACTCCACTCAAAGACACTCTACTCTATGCTTCTCTACTATACACAACTCCACTCTACGCCATCCCACTCTGCACAATTCCACTCTATGCCACCCCACTCTGCACCACTACACTAAATGCCACTCCACTCTACTCTATTTGACTCTTTGCCACTTTACTCTATGACATTCCTCTATACACCACTCCACTCTACGCTTTTCCACTCTATGTCACTCCACTCTATGCCACTCCACTCTACCTCACTCAGCTCTATGCTATTCCACTCTACTCCACTCTACACCGCTCTACTACATGCCACTCCACTCTATGCTATTCCACGCTACACCACACATCGGCACAACACACCATTGTATGCCACCCAACTCAACATCACTCAACACTATGGTACTCCACTGTACACATCACCACTCTATGCTACTCTTCTATATACAACTCCACTCTACGCCACCCCACTCTACATTATTCCACTCTATGTCACTCCACTCTGCGCCGCTGCACTTTATTCCACTCCACTCTATGCTATTTGACTCTTCACCACTCCACTCTATGCTACTCTACTCTATGCCACTCAACTCTGCTCTACTTCACTCTATGCTATTCCACTCTGCGCCACTCCACTCTATGACCACTCTATGCCCCTCTTCTCTACACCACTCTTCTCTATGCTATTCCACTTTACTCCACTCCAATCTACGCCACTGTACTGAATGCCACTCCACTCTATGCCATTCCTCTCTACAACATTCTACTCTGTGACACTCCACTGTACATCACTATGCTATTCCACTTTATGCCACTCAACTGTACGTCACTCTACTGTATGCCACTCCACACTATTCTACTCCACTCTATGCTATTCCTAACTGTGCCATTCCACTCTACGTTACTTCACGATATGCTATTCTTATTTACCTATTGTAAATTGGTAGCCATAACTGCCCTTTTAGTGATTTTTAAATGAATGTCGATTTTTTTTTTTAAACTATATGTTAACATGCTATAACCAAAGCATGCCATAGGCATTTTCAGTTACTTTTTGGTGTTTTGGGTCATATAACACATGCAGCAGTTCCCTGCATCAAAACAACCATAAGCCTACTATGCATTGTTTTTGGTTGAGAACAGTGTGGGTTGGCCTCAGGGACTCGCCTGTAGCCAGACTCCACACCTAACCTTCAGCAGGCAATCAACCCCACTGTGCACGGCATTCAGCTGTGCATAGCAAGGGTGAGCTGCAGTGCTTAGCCTGTGGCCAGATATAGCGCACACGCCTTTCAAAGAGGCTAACCAGTTCTGAGGGGCTTGACGGCAGGTTCCAGGCTCTACATCTAAGTCATAACATGCATCCAATCCCTACAACACAAGACATTTAGCTATGCACAGCGGGGGTTAGCTGGAGAGCTCAAACTTCCATGAGCGGCCGGGTCCTGCTCCCCACCCACTGCTTATGGCCAACGCCCATGTGAGGTCATTGACTAATCACAGTTGTAGTCCACTGAATGCTTTCTTTTTCATTTTTTCCGCAGGATTTGCAAACCCAGTGCTGGATTAGAGAATTGTCGACCCTGCGAACCCAGGGAGGGTTCAGGATTCACAAATTCAGCGTAGAGATTTGAGAATCCCATGGAAAAAAATATTTCGTAATATATTGCTGGGGCTCCTTTTGCCTCCTCCCCACGTAGGCTTGAGGTTCACAGAAGGTTCACACTGCCCCCTTATGACCATTATGTCCCATTTCTTTTTCCTAACAGGGTGCTCAATGGAACATGCTAGGTTATGGCAGCAGCAACTGAAAATATTCTGATAGCAAGTCTATCAGTGTGTGGCAGATTCACGAATCTGGAGCCACATTCGCAAATCCACCAAAGATGACAGAGAAACATTTTCTTAGTTCAGTGGTGTACCCTTATTTTTTTTAAGTGAATTTGTGAATTCCGAATTTACGTGTACAAGGGCTTATAGGTCGAAAGGCGTCATGTACGTCTGCAATTTTTAAACAATTCTACCAAAGCATATCAGTTTCTGGAGTGGCTTGCTTTTCTCTCACTGCCATACAGGATCCTTGTGCGCGCGTGTGCGTTTGTATGTTTTGTACAGTGCTTTCCATCAAATCACTGTCAACTTAAAGAAATATCGAATGCAGCTGCAGTAATTAATTATGAAATAACGTTTAATACGCAAACAGGTGTCAGCCAGAATTAAAGGTGTTCTTCAATTAAAAAAAATGTACACAGTCAGTGAAATGTTATAGAAATGAAAATTTTCTATGATTAAGTTCAGGCCAGACAGGCCTTTGACATTACCCTGGTGAGTCTCTCTCTGCAGGCCGGTTATGAAAGCCCAATGCCCTCCCTCTTGGTTCCTCGTCACTTTCTCCAGCTCCCCAGGGGGTATATGCATCAGACATAGGGCGGCTTCAAGAGAGAGACCAAGAGAGGTAGAGAAAAAGCGGTCAGAGAGGGAGAAGAAAGAGGAGAAAAGGATGAATGGATGGATGGATGGCGATAGCTCGAGGAGAGGAAGTGGAGCACGGCTGGTTTGAGCATTTTAACCAGGACTAATTTTGTTTCCCCCATCCAGCCCTAATTAAGATTCGATGGGTCCAGTCGGTCTGACCCAGAGCATTTTCGTTTGGGACTGTGTTCTTTTTAACTGTTTAGCTGAATCAAGCTACTGATCTTCCTTGGTCTTGACAACATTGGCTAGTTAACTCCATGCACTGCAGATGTAAATGTCTACTAGCACGTCAATATGGCTGTTATTATTGCCCGCCCATTTGTGGCGCTCGAATAAGGAGCCTCGGCAGGATGATAGACGGAGAGGCCTGACGATACGCCTGTGTATGGATCGCAAGTTCTACACATATCCTTACGGCAGGCGTCGAGCACACTAAGCTACCTGCTATCCTACCTTAATGGCTGTAACAGCATCACACTACAGACACCACCCCCAACCCCAGGGCGCACATAAATTCCCTCGCACTGCGTAAACGCGCATCTCTTTACAAAAAATGTATAGAGGACGTAAAAGCCGGTCCTCAATGATGGTCGGCGGGGCGTAGTGAACCAAGCATATAATATTCGTAGTCCCCGCCCTAATGGCCCTTTCCAAAGTCCGATCGATAAAGCATCGATCTTGTCTCTTGTCCCGTAATGCTCACTGCAGGGTGGCCAAGCTGGCTGCTGTGCGCTCCGGTAGAGCCAGCGCGGGTACACGCAACGCCTGCTTGGCCATGAGGCGTCCCGCACGGTGCGAGGCAGGACGGAAGGCTCAGGCGCTTGCAATAGCAGTCAGTGAGAGTCGTATGGAGATAGACGTTTGCCAGTGTGTAGACAACTCGGTTTCGTGTTACGCCACATATCTGCTAATTTGGTGCGCCTTAGACAACCCACAGAATTGAACTTTTGAAGTCTGTATCTTTTTAGACTAAAGGCCGGATTATGAGTTTGGCAGACGGGTGTTGGTAAAGGGAGGTTGCTGCCATACTAGCTGCCTCTCTGTGGGGCCCGTTACGACTTTCCTGCTGTGCTGACAGGCGGTAACCAACGTTTCTGTCCATCAGCCCAGTGGGAAAGTGGTGGCAGCATTGTCGCCTGCTCGAAATTGAGCTGGCGGCAATTGTGCCGCCTGCAGGGTGCACCAGCACCCTTGCCATGCTCACTGCCTGCACCTGTTCTCCGCCAGCCTTTTCATGGGAGTGAAACCGCCATAAAAAGGCTGGCAGAGAAGCAGATTGTAATCAGCAGGGCGGCGCTGACTTCATCGCCGCCCTGCTGATTCTGACCTCCGCCACCATCAGCCCATTGGGATCACCGATCCCAGTGGAGACGGCTGTACCCTGGCGGTCTGACTGCCTGGGTCATAATGTGCCTGTTGGACACACACAGCAGCGGCAGTCCTGACTGCCACCGAGAGTCTGGCGGTCTAGTGACCGCCAGATTCGTAATGAAGCCCATAGTCTATTATGGTAGTTTGATTCTTGAGATTTTCTTTTTCTCCAAGCCTGCACCATAACCCCTCCACCACCTCTTGGCCATGCTGACACTCAACTCACTGGTTTATAAAGCTAAATACTGGTGCATCAGGTCATTTGGTGAAAACCAGCCCTCACCTCTTCCTATTGTGTCTGGTAACAGTGTATCTGATTACAAAGGCTTGCCTCATGGTTGAAGATGACATACTTTGGGCAAGCTGGTTTGACAATTAGCCAAGGGCTACTAAACAATAACCACAGGTGTTTTATACCATATCTGTGATCCGTCACCATTGAGGGGATGAACGAGTGGGTTTTCCGAACACGGTGGAAAAGAATGTAAAGGGTTGGAGAAAATTAGATTATGAGGTGGTGTGTTTGGGTGTCATTGATCTGTGGTTTTGGGAATGGGAGAGTTGATGGACTCTTGAATGTCCCAAACGTCTATCAAGTAGGCCGCAATGTGCACAGGTAAAACAGTGTTTGTACCCCAGAAAAGAAGTGGTTGTGGCAGTCTGGGGATTATATAGGTCTTGGGTGTTTGAGTTTGTATCAAGCAGCCTGGGATTGAGGTGGCATTGGTTAATGCAGGTCTTGGGGGGTGCAGGTCTTGATTCATGCAGGCCTTAGATTATGCAGTTCTTTGGTTGTCCACTTCTTTTGTGGCCCTAGCCAGATCTTAGATTGTGGTGGCTTTAAGTAGTGGAGATGAAGCATCATGCACTCTTGGGTTGCACACATTTTGGGTCTTGGGTCAACCAGATCTTAGGAGACCAAGTTATTTAATCACAAAGGTGATTCAACAACTAAGGGCCTGATCACGAGTTTGGTGGTCGGACGAGCCGACGGCCAAACTCGCGGGGAGGATGCCACCATCATACCTGTGGAGTCCCCCTCAAGCATATTACAATGTTCCTGCCAGGCTGACTGGTGGGAACATTATATTGTGCACTGCTGCTGGGCTGAGCAGCGGGAACAGTGCTACTGTATTGGTCTTGGCTCCCTTAAGGGAGCCGAGGCCTATACCAGAGCACACCAACACCATTGGAATGTGAATTGTCTGAATAGCAGACAGTGAACATTCCGAAGGTGCTGGGCAGGGGGGCCCCTGGCACTGGCTTTCCACCAGCCTTGCCATAGCAGGTTGAATGCCATGGAACGCCTGCCAGAAAGCTGAGTTGAAATCAGGCGGCACTGAGTTCAGCACCACCGTGGCTGAGTACAACTCAGACCGCCGTTAGCCTGTCAAGAACCATGTTCCTGGCGGGGATGGCAGTCCCCTGGTGGTCCTACTGCCAGGGGACTGCCGTCTGGAGTGCAGTGGTCCAACCATCACAGCAAGTGACTCGTAATCAGGCCCTTCATCTCCTTAGGGTGAGGGAAGGATGTGACATTAAGACCAGAGCTGTCCGCTCTAGAAATGAGGAACTAGGTTTGAATCTCTGTGTCAGCTCAATATTCTGTGACTCTTGGCAAATCACATAATCTCCCCCTGCCTATAAAAAATGGATATTGTGCAATGTAACTAGTGCTCATGTAAAGCGCTCCGACACCATTGACTCACGTTTGCGCTGTGTAAAACTGCAAAAAAAAAGGTCTTGGGTCGTTTGCTTTTTAGAATACAGAGGTCTTGCATCTCAAAGGTTTGGCTTAGCACAGGTCGTAGATCTAGCAGACCCTGGATTGCACAGGTCTTTATTCGCTCACATCTTGGACCAGCGCACCCCTAGGCTCTCGAAGGTCTTGTATCAAGCATGTCTTGAATGGTGCAGGTTTTGGATCTCGCTGGATATACCAAGTCTTGAAACGCATATGGCTTGAATGACACCGGTCTTGCAGGGTGCAAGTCTTGGAGTGTAGAGGTCTTGGATCATGCTTCTCTTGAACTACACAGGTTTTGGGCTATGTTCAACTTGAATTGCACAGTACATGGATCAGGCAGGTAGAAGTGTAACACAGAAATTTGATTAAGCATGTCTTGTATTGCACAGGACTGGGGTCAGATAGATCTTTGATCATGATCATGTTGGTTTGTGCACGTCGTGAAAAATCCAGGGCTTGGATTCTGCAGGTGTTGAATCTGGCAGATGTTAATTACACAAGTGTTGGATCCCACAGGTTCTGGCTGCCAATCCGCTGAATTGTAAAGGTTTTGAATCCCACAGGTGTTGTATCTCACATATAAGCTTGATTGAACAGGTGCTTAATCGCTCTGTTTCTGACATTAGCCTGTGCTTAATCAGGCAGATTTTACATGGCATTATGCCAGTCTTAGTTTGAGCACATAATGGATTTAGTGCATCTTGAATCACAGAAAGTCTTGATCACAGAAGTCTTGGATCATTCAAGTCATGGACTCTACAGGTCCTGTTATGAGCATGTGTTGCACTGGGCACATCTTGTTTCATCAGCTCATGTATCTAACCACCCAGTAACAATATCATTAAAGCCATACATTCTGAAAGGCTTGTATTGTTTTTCATATGGCTTCTATGGCATAACAAAGACCTTTTGTGCCACAGCTCTTGGGCCAGAACAGCTTTTGGGCCAGAAATTTGTAAATGGTCAAAAGGATCATGCAAGCCTTTTACCACATGGATCTTGGATCACTCATGTCTTTCACAATACAGAAAAGGTCACACAGGTTTTTAGATAGAACAGAATACATTACACATGCCTTAAAGCCCCACATAGCGCATTAAAGAATACACAGCTCTTGGATAGTAAATAGCTTGTGCCCATCTTGTTTACAGAAGTAGATAGTGCCAGCATTTGGACAGTATGTAGTAGACTTTTCAGGACGTGGCCCGTACGGTCTAAGTAGAGCATACCAGGAAAGTATGTAGTTAGTGCCAGGACCATAACTCCATGCAATACATCATGCAGGGGCTTGAAGGGTATGCCCTAGATCGTGCCACGAATTGGACAGTGTGTAATAAATCGTTCCAGGACTCAAATTCCACGCAATAGAACTGCCAAGATTTGAACAGTATGGAATAGATTGTGCTAAAACTTGAATAGTACAGTCTAACTACTAGAGTATATCTGTACTTGGGCACTATGTGATAAATCATGCTAGCTTTATGAAACTGCAAAATCGATCTTGCCAGGAGTTGGACAGTATGTGGTGAATCATGCTAGGACTATGATACTGTGCAATAGCTCATGTTAGTAATTGTATAGTATATAGTAGATTGTAACAGGGTCTTGCACAATAAATAACATAGTGCATAAATATTCCATTGTGAATAAGAGATAGGACCAGATCTGGATAGTACATATGCGAGTACACAGGGGTTTGTTTAGTAAATAATATATTGGATGTGTCATAAATAAATAATACTTTCTGCGAGGTTTTTGAAGATTATGGTATAGATTATACAATATAACAGATATTACATCATATATTGTGCACATGTCCTGTTAGTATGTAATAATTTGTGCCAGATTTTGGAGAGTATGCAGTAGTTAGTGCTAGGCTTTGGATAGTACGTAATTGGTTGTACCAGGTCTTTGTTGGAGTAAGTACTATCATTTTCTCTTAATATTGTATACAAAATATTAAGGACAAAGCTATCAACAGGTATGTATAGATTTTCTGTACCTAAATGTACATATTTGTACCTTGACAACATATATATATTCAAGGTATTTAGATGTGGAGATAAGAATAGTAAATATATGCTCCCCACTATACCCTTACCTTTCAATATTTTTGTCCTCGATTTTCTGGCTACCGTATTAGGGTGTAATGATATTTCCTACTCAGTATTCCAGATTGCAATCATCTCTGATGGTACAAAATAGATTGCAGCAGGACTCGGAAGTGTGCATGTCTTAGTTGGTATGTAATAGTCTGGGCCAGGTCGTAAACAGGATACAATAGATAGCACCAGTACGGCATTCACCATGCCAGACGTTTGATAGTAAGTAATCGATCTCGTCGAGTCTTGAATAGTGAGTAATATATCATGCCAGGTGTTTGCTAGTACGCAATAGATTACGGCAGGTCATGAATAGTGAGTAACAGCTCGCGCCACGTGTTGGATTGAACGCAATAGATCGCATCAGGTCTGGGATGTTGAGTAACAGATCATGCCAGGTTTTGGGCAGCACAGAACAGGTCGCCCAGGTCTTACCGTGTTACGAGGACAGCTCCGGGTGGCGCGGTGAAGGCTTCCGAGGAACGGAGGGTAGCAACGGGAAGAACAGCACTCCCTGCCCCCCAAGCAAATGGCAAAGGGCAAAATGTTGCATGGGCAAAGGCTGCGGAGACTGCGCGGTTTCGTCCAGTCTGTCACTCTAGCTTGACGGACAGACGGATGGACTGGGGCTGTTGGTGCTTACAGGATGTTTGGCACTTGGGTGGCTGGGCGTGTAGCTGGCCAGGAGAAGCGATGGGGGCGGTAGTGGGCTGACAGTGGTCGTGGCACCGTGCGGTTGGAAGGACCCAGGTCGGATGGCCAGCAAAGGCTGGACAGTTCTCACAGAGGGCGCCTAGAATGCGCGAATGCTCCAGTTTTGCGCACGCACGGATGGGTCAGCTGGCTGGATAAAAGAGTGACGGAGTCCAGTCTTGAACGGGTGGACTGACAGAAGGATGCACGGGGCGCTTCCAGTCCTACTAGATTAGCTCAGTTCTGCTGAGGAAGCGGGGATGTGCTGCGCATAGAAGGGGTGCCCAGACCGGCCGGATACCTTCAGGCTCGCTGTGCGCGTGGATGGTTGGCAGACGGGCTGACGGTGCTCACGAGGGCGTGGGGCAAAGGGGGTGTCCAGTGCGTCCGGGCAGTCCGATTCTTACTCGGTGCGAGGTTGGTTAGATGGACGGACGCAGGGGAGGCTTGAACTAATCTTGAAGGCTTCCCGGAGACAGTGGCAGCGCCGATCCTCCGCTGTGCCGAGGCGTCGCCATGGTTACCTCCTGACCCACTTCTTCGCAAAGCCAAAAAAAACAGAGGGGTGGGGCACCTGGGTAAGGGGCGAGAGGCAATAATGGTCCACTTGCACCCGAGGGGCAGGTATAGCTCCTCCCTGCAGAGACTTACTGTAGCCGCCCCACCGTATTCACACAGTTTTCAGCCTTGACCTAGGGTCCGCCGTCCCTCAGCCACCTTCATCTTCCTCCCCGTCACCCCACAGTCTCTGCTTCCTTCTCCGCCCTCGCTGTATATACCAGTATCTTTATTTTGCTGCCTATCTCCCCTCTTCCCTTCACTATATATCCATCTGCCTCCAGAGTCTGCAACCCGTTATCTGGGAACTGAGCTCTGGAAAAGCACCCTCTGTCATGCTGTACAAACTACAACATGACGTAGTATACAAGAAAACAAAACTCAAAGAAAATCTTCTGAACACCTGGCAGAATATAATAATAGAAAATATTAAAAACACAGACCACCTGGTAGCATTCAACAGCATAAAGCACTTGGAAAAATAGAGCAAAATCGGCAGAATAACTGCAAATATTTATGTTACAAAACACGCGGAAAAAAGTCAAATTTCCTGAATACCTTACAGAATTTGAAAATAAAACATCCAACACACAGATAAAATCTGCACACCACCGGGCAGCACATTGTAGTACAGATCAACCAAAACAAAGAGGGTAAGCTGCAGGGTGCCTGCTTGTATGCGGCAGTATAAAATATCCAAACCCGACGAGCCAGCACCAAAAAAACCAGCAAAAGAAAACACGGCACCATTTGACAGAATGAGCATCCAAAATCCTGCAAGCAGGCTGCAGAAAACCTGAAAATATAAAACACAGCGGACCTAGGGAACAAGATTCTGAATTACTAGCAGCACGGTGTAATATAAAATATCAAAAAGGCAGAGCAAATACTGCAAATTATTACCTCCTGATGGAACACACTACTCCAACCCCCCCATTACAAGTTGTTGAATACCTGGCAGCATTTCGCAATTTCAAATGCAGAGACACTCTGAGACAAAAAGCCCTAAAATCTAGCAGCCAAAGGCAATGTAACACTCACAGAAACTGCGAGAACAAGCGACAGAATACTTAGCAAATTGTTACACTATAAAACACACAAAAAATCAGAGAACAAATCGAAGAATGAGCAGTAGCATGCCGTAGTATAAAAAAACCCACACTGAGTGAAAAACACCAAAATCCTGAGAAAATAATCTTCTACAGTACCTGGCAAGATGTGATAGAATAAAACAAGTAACACTCGAAGAACACCTTACAAGATACCTGTTAGCACCAGATAGTATAAACCAGCCAAAACCCAGCGAACAAACCACGCAGAGTTTGGAGTTACAGCTGCCAAATGCCTGGAAGCATGTGGAAGTATAGAAACGCCCTCAACACAGAGAAAAAAATAGAATACACCAAGGAACTGTATAAAACACGCAATTCAAAAGCTAGAAATTCTGCAAGCCTGTCACAGTGTAGGGCACCCACAGTCAGAGATAAAGCGGCAGAAAGTCCTGCAGTATGTGACAGCATAAATACAAACGAATCTAAAGGAAGAAAGTGCAGAATACACACATCCGGACCACAATAAGTAAGGGCAAAACCATCATGGCCCCTATAAACCCATACAATCTTGCAACTACGTGTCCTGATCCCAAAGTTTTAGCGTGTGTTGTTTCACTAATCCAGAGTGGCAGAGTTAAAGTTTGCATGGTCAGGGCTCTCCACCAAGAAGTGCACCATCTTATTGGCTGTGGGTGACTGATTTGTGGCCGTGTTATTTAGTATGTTTGGATTTTTTTTCTGCATCCTCATAGGTGAGATGCATTGACCCCTCATGGACATCTAACGCCCCACCGCCCCATGATTTAAAAAGGCGTTCGTGCATGCCAGAGATTCCTGTTGCCAGTAGGAGGATGCAACAGACCTTAGCCTCCTCTGCAGGGATACCACTTCACTTTTGTTTGATCATATTTTGTGGTTCATCACTGTGGTGCCGCTTTGGATAATGTATTTAATACGCAACACCCTCAAACCCATCAGAGAGGGAGGATTCAATTGTTCGTGTGCAGAGAGAGCTGTTAAGATCTGTTTTGGTTGGGCTGGAGTGAGCGTGCAGCTCTGGTTGAAACCTGCGTTGATGTGCTTGCTAAGTGAAAAGTCTGCAAAATGAGCTTTGTCCCACGTACTGTACCTCCATATAGAACCAGGTCAGCATCCCAAGTCAGGGAACATCTCTGGTGGGTGAAGATACCAGGGCCAGACAAGTGACGTGGTCAGTGTGGAACCATGAATTTGGACTGTGGTGGGCACAGAGGTAAGCATAGAAACACTGATGGGTTGATTTTCCCATGACTGAGGGGAAAGGACTGACTATGGTGGGTTAATCTCCACAACAGGGGTCCGGAGTAGGTAGGAACTCTAAGGGCCATGCTCATGGGAGTGGAGGGCTGTAAAGTGTTCAGAACCCGAGGGCAGTCAGTAAAATTTGGGTGGTGTGGTACAGTGAGTTCCCAACCATCATTGCGATTGAAATGGCAAAATGGATGAAAATAGTGTTGCATTTAAACAGCTTCTCTGCACCACATAAGAGCATTCCAGTCTTTTTAAGGGTTGATCTTATGAGTGCATGCGCTAGCACATGCATCTCGCTAGCGAGCCCTCCTGTTGCTTACCATTTGTTAGCTGCAGTGTCCCTCTTGCAACCACCTTAATTGGCCAGTGATGGCCAAAAGTGTCCAGTCCTTTCTGTGGAGCAGGTACAATGATCCACAGATTAATAAAACTTAATCTGGGCCATCCACTGCTCCTGATGCAATGGTACTATTTCTCCCCCACCTCCACTCACTCTGCCTGCTGCTCCCTCCATAGCTCCTTTTAAAAAAAATTAATGCGCAAATCAAGCCATTAACAATTTAATATCTCCTCTTATAATCATATTTGCACTGCTCTCCCTAATGATAGACGCTACCCCCACTCTGTCACACTCCACCCTACCCAAAAGTACTCTACTCCATTCTACTCCAATCCACCCCACGCCAACCTACCCCATTCTACCTCACTCCAATCTACCCCACTGTACACCAAACTACCCTACATCACTCTACCCCAATATAATCCACCCACTTCATTCTACCACAAATCTACCACACTATAATCTATGCCACTCTAATCTACCCCACTAAAATTACCCTAATCTACCCCACTGTAATCTACCTCTCTCTACCCACTCTATCCCACTCCCCTCTACTCAATCACACCCCACCTTACTTTACCCCACTAGACCCTACTCTACCTCACTCAAATCTATCCCAATCTACCCCACTCAACTCTACCCCATTTCACTGTACTCACTTCACTCCACTACAATCTACACCAATCTACCCCACTCCAATCAACCCACTCTGTTCTACCCCAGTCTACCCCACTCCACTCTATCCCAATGTATCCCATTTTACCTCTCTCTACCCTACTCCACCCCACACCGCCCTACCAAAATCTACCCAACTGAACTCCACCACATTCTACCACACTCCACTGCAATCTGCTCTACTCTATTCCACTCCAATCTACCCCCTCTACCTCACTCCAATCTGCCCCACTCCATTCTACTACAATCTAACAAAATCTACCTGCTATACTCTACCTCAATCTACCTCACCCCGTGCTACCCCAATCTACTTCACTCTACTCTAACCCACATCACTTTATCCCAAACTACCCATGCTTCTCTAACTCACTCCACTCTACCCCACCTCGCTCACTTAACTATACCCCAATCTACCCCACATCATTCTACCCCAAAGTACACACTCCACTCTACCTCATTCCATCTCTACCCCAATCTACCCCACTCTACCCTAATCTAACTCACTCCACCCTACCCCAATTTACACCACCCTAATCTAGCCCAATCTATACTACTCCATCCCATTCCACCCGGCCCCACACCACCCCACCCCACTTTACCCCAATCTACCCATCTCCATTCTTCCCCACTCTATCCCACTGTGCCCATTCCACCCAATCTAACCCACTCCACTCTTCACAATCCACCCCTCTCAACTCTACCACAATTTCCCCCACTCCACTACAATCTACCCCACACCACTGTAGCCCAATTTATCCCACTGCACTCTACCTGAGTCTATTGCACTCAACTCTAACCCAATCTACCCCCCTCAACACTACCCCAATTGACCCCATTTCATTCTACCCCACTCCACCTTAAGTCACCCCACGCCACTCTACTGCAATGTACTCCACTCAAGTCTACCCCAATCTATCCCTCTCCATCTCTACCCAATCTACCCCATCCTACCCCAATATAATCCACATCACTGTACCCCAATCTACACCACCCCAATCTAACTCAATCCACCTCAGTCTACCCCAATCTAACCCACTCCACTCTATCCCAATCAACACCACCCCAATCTAGCCCCTCTATTCCACTCGACTCCACCTACTCCACTCTACCACAATCTACCCCACTTCATTTTCCCCAATCTATCCCACTCTACCATAATCTACCTGACTCCACTCTTCCTCAGTCTACCCAACTCCAATATGATCTCCCCCAATGTACCCCACTCCAAGCTACCACCCTCTACTGCACACCACTCAATACCAATCTACCCCACTCCATTCTACCCCAATCTACCTCACTCCTTTCTACCCCAATCTACTCCACTACACTCTTTCCCAGTTTACCCCACTACACTCTAACCCACTCTAGCCCACTCCTCTACAATCCACCCTAATCTATTCCACTCCAATCTACCCACTCAACTACAATCTACCACAATCTACCTCACTTCACTCTACCCCAATCTACTCCACTCCAATCTACCCCATTCCAATCTACCTTAATCTACCCCACTCCAATCTATTCCACTTTACCCCACTCTATCCCATTCCACTTTATTACAATCTACCCCACTCAACTCTATCCCTGTCTACCCCACGCCACTGTATCCAATCCACTAGAATCTACCCCACTCTACCTTACTCCAATCTACACACTGTACTCCACTCCATACTACCCCAACCTACCCACCCTATTCTAACCCGTCTCCACTCCATCCTCCTCTGCTCTACCCCAATCTACTCCACTCTACCCCAATTTACCACTCTAATCTACCCCTCCGATCTATCCCACTCCAATTTACCTCACTCCAGTACACTCTACTCCAAACTACCACACTGCAATCTACCCCACTCCAGTACACTCTACCCCAATTTACCCCACTCTAATCTACTGCACTCTACTCTACCCCACTCCAATCTGCCCCACTCTACACCACCCAACACCCTCCACCCCAAACCACTCCACTAACTTTTAGCCATGATGAACAGCAACCACATTGGTGTACAACATGGTGAAAACACATTGCCAAAGCCAATTGCTCTCATATAGGCAAGATCAATTGCCTTTGCCAATGCTTGTTTTTTTATTTTTATTCTTGGTGTGCTTTGTTTGAGAGGAAAGAGGAGAGGTGGGTGTATACACGCTCTTCAAAGTTTCATAGAGACGTGGGTCTATGCCATGAGGGCCGCTAATTTGAGTGGAAACCCGACCACAGACACTGCTAGCCCAACTGGAAGCCCCTGGACCCAACTACACACCCCAGAATCCATTTATTAGCGGGGTATCACACCCAAAAACCCTCCCTGGAGCTGCTTCCCTGGAGGGCAGGAGGTGCTGGGATTGTGGTAGGTGCTACGGGCTGTTCTGGGTTCAGACTTCCAAGTTTTTGTAGCAAGGGGACTATTGTGCAAGTTGACATCAAGGCTGTGGTGCTGTGGAGGGACTTTGAAGACTTAGAAACTGTGATGGGTACAAAAACCAAAGTGGAGTGTGCAGCAAGGTGTGGTGTGTTGCATCTGGCTAATGTGTGCAGGCCTAGTGCTCGGATATCTAGTCAGGCTAGGACCCAGGAATGGAAGAAGGGAGGATTGCAGTGGGTTTTGACCTCCACAGAACAGGACGGGAGCCATTTGTGGCATGTGCATATAATATATTTCCTTTCACTGCACGCCAGCATCATCCCCACCTTCTCCTACCTCGAATTACATGTTGAAGACATCAAAATCACGATCTCTTTTTACACAATTCAGAAATCTTTAGGAGGCTTGCAGTGGATTGGTAAATTTTTTAGACAATACCTTCTTCAGGATGCTTTTCTACAATCCCAACTCGGTTGTGTTTTCTAAAAACAATGTGGTGTTTTTTATGATCAGAAGCCAAAACCCGCACCTGAGACAACCAGCTGAGAAGCAGAAACTCATCATTGTCATTTATTCGTGCCTATATATAGTCCTTCACGTTATGTTACGTGATGTCATATTTTTTATGTTATGTAATGTTACATTTGATTGTACAGCACATATACACCTGTAAGGTTTTTTGGCAAAAAGGATAGGCGAAAGGAGCTCAAAAGAAGAAGAATATGTGAAATGGGTGGAGCCACTCAGATTGGGATGAGACGGTCTAACAAGAACATCAATCAACACGTGGAGCCTTAGGTTTTACACTGATGCCTTCAGCAAGCACACTGAATCACATCTAACACCGATGACACTTTACCTGGGTAAAAAGAACACATATTGCTCCAACCCAGAGGGAGTAGCATCAATGCAGCTGCTTTCTTTGGGTGGGAGCAATGCTGGCTCCCGCATCACGCGGGGAGCGATTGAGGCCACCGGGCCCTGGGTCTCCCCACAAGCCCCCAACGGTTTGGCACTGGAGCACCCACCTCTAGCTGATGCTTTTCCAAAAGGTTGGGGGCCTAATAAGGCGTGGGGAGAGGGTACCGTATGACTCTCCTCTTTTTTATGAAATGTGGCCATGGGGATGGGGTCCCCTAGGCCCAACAAGACTCAGGTAGGGAGCCACATACCCCACCCTTTTTAATTAGCTTTGGCGCCTGGTTATTGGGGCCTGTCCCCTTTTATTAACATTTTGGCCTAGAGAATGGGGTGCCCGGGGCCTAATTAGACTCAGAGAGGGGGCTATACACACCCTGCATTTCTTTTAAATACGTGGCCCCAGGAAATAAGGGCCCTGGGGCTCAAGAATGTCAGAGAGGGGGGCCACATGCTATCCTCTGTTTTTTAATTGGCTTTGGCCCGAGGGATGGTGTCCCCGAGGCCTGATAAGGCTCATGAAGGGGGACTGTGCAGCTTCCTCCCCTTTTAAATAAAAAGAGTCCCCCCTTCACTTTTTTATTGGTTTTGGGGAGGGGACCACGCTGTCCCATAACATTTTTATTGGATTTGGCTCCGGGGCATGTGTTTCCTGGGACCTATTAATGCTTTCCTCCCCTGTTTAATTGTATTTGGCTCCCGGGGTGATGGGCTCTCCGGGCCCATTTAGGGCTTCTGGGTGGGGGGGACTCACAGCCTCCCTCCCCTTTTAATTGGAACTGGCCAAAGAGGATGGGGTTCTCAGGGCCAATTAAGGGTCAGGGAGGGGTCTGCATGCCTTGCTCCCATTAATGTATATGTTTTGGCCCCAGCGGATAGGATCCCCGGGGCCCAAAGGCAAACTTCACAATGTGCACACCAAGGTCCATGGCAGTGTTGGCAGCCTACTAGGTTTTTGACCATCAAGACTTGCGGCAGGCCAAGCTCTCTGGCCAAAGGCTGTGTGCAGCAGGTGGCTGGCTGTATGCAGAGAGCTGGAAGCAGGGCCTCAGTTCAAGACATGCCCTGCAGTTAACTCCATGCCACGCACAACCAAAGGACACATGCAGCATGGGGCTGGCTGCTTTCGGGTGGTGGTCTGCAGGGAATTGGATGCAGGGTCCGGCTGTAAGCTGGGCCCTGTGGCCAAACTCCGGCTGCTCGGGACTAAAGGCCTTGTTCAGAGTGGGGTTGGCTGCATACAGGGGGGTTGACTGTCTCCGGGTGGCCATGGCCAGGCCCTTTTGCTAGTAACCTGCTTTGCACAGCTGAAGGCTGTGCACAGTGTTGGCTTGGCTGCCTATACGGGGTTTGCTGCACGGCCAGGCCCTACGGTCAAACCCCTTCATGCATAGTCCCTGGCTGTGCATAGCTGGGGGGTAATTTTACAAATGGGAATAAAACATTACTTTATGCTAAAAAACCTTGGACATTCACTGAAAAAACAAAGGTTAAAGTAACATTATATTCAGGTAAATATGTCAGTGACAACTTTAATGTTTTGAAATACAAAAAAAAACACAGAAAAAGACAGAAATTCACCAGTGATAGTTAGCAGAGCTAACCATGACTTGCATCCCACCATGCACTGCTTATGACCTCACATATTACGTCACTTATGACATGTTCTATGATATCACTGATGACATTTCAGTTGGCATCATTGTTGACATCACTGACAACATCATCCAAGCAGCTTTTGTACACATTACTCTGTAAACTAGTATGGCATTAGAGGCCTGAAAATATAAAGCAGATCTGAATAATATAAAGCATCATTAATGCCATCCAGACACAACTCCCTTAGGTGTAGCAAGCATGTGTTATGTGCAGCCTTAACCCTGAAAATTTACTTCAAGGGTAGCCTAGTTCACATTAATAAATCACAGATATATGAGAAACCCTCATTACACATGTAGTGCAATACAACTTTATACATCTATTCAGAAAAAGTCAAGTTCCTCAAGGTACTCGAGATACTATTTTTAAAAGCACTTTGATCTGGACTGTATGCTCCTCCGCTGAACTGCAAGACCCACTTGTGGTTAGTTTTATGATTGCATTTTGTGGGCTGAAAAATGTAAGACTGAGAGACATGTTGGTTTGATGTTTAAAAAACTAAATTATGTCTCAGTTTTTCTCTTAACATTTTTCTACCCTCAAAATGCAATAATAAACACTATGGGCCTGACTTAGAGTTTGGCAATGGGGTTACTCTATCACAAATGTGACGGATATCCTATCCGCTGTATTACTATCCCATTTAAGCCCATAGAGATCGTAATACGGCAGACAGGATATCCGTCATGTTTGTGACAGAGTATCCCATCCCCCAAACTCTAAATCAGGCTCTATGTTTTAAGAAAGCCTCTCACATAACCTGCTTGCTCCCCAGCCAGCACCCATACTATGTGCAGGCAGGAGCTAGCTATTTTTTTTACAGTGGATGCTACCATATCCACCTGGGGTGTCATAGTTGGACTCTTGCTTTAGGCAAGATTGCCGATTTAGGAATGACAGCACTTTTGTTTGTAGGTGACTAAGCCTATCCTACAACAAGTCGCATCTGTCGGTCCAACCCTCCTGGCTCACAAGCCCTACCTCACCAAAAACCCAAACAGTAAAAGGTGATCTATGGCAGTCGTTACGCATGGACTCAAGAGTGCGACATTTCAGGGAAGTCAAACACAGGCAATGAAGGAGATGCAGTAACATTTTTGATAGGTTTTATAAACAAGACAGCAATCTACTGTAAAATGCATGAACTGCAGCGAGTAGAATAACGCACAGTGCAAGAAGCATAATTGTGAAAATTAGAGTGGTGAATACATAGAACACCACCATCTTGCAATAAACATAAGATGTAAAATAGGCTCTAATTCTAAAATCCTAGCATGGAGAACCTAATCTCTAACCTAAAGAGATCTAGGAATGATAAATCTAATCTGCCAGTACCCTGTCCATGAGAAGCGCCCCCCAAACCTTGTTACCTTGGAATGAGGTCTCTAGATCCGACACCGTGGGGATAGGAAGGCTGGGTCTGCATCAAGGTAACGTGTAGCATAAATAGCATTGATGGCATCTGGTAGGAATCCCTCGGATAACCTTGTCTGCGTGGGATGTATTTATAGAGATCTTGCAGGATCCCTGACACAGGTATGTTCCCAAACAATAGATACAAATTCATGCTTGGGGCAGCAATTATATAAACAATTCCCTCCGAAAGTGCATTATGTTCCTGTCACACGTAGGTGAGAAAGGGACATGATGTGAATACCTACATATATCACTTCTCTTTGACGCTGATAGTGACCCTTCACAGAGTGGTATTGATAGCGTGAAATCGAAACATCTTCCTAACTATAAACCTAGGAGCCATCTTGGAAGAAATAATTAAAAGAAATACGTTAAAACAGAGCAGGCTAAGTAGGCTAAGTAGGTTAAAAGTCACTAGGTGACGGGGACACAGGTCTGCAAGCCAGAACGCTAAGCGAACTCATGATTCCCAATAAAACTAAATAGGATCCACTACACCCTCCCCATTGCCGGAACAAGTATGACGCCACAGTGATGATGCCTCAGAAGGTGCATGAGCCCAAGCTAAAATGCTCTGAACTAAAAACGTTAAAATATTATTACATTCTAATTACAAACTAGTTAAAAAATAGCTAAAATATAAAAAGAGATAAAATGCCGAGCATTGCAAGCACAGCAGGCCAAAGTTAATTTGATCAAAAGGCAATTTTGGGAGAACTTTGAAATTTTAGAATAAAGCCAATGGTCAAATTCATCTAACAATAGTCATGATCTTGGAGAATGTCTCCAAAGTAATTGAAAGGAAGGGCATCCAGGAATGAATACACATCGTCAGATGTCAGATCGATGACAGGATTGGCAGACAGGTCCACGGAGAATTGTGCAGCATCCTCAAGCGCAGGATCACCTGTGAGAGGGCAGCACCATCCAAAGTGTCTGAAGGAGCCAGATAGTTCACCAAGGGTGGCTCATAAGTGGCCTCACAAATCAGCCTCAGTCTCATAGGGCACGACTGCGAATGAGCACTCATCGGGAACATTAGCAGTTCTTGGTTCACAGGAGGCACTGGCAGCAAGGCACACGGAAGGTAGATGCTCGAAGAGGCACCAGGTGCAATGAAAGACTGGTTGAACACGCCATAAGACTGGTTGGAATGACGGTGACCAATCATGCTGCAATTCTTCCAGCAACAGAGCACCAAAGAACTGCACCATGCAATAATGACACAGCTGGGCTGGTAGTAGTAGCTCCATCATTCCGCTTAGCTGGGAAGGTACAACC
The DNA here is from genome assembly GCF_031143425.1 of Pleurodeles waltl. Classification (NCBI taxonomy): domain Eukaryota; kingdom Metazoa; phylum Chordata; class Amphibia; order Caudata; family Salamandridae; genus Pleurodeles; species Pleurodeles waltl. Next base: position 845,234,036 of record NC_090440.1, on the reverse strand, counting down.
ACTGCATATCAGAAACAGCAGCAGCAGTGTCCCGCCAATCAATGCCAAAAGTCACCAGAAAGCCGCCAAACAGACTTAAAAACAGTGAATGGATTGCCCATGGAATGACTCTGAAGACAGTCTGGAAGATGGAAACAAAAACAGACCCGACAGCCTTAAAGAAGTTCACAATCCCCGTACTGCTTGAAGCGTTGAATATTTTGAATACCAGCTCTCCCAAGTGCTTTGGGAAGTTGGTATTTAATAGGGATTGTATCTTGACTGATGATTTTGGTATCGGGAGAGCAGAAGTCTCTCTAGCCGATGTCAGCGCAACTAGGTTCTGGAACAGTAGCGCCTTTAGTCTGCTCAGCTTGTCATAATTTACATTAGTTGTATCAATGTGAGACCACATTTCTGCTACTGTTATCTCTTGTGTGGGGGGGGGGGGGCAGAACATGTCCACAACAAGTTACAAACTTAGAGACTGAAATTGCAAAGGCAATCTCATACCGCAACAGCTTTATTCGTTCAGAATCACATAACTTCCATTGGAAAGTATATGAAATGTTGGACAAATCAAAGGGACGGGAGTACCCTTTAGAAAGCAGGCCAAGCTTGCGACCCCCAAATTGCAAAGGCCATGAAGTGGCACGTGTTTGAAAATCATTGATTGACTAACACTAATCTCACATTCACTTCCACTGAGAAAGACCCCTGTTTTGCAGTTCAGACATTTGAACTTGAAAGGCAACACCCACTCTTCTTTAATATAGCTATCTCTTAACTGCTCGTATCTTCCCACAGCAAAATGTTTAAAAAATGTATTAAACAAAATGTGGAAATTGGCAGATTTATAACGCCATGTGCGAGCCATACTGTTGAAGGACTTTCAGCAACTGTGAAAGACCTCTTTTCTAACTTTTCTATATTAAACAGGGTGTAAGTTGCTTCCTTTTTAGCCATTGTCTGTTGGTCCCTGGCTAAATTAAAAGCATCAAACAAGTCACTACTGTTAATGTATTTCCAGGGAACACAGATGTTTTTCAGAATCTGTAGTGTCCAACCTAACTGCATGATGGAACAGAGTTGACTTTGTCCATGGTGGAAAAGGGACATGTCATTCTGAATGATGTCAATTGTAGATGGCACTATGTTATTAAGGGATTGTACTCTGTTGGACAGAGTATTCACGCCATTATCGACAACAGCTAAAGCCTTTTCCAAATTTTCCTTATGTATCTGCCTTTGACATGCAGCCATTTCCATCTGAGGAAGGTTCCAGATCTGATTGGCTTTCTTGTACCTAACAAGAAATGTTGTATGTCTATTTCCTCAGATAGCATATTAAGATGTTCTGTGACTGCTGCTAAGGTGTTGGTCTGTAACCGCTGCTGGCACAGTTTACCCACATTGTAGGTGGTGACTATACAGAGTGTTGACCCGAGGCGAAGTGAGGGTCCAGCTGGCTACTCTTGAAACCCTCTGAGGAATTAACTAAACACACATGACACCCATTTGTGTCTATTGGCCATAAGAACCACCCACCGGAACTTGATAGTGAAGAATTATAGGTATCTTCTCGAACCTTAGCACCTAATTCTTCCTCTGTGACATTTAGGAAGGATTGCCAATCACTGAATTTGGCTGGTGTGGGGATACTGGGCGCATTGAGTTCCTTTATTTTTGCTAACCCTATGCAAGATGTCTGTTAAATTGCATCATTCAAAAAGATCATTTGAACAGGAATAAGGCATGCTCTAAACAGGGCTTCCCTACCCTGAATTTGCCAATCTTGTGTTCCCCATACACTTTTTACACCAATAGTGTTCTTCCAGTATTCGTATCCTTCAACTGCAAGTCGGGAAACAAAGGAATCTGAATAGATCAATTTAGTGTCAGTTAGCAAAATCTTTCTAATTTAGGAAGGTGGTAATTTGAAATAATATGACTCTGCGTTCATAGTGTCATGCACAGAAAAATATGCACATTTGTCTGTGTACTTCTTGGGACTCCCCACTGGAGGTGTAGAACAGTGTTCCCACTGTGTGTAATTGGATACTGATCTGTGTCTAGTTGCTTGGTGCAGGTAGCAATGTCCCCAATGATCATAATAGAACATTTCCCTATAATTCTTTGTGTTGGTATACACATCCTAACTTTCAAATACAGTATAATCTTGTAGTTCAGCAAGCATTGAATGAATTGTTTGAACATCACAGTCATCAGAAACAACACCAGGTGTAATCACATCTGTCACTGAAAGTTTAAATACGTATGGACTTTGAATGACCTCAGTAGGCCCATATATATCAAATGGAACTTTACGCAAACAATCCCACCTGGAATTGGTACTACTGAAATGTTCACAAGGCACAAGTCTCTTAGGACCTTATATGAGGAAAGATAGGGAGTTAGAACGTCATCTACTGGCTCGACAGAAGAGCGTTCAGGAAGATAATGACCATTTAGAAGGAGAAACGAAACAGTCACAAAACCAATCAATAATAGAAAAGCTTACAATGTCAAAGATATGCACAGATAATTCCATGGATAAACTAAATAGTTATTTTCAAGCCATATGTACAGCTTACGTGTCTTTGAAACTACTTCAGTTGCAGGTGTAGGTGAAGATGAAGAGAAGTCGTCAAGAACAATTAAGTAACCAGAAGTAGTCTCTGCAAACACAGGAGCCGGTGCACTACCGGTGGATTGATCCACTTTACGTGGAGGCTTGTAGTAGACAGTGTTGTTGTCTGAATTGAATTGGAGTAGAAAACAGCCATATCTTGGGCATTTGTTGTCAGTGAAGTGGTAACAGGAACCAGCAAAAGCTCATTTTCTGCCCCCCCCCATGCTCAAGGGGGTATTTGTCGCAGTGTTGTACATGTTGCTGTAGTCAGAAGTGTTGTTGCTTCTTCTTTGGAGAGGTATATCCTGTAACTACCCAAGGGACCTCCGGGTCTATTGTGCAGGTGACGTTTCATGTTGTTGATAGAGACAAATCTGTTTGCTTTAGTGCCTGGCAGCGGTGGTAAGATGACTGTTCTGGTGCCTTGAATTCTTAGGATTGGGACCGGTGCTCTGTAGGATAGGCCGAATTCCTTCTTCACAGCAATCTTCTCATGAACTAGATTCCTTAATTTAAGGAATCCAGGCTGTAGAAGTTGTTGGCAAATTCCTTATTCCTAAGGTAGCAGTACTGGCGAATGAATTATCATCACAAAATTGTTGAAGCTCCTTTAAGACACTGAGATATTCATTTTTGTCAAAAGGTATGTCTGCTGCCACTAAACCAGGGTCATTTAGATCTGGGACATACATAGATATCCCAAAGAGGACCTCGTAAGGAGTGCGTCCTACCAAGGACCATCTTGGCAGATTATTCAGTACCCTCTGGACCCCATATAGGTGATGAAGCCAACTGTGGCCTAAACCTAATACTCTAGCTGTTAAGGACTGCTTTAGATCTCAATTCCTCCTCTCCACGACCAAATTACTCTCAGGGTGGTAGGGTGAGGAGTAATAGAGCTCAACACCCAGTGTCCTCATAGTGTCTCTGAATGCCTTAGAGAAAAAAGCAGGGCCCTGGTCCGAATGGAATGCTGCAACCGCATATGTACCAATAAAGATCAGCAAGGCTTTTATAACAGTTTGAGTGTCAGGGGACCGCTGTGGCCACACACACAGGAATCTAGAACAAGAATGTACAGGAACTAAGAGGTATTTGTGTGCACCATCAGGTTGTAGGGGACCACAGTGGTCCAGGTACACACATTGTAGTGGCCTATTGGACACTAAGAGGGATATCTGCGGAGAGCGTTTCCTGTTTGAGACCTTGATTTGCTTGTAAATGTCACAACAAAGGACATATTGCTTTGTCTGTTTGTATAGACCTGGCCACCAGAAGCCTTTCTGTAAGATTGATATTGTGGCCACCACACCAGCATGAGCAGATGCAACACCCTTGTGCGCTGCTTTGATGAGATCTAGTCTCTGGTATTGGTTGGGGATCACTCGATCCCAGGAAGTGTTGCAAAGGAAACATTCTGTGCACTGATATGGTATGAATATTTTGTAGGGTATGCTTCTGGGAGAGGATTGCTTTCAGCCGAGCTTTCACGACAGCCAAAATTTCATTATCCAATCTCGTCTGAGAACGAGTTACAGCAGCAACAGAAGCCGTAGCCAGCGCGGATTTGGATGCTTCATCAGCCAAAGTGTTGCCAATAATTTGTAAACCTACACGTTGGTGGCCCAATGCATGGACTACATGAGCATCAGGTAGCTTATCCTTAAGATCAGCTACCCTCCCCCCACATAGTTCTGTGTTTTATGGTGATCCCCTCTAAGTCTAGAACCCGTTCAACCACCAATAATTAAGATAATCATTGTAGGACTGGACACAGTACTATGAATCATACAATATTAATACAATATGTCTTGGATCCGTATGTTCCAGTGTCTGAATGAGGGCTTTGAGTTCATCCAATTGTGCTGTGCAGTCCCCTAGGGTCTGCGTGTAGGTATTGTGAAGGTGGAATACACAATCCTTCATCACTCCACTCACGGCAGCACAAGCGGCTAAATATTGATATTTTGTACCTACAGCTGGTTGTGCTGAACCATCAGTGTAGATGACAGTGCGTGAAGAGTCTACTCTCTGACTTCGTCTGTCTTGATTTTGGTTTTCTTTATCTCAACGCTTTTTGGAACCCTCCTGTGCTTGTTTGGAATCTTCCTTAGGGGTGGTACTCTGAATTTCATGCTTTTTAGGCTTGCCTCCCAAACTATCTCGTCCTATATTAGTATAGATATCGGAAATCATTTTTGGTAGCTGTTTCTCCTGTTCCAGGTGTGGAATCTCCCAGAGCTGTTGGTGTATGGCCAATGCTACTGCTTCCCCATTAATATTACTGAGTATTATTGAGATGACTATGCCAAATTACTCATCATATGCCTTATCAGATATAGGGGGTTATTCTAACTTTGGAGGAGTGTTAATCCGTCCCAAAAGTGACGGTAAAGTGACGGATATACCACCAGCCGTATTACGAGTTCCATAGGATATAATGGACTCGTAATACGGCTGGTGGTAAATCCGTCACTTTTCCGTCATTTTTGGGACGGATTAACACCTCCTCCAAAGTTAGAATAACCCCCATAGTGTTAATGCATGTCTGATATTCTCTGGAATGTCTATGGTGTTAGCCATGTTGAGAAATGGGTAAAGAGACGGAACACCAAATGAGGAGAAAGCCCTTTTAAGAGTTTGAGCTCAAACAATCTACAACCTAGTTAGGTGCTCCCTGTTCAGCCGAGGGATTTTAAGAAGTGCATTCTCACAGAGTTAGCCTCAAACCTTTTTCCTCAAACGTACATTATTTCTCACTCAAAAACAGAGTTAATGAGTAAAAACATTCATATTTAAACAAAGTAAAAACCATGGCTCTCTCAGTTTGAAAACAAATTCAACTGAAACTATGAAAGCAATATTGCACCTCTGCCTACAATATAGTGTAACTTGAGCAAGGAAGGGGAGCATGTTGATATTCCTCATGGTTACCTTCAGCGTACGTGTGAGTGATTGGCATTTGACAAAACAACCTCCTATGCGACACTCTGTCTACTTCACCTTGCCTTTCTCTCCATTGCTGCAATGCTGAATCTATTATATTAAAGATGTTAAGGATCCTCAGTGTATCCATCATGTGTATAAGTGACTGACAATGGGCAAACAAAACTCCAATTTTCTGTGTCAAAGTACACCCCTATGCTTTTGCCTCCATTGTAGCGTCATCTTGTTATTGACAAAGAGCATTGTCAAGTCAGCATCTGCACCTGTGAGGGTGTGCCAGTGTGATCGGCAGTAGACATGGAATTGATTATGAATTACACACTGACAGCATCACCATACCTTTGTCTGCATCTGAGTGTTCATACCTCTGAGTGGAGCCTTGAGTGCGTATCCGAGTGAGTGATGGCATGTGTAAACGTGGACCTGTTTTGGAACCAAACATCCTCACTGTATCTTTCCTTCCATCAGAGCAATTACATGCCTGAATGTAGCCCTGGATGTGTATTGGAGTAAGTGGCAGTGAGCATAAACCTGGACCTGCGTTGGACACCCACCACATCAATGTACATTTTCCTCCATCGAAGAGTGTGAGTCCCTTGCAAGTAGCCAAAAATGTGGAGGTTAGTGAGTGGTGGAGTGCATAACCATGTGCCTGTGTTGGATCCCCCTGCCACTGTACCTTTGCCTCCTTGTGAGTGCATCATGAGTGTAGCTCTGAGTGCATATCTGAATGAGTAGCAGTATGCGTACAGTTCTATCTGAACTGTATGCCCACTGTCTCACTGAATGTTTGCCTCCATCCAAGAATTCACATGGCAGAATGTTGCTCTAAGTGTGTCTAGGTGACAGGCAGTGCATGTACACTGTAGCTGTATTGTGCACCCACCACCTTACTGCACCTTTGCCTCCATTGAAGTTTTCATAACCTTGAAAGAAGCCCAATGTCATGATTACATCGTGGTGTGAGTACTTTAGAATTAAAGGAAATAACAAGCTTAAATGGTGTTTGCTGAATGTTTACTGCATCTGGAGTGCTAGAGATGATGATGACCAGGATTAGAAGAGAAGCAGTGGGTGCAGCAAGGAACAGGTCAGAAAAAATGAAACTAACATGAATCTCGTAGGAAGCAGGATTTCGGAATTGGCAGCCACCTTGGATGTTATCATATAAAAGGAGAATGCAGTCGGAGTCTGGTTACTTGCCAAAGCAGTCTATCATTAACAGATATCACCGGATGCTTGAGGAGCCAGTATCTTGTGGTTGGATTGTCAGGTTGGAAATTTGACTTATTGCTTTTTGCACTTTCTTGCCCATTCAGATCGTACTTACGATTGGTTATGATTTTCAATGCACTGTATCTTTGTATATATATTTGAGCGCCGCATTTATATTAAATGTTTTACTTTTCGGGCATATTCTTTTTTTGTACTAGGTGTCTCTCCTATTTTCATTGCTGCTATTATACATATCATTATTTTTCCGGACTTTCAGGAATAAACTAGTTTGGACTCCCATGCATTGAAGTCTCTGATAAGTCTGCAGATTTTTACTCGAAAACCACAGTCCATGGATTCCAAAGAACAATAGTAAATATTATTTTTGTTCATTTTAGTGAGAGAAATGCATCTAAGTTTAAACAGGAAAGGGCTCAGGTAGAGGATTTGTTACTTAAGCTATTAAGTTAGAATGATTGCATATTATAATGATAATTCTAGGTCCTGCAGATTGGTAAATCAAAATTCATGAACTACAACACCCAAAGGGAGTACATTAGTGATTGGCAGTGTGTGTTTAAGCCTGTGCCTATGATGGGCACCTTCCACCTCATTGTATCTGCATCTGAATATTTATATCCCACAGTATAGTCCAGTGTGTGTACGTGGGATTGAGGTGGTGTGCATAAACATGTGTTACATACCCACCTATAGTTTTCTCTCCATAATTGTTATCTGAGTGTAGCCCTGAGTGTGTATCGGAGTGAGTAACCCTGTGCGTAAACTTGTGCCTGCTTTGGACTCTCACTGCCTCCCTGTACATTTGCCGCCACCTGAATGTTCGTAAGCCTGAATTGCACTCTAAGTGTGTGTCTGAGTGTGTGTTTGTGCACATGGTCTTTCCGTGGAGATGAACAGGGCTAGCTGGGTGTCAGTCCGGTAGACTGGAAAATCCAAATCCATGAACTACAACACCCAAAGAAAGTATGTATGTGAGTGGATGTGTGTATGTAGAAGTGCCTCTTTAAATCCAGGCCAGACCAAAGAACGAGGTCACACAGCCGTAGTGAGGAAATTGGCCCTCAAATCCAACAGTTCGAATAGCAGAAGCACAATATGATCTTTTATTCCTGCAAACCACAAAGCGTGGTCTTATCAATTGTGTAATAAGAATTAAGCACATAGCCATTTCTCGCCAATTACATAGATACAAATCACATGTTCAGCTACCTCCAAGCAAGATTTCATAACTTTTATATGTAATATCCTATCAAATTACAGTATTATAGCATTGTAAGCAAGTACATAGAAGTAATAATATGTTACCCATAATATGAGTTGTGGACTTTGTAAAGATTGAGAAATGTATTAGGCAATGACAGGTGCCTTGTTACCTCATGCTGTGGTATATCATGAGCGCTGTCTGTTGAGCAAGCCTTCCATCAAATTGGGTTCCAAGCATAAAATCAGACAATGGTTCATCAGGGTTATGTGCTTCAACAACAGGCAGTGTCGTATAATTGAGTATCACTGGACTGTTTAGAAAACAAGATGGATTCCTTACCACATACAATTTGGGATTCCACATGTGTATGTGAAAACCTGCATAAACACTGTGTATCTGAATAAGTGGAGGTGAGTATTAAGATGTTCCAACATTGGAATCCCTCTGCCTCATGGTACATTTGCCTCCATCCAAGTGTAGTCCTGAGGGTATGAGAGTGTATGACAGTGAGTGGTGGTGTGTGCAGACGTGCACTTGTGTTGGAGTGAGTGTAAAATCACTAGTCATACCTGAAACTAGATGCTTCCCAAAGTGTAGGCTTTTTCTCCTACATAAAACGGGTGCTTTTTTGTCCAGTCAACCACATTAGAGGACAACTTCAAATGTGATTGACAGAAGCTGAAAAGGACAAAGTCATGCAAACATTTTAACCCTTTCAGGCCTGATTGGAAACTTTATTTTATTTCTAATATCTCAAAAACTACTTAACGGACTTGTACCAAACCAAAAAGAATGCTTTCTGAATAAAGGTCTACTTTTGTGTCAAGTTTGGTGCAAATCTGTTCAGCGAGCTTTGCTATAGTTTTTTGACAACATCTTCATTAGGAGCCTGACTTTTTTTTAATTTGACAAAAAGTTTTACTTTTCTCAATGGTAAACTTTAGGTAAAATTATTAAAGTGTATTAAACTTGAAAAAAATAGTAAAAATCTTTTTATGTTAAATATTAATTGATATATTTATTGAACATATATTTATTTTAAATGTAGAACAGAATAAAAAAGTTACAGCACGAGTAACTTAACTTTGAACTAAATAATAACAGTGGTGGCCGGCAGCTTTAGGAGGGAGGGGGGTGGGCGGGGCACACACATACACACACACACACACACTCATTCTTTCACACACAGACACGCACGCACACACGCACACACGCACGCACATCCATTAACAACACTCATACCATTCAAACATGCACGCACACACCAAACATTCATTTTAAAACATCACACACACTCATTCACACACGCACGCACGTACATCCATTAACAACATTCATACCATTCAAACATGCACGAACGCACCAAACATTCAATTTGAAACATCACACACATACACACACACACTTACCTTCGGCCTCCAGGTCCCAGGAGGGTTGGGACTGCTGCCTTCCCTCATTGGCTGACCATAGGTCAGCCAATGAGGGAAGGAAGCAGTCCCAGCCTCGTGACAGAGTGGGATGGGGTCAGTGAGACTGCTGACCCCACCCCACTCTGTGACGAAGTGTCACTGATTGACACTCGCCCTGGGCACTTCAGGGCTTAAACTGAAGCGCCCAGGGAGAGTGTCAATTGGTGACGCTTTCCTCGTCACCCAGGGGAGGGCCTCGAGGCACCTTTGCTGGGCTGAAGAGGTCACGCCCATAGGAGCTGTGATCTCCTCAGCCCAGCAAAGTTCAGCTCAGGCAGCCAGGAGTCTGCGCAAATCGCGCATGTCTGCTCCTGGCTGCCTGACCTGAACACGAAGAGTGTCTGTCAGGCTTACCTTTGTTCAGCCTGACAGACACTCCTCATGGGGGCCAAAAGGTGGGGGGGCGTGGCCCCTCCGCCCTAAAGGACGGGCCGCCACTGAATAATAAACATATTAAATTAACATTATTTTTCTGAAGTTTACATTATAAAAAAATCCCACCTAAAATAAAAAATGCATTGTTAATTATAAAAAATTATGTGCAGAATTATTTAAACATAATTTAATCATAACATAAGAAAAGAGACCCAGCGCATCGAAGTGTCCATTAATATCCACAAAATTATCACATTTCTTCACCAGTCACATAATTCAATAGAATTCTTATGAAAACGTTTAGTTCTTTATTTATCCACAATGACAATATCTAATCCATCATATCCAACGTGTTTCATCCTCACGGACTTCTTCAGGGCCACAGACTTCAATAGGTCAAATGCTCTGCTGACTTTGGTCACTCTCCAAAAACTGTTGCCTTTAATTATTCAAGTGACCAGGTTCCATGAGTACCTTACTTCATCCTCCTCGATTACTCAATAAAGGTGGAGCGGTATAAATTATACAAAGACGTTGATTGGCTTATTTCTTTATCGTGTATCACGAAGACAAGATCATAGTCTGCAGCAAACCGGCAAGAACACTTTAAAAATGTCTTTCATTCGAAGGAAAAACAGACACGCAAAGCAAAATAAGGTGACGACGGCGTCGCCTTGGGAGCCCAGGGGATACTTCGATGTGCTGGGTCTCTTTTCTTATGTTATGAGCCCATGGCTATTTGAAGTCTAAGGGGTTGGCCCTCACGACCCGTGCACCGAAAAGTGCCATAAAATTGCATATATATAGTAAAGGAAGAAGGTGCGGTTTCAATTCACCTTGACCCCCATTTTCTATCTTAAGAATAATTTAATCACATTTTAATAAATCGATTGCTATACTAAGGCCCTCATTACAACCCTGGCAGTAAATGCCGCCTACCGCCGTGCTGGCTGCTGCCAACATACCATGACCCTGGCGGTAATCCGCCACGGGTATTATGACCCACACATAGAATACCGCCATAATACAGACACCCACACAAGTCCGCCAGACCAAAGGTCAGTGATAAAATGGCGATAGCAAAACCCACACCATTACGCCAACAGGAATACGCCCACAGTATCACGACCGACGAATCAACGTGGCGGTCTTTCAACCGCGGTAAACCATTGGTGGTACACACCGCAGCGCTCAAAATACACACACACACATACAAAACTACACCACATTGGACAATTCAAAATACACACACCTGACACACATACACACACCACACCCACACACCCACACCACTATAAAACACACACCCACAATACCCACAACCCCTTACAAAGAAAAAATATAGCTAACTGAGAGAGACAAGCCAGGAGCACCCACTCAATCAGAGGCACAGAACACCATCACCCATACACCATTCACGCACATCACAGCATACACAACAACACATCACCCCACACATCACCCCACACATCCTCACACATATCACTCACACCACATCCATGGCACCCCAAAGACACCCCAGATTTTCAGAGGAGGAGCTCAGGGTCATGGTGGAGGAAATCATCCGGGTAGAGCCACAGCTATTCAGATCACAGGTGAAGCAGACGTCCATGGCTAGGAAGATGGAGCTATGGCGGAGGATCATGGACAGGGTCAACGCTGAGGGACAGCACCCAAGAAACAGGGATGACATCAGGAAGAGGTGGAATGACCTATGGGGGAAGGTGCGTTCTGTGGTATCAAGACACCAGATTGCTGTACAGAGGACTGGCGGTGGACCCCCACCTCCTCCCCCACAACTAACAACATGGGAGGAGCAAGTCTTGGCGATCATGCATCCTGAGGGCCTCGCAGGAGTAGCAGGAGGGCTGGATTCTGGTAAGTCTACTTCATCCCTCCCACCCTACCTGCATGCCATCACAGACTCCTACCCCTACCCTCATCCCATCACTCCACCAACTCACATATACCCCACTAGCACAACCCACCCATCCCAATACCAAGCCCTGCATGCACTACCAATGCATGGACATCACTCACAGACCTGCATGGACAGCCATCACCCCAGCATGCCCAATAGAGAGACTGACCCAGCCCACAAAATCACCACTCACACAAGGCCAAGCCGACAGGGAAATCACAATCATAGATGGAAACACACCCATGCACAAGATGGCACACGCAGATACATTAACAATGCATGTGCATCCCAACAGGACCCCTACCCAACGTCACCAGAGAGGAGGTGCCAGCTACATCCAGTCACCCCCCAGAAGAGGCCCACAGTGATGACAGCAGTTCTGCACGCCTGGATCAGAATGACCAACCTGGCCCATCAGCGACCTCTGGACAGTCGGTTACCCTACCACAGTCCCAACCCACCACAGAGCCTCCCCCCTCAGGAAACACCACCACAGCACCCACCCAGCAGGCCCATGTCACTGTCCCCAGGACATGTCAATCAGCAGTGTGTCCCCCACTACAGGGACCCCAGGCAACCCCACAAACACAGGACGATCAGGGCCCTGGGGTCAGTGGCAGTGGGCACACGGTTCAGGGGACAGAGGCATAGGACAACAGGAAAGCTGCGAGGACTGCTGTGCGACAGGGGGAGGACAGGCCCAGGGAACCCACTCTCCACAAGGCACTCTCCAACATCCTGGGAGCATACTATGATTCCCAGGAGACCATGGGCCAGGTACTGGCCGAGTTGCAGGAGACCCAGCAGCTGCAGGAGGGCCAGTACCGGGGGATCAGGGAGGACCTAACAAAAATATACACCATCCTGGTCACCATTGCAGGGGTGCTGGCTGACATGGGCAAGACCATGAGGGAGGCAGTGGCACAACAAAGGGCACCTGACACTAGCCAAACCGAACAGCCTTCCACCTCTGTCGGCGCTAGTGGACAGTAGGCCCACCACAGGACCAACAGGCCGGCAGCACCCCACCCCCTGCAGAAGGAGAACCATCAGGCAAACGGTCCCTGCAATCCAGGCAGAAAACAGAGAACATTGCCAAGACCCCGCCAGGAAATAGGACTCTCCTGGTAGTCACCCTTCTGTCCCACTCTGTTACCCAGTCCACCTTGAACTGGCATTGCTCCCCTTACTATGCCCCATTCGACAATGCACCTTTGATACCAAGAGACTGGACTCTAACTAGCCATTCCTCCACCATCACCCCAGCCCCTTGCACATACCCCGATACTTATTGGCACAAAAATAAACACCTGGAAACAAATACCATACTGGGGTCAGTGTAATGAATCTCAAATGTATTAGTACAACATTATCAAAGCATTGCAACGTATATGTACAGTGAAATATACTGCAGGATGACTTTTGGTGGGCAGCAGTACATATAGCAGGAGCCAGAATGGGGCACACAGATCTGAAAATAGAGAATCCAAAGGGAACGGTCAGTGGCCATAGACATAGGGTAAGAGGCTGCCATGTACAATGTCCAACAGATTACTGAAATGTTAAGTGGAGTTACAGTCTCTTACCTGTGTGTCACTGGAAGAACTGCTGTATTATGTTTGTTCTGTTGTCCACATCTTCTTCCTCTGCCTCCTCTTCGTCACTGTCCACAGGCTCCACCACTGCCACAAGACCATCTCCAGGCTCATCCTCCTGCAGAAAAGGCACCTGGCGTCTCAAGGCCATGTTGTGCAACATACAGCATGCCACGATGATCTGGCACACCTTCTTGGGTGAGTAGTACAGGGATCCACCAGTCAGATGGAGGCACCTGAACCTGGCCTTCAGGAGGCCGAAGGTTCTCTCAATTATCCTCCTTGTATGCCCATGTGCCTCATTGTAACGTTCCTCTGCCCTTGTCCTGGCATTCCTCACTGGGGTAACCAGAGTCACCTGTAAATATCGAGGGACAACTGTTAGACACACACTAACCCTTAGGGACAATCCCATACCCAGACACCTACTTATACTGTGTGGGGACCTTGGGCTCACCTACTAGCTGCACCCGGTGCCTCTGGAGTTGGCCCATTACATACGGGATGCTGCTATACCTCAAGATATAGGTGTCATGCACAGAGCCAGGGTAATTGGCATTCACATGGGAGATGTACTGGTCCGCCAAACACACCATCTGCACATTCATCGAGTGATAGCTTTTTCTATTCCTGTAAACCTGTTCATTTGTTCGGGAGGGGACAAATGCCACATGTGTACCATCAATGGCACCAATGATGTTGGGGATATATCCCAGGGTATAAAAGTCAGCCTTCACTGTGGCCAATTCATCCACCTGGGGGAACACGATGTAGCTGCACATGTGTTTCAGCAGGGCAGACAACACTCTGGCCAACACGTTGGAGAACATTGGCTGAGACATCCCTGATGCCATGGCCACTATAGTTTGAAAGGAACCTCTTGCCAGGAAATGGAGTACTGACAGGACCTGCACTAGAGGGGGGATTCCTGTGGGCTGGCGGATAGCTGACATCAGGTCTGGCTCTAATTGGGCAGAGAGTTCTTGGATTGTGGCACAATCAAGTCTGTATGTGATGATAATGTGTCTGTCTCAGCGGTTTTACCCTATGGAGGAGAACGGTGAGCAGAGGGTCATATTTCCACATAGATTGCACTAATGTTGCTGAATTTACGTCACAGAAGCAGTATGTGAACTCGAGAGTTAGTTGATGTGCCAATGTTGCTGTGACGCAGCTGGTGCCATGCCATGTGCCCCCCTGAAATGGCAGCTGCCTGACCTATGAGGAGGGACAAGTGGAAATGAGGTAACTGCGCTGGCGTTATGCGCCATCGCGGTAGGTGGTCGATCACCACCGTGCAACTTCGCATTGGTTATCATTGGGCCCTATGGGTTCCAGGAGCCAATGGCGATATACGCCGGCGGTGACGGTACGCACCGCCGCGGACGTCACCGCCATTTTCTAACTATTCACTCACTTGCTACCTGATCGTCAACAGGAGAGGACCTACACTGCAAGTGCTGCTGTGACCTGAGTCTGGAAGCGACAATGGCTCATGTGTCTGGGGAAAGGGCACCTGCCTTCACTGCTGAGGACTTGGAGAAACTGGTGGATGGGGTCCTACTCCAGTACACATTACTCTATGGTCCTCCAGACAAACAGGTGAATGCACTGTGGGCATGATGTGTGGGCAATGCATGTTTGGAGTGGTGTGGATGTAAGCCACATGTTGGGGGGTGCTGAGGCGTCCTGGCCTGAGTGCTGCATGAGAGGTGGTCAGTGTATGTGCGTCAGGGTATGGGTGGGAACTGGGGGGCAATGGGTATGCCGGTCCGGACGGTTGAGTGATTTCCTTTTCTGCTGTCTTTTCCCTCCAGGTCAGCACCCACCAGAAAAAGGGTATTTGGCGTGCCATCGCCAAGGAGGTGCGGACCCTGGGGGTCTATCACAGGTGGAGCACCCACTGCCGCAAGAGATGGGAGGATCTGCGCCGCTGGACCAACAAAACAGCGGAGGGCCAGCTGGGGCTGGCCTCCCAACGTGGAAGGGGTGGCGTCGCACCATGACCCCCCTGATGTTAGGCATTGTACTCCATGGGCTGGTGACTATCTTAGTAAATGGTTGGGCATGCCCTAGTGCATAGGGCAGCTCACTGTGTGTTGCGTATGCCAACGGTAGTATTGTTGCTGGCATTGACCAAGTCTATCCTCTGTCTCTCCCCCCCTTTTTGTTTTGTCGCCCTGTCCTTGTGTGCATTAGCATCATCTGGCAGAGGAGCAGAGGCACCGGCGACGGAGGGAGCTGCATCCCAAATGGGCCTGGAGGCCGAATCCACCGATGGTGAAGGCACCAGTGGGACGGAGGATGAGGGGAGCTCCACGATGGGGACATGAGGGGACACCACTGACAGTGACTCCTCCTCCGATGGGAGCTCCCTGGTGGTGGCAGACACCTCTGTGCCCACCCCAACAACAGGTACAGCCGCCACCCCCCCTATCAGCACTGCCCTCCCAGCAGCTCCTCAGCGTGTTTTCCATGCCTGCTCACTCAAGAGGGTGGGCATCTCCTTTGCCCCAGGCACCTCAGGGCCTGTCCCAGTCAGCCCTGCTGCCCTCAGTGAGGAGGCTATTGACCTCCTGAGATCCCTCTCTGTTGGGCAGTCAACCATACTGAATGCCATCCAGGGTCTAGCAGGGATTAGCAACAAACCAATGCATACCTGGAGGGCATCAGCACTGTTGGCAGCCATTGTCCCTGTGTCCAGCCTCCCCCCTCCAACTTCCACTACCTAGACCCAATCCCCTCTACCTCAGCCTACCCAAGCACACCCTCAGACCAGCATGCACCCGATTCATCACACAAAAGTGGCTCAGACTAACATAAGCACCATACTTCATCTCACAGGCACTCACACAAGTACCATGCCCATTGTCAGGAATAAGGCCAGGTGCGGTCCAGGTCTCGCCCAAAATTCCGCTGCGCAACTCTGCGGCGCTTTATGCGCACCACTGGTCATCCCCGCTTGTTCCAAGACTGGCCATCAGCGTCGTCTGCCCTGTGGCAAAGCTCACATAGCTGCAGGTTCAGGGCATTGGTGGTCAAGATGCACTTATCAGTGTTATCCTATGAAAGGACTACGTTTCCCATGTTTTTAGAGGCAGTGGCCATCTTGGGGTGTGGCAAGCCTATAAAGCCCAGCCACACCCAAGCACGTTGCTCACTATTTTGAAGACTTCGATGCAGCCAGACCTCGTGGAGGTTTCTCTGGAAGAGTCCAGAGTTTCTGAATGGCAGAGTATCGTCTAACCACAGTCCATGGTGCATCCAAAAATGAGTAGGTTGTACTCGTAGCGGTAAGGCCTTGTTGAATCCAAGTTTGGAGGAAGTTAATACTTCCAAGAGGTCAAGCGCTTTGTTGTGCACGTGATTCATGGTGTTTCCGTTCATAGATGTAAAGCACTCTTTTGGCTCAGTGATTCAAAGCGTTTCAGTTCACAGAGATAACGCGCTTAGTGCACTTGTAATTCAAGGTGTTTCTGTTTACACAGATGTAAAGCGCTCTTTTGGCTCAGTGATTCAAAGCGTTTCAGTTCACAGAGATAACGCACTTAGTGCACATGTAATTCATGGTGTTTTAGTTTTCAGAGAAAACGCGTTTAGTGCACATGTAATTCATGGTATTTCCGTTCACAGGTGTAAAGCGCTCTTTTGGCTCAGTGATTCAAAGCGTTTCAGTTCACAGAGATAACGCGCTTAGTGCACATGTAATTCATGGTGTTTTCCGTTCACAGATGTAAAACGCTCTTTTGGGTTAGTAATTCAAAGCATTTCAGTTCACAGAGAAAACGCATTATGTGCACAAGTAATTCAAGGTGTTTCAGTTCCCAGATATAAAGTGCTTCCTGGTGTTATTAAGTAAGTGTAGTGCTTTCCTCTTATTTAGTTTCTAAGCACTAACATAACACAACAGAAATGCACTTCTGAGGTCAAGGAAGACTTTTATTGTTATTTTATTCTTCCCCAACCACAATGTTTATGAATGAATGACGAATTAGTAGCTTTCAAGTCCGCGTTAATCAAACAAAATATATCAGTTTGCAATATACACAGCAGGTTATATTTATAAGATATTGAATGCAAAGCAAAACAAATACTTCACCGTGTGGGAACTATTCACAGCTTCATCTTTCTAAGGTCTGCAAGCTGAGGACCCCTGTCAACCGCGAGAAAGAGAGATTCATCTACCCACACGGGATTGCTGGCAGCCTGCGCCAAGCTCCAGCACGAGGTCCGGCAGATTCGAATCTGACTCTCTGCAGCCTGTTACATTCGTTACAAAGGTGTGCCCCCTCCTCTCAGACCTGGGAAACTGAGCAAGCCTTTTGGAGACTGGCCAGGTCTCCAAGACTACTCCTGTTCCCAAGCTCAAGGGAAGAGAAACAACGCCCATGTACTCTCTCTTATCAGGTCTAGTCTACTGTGAGAGCAAAACATCTTGGTTCTCTGGTGCAAAAACAGAGCTTGGAAAAATACAGAACTCCACGTTAAAGGCAATGGGCAGCTAACCTAAATATCAAATGCAATGTCATGTTAAAGGCAATAGGCAGCTAACCTAAATATCAAATGCAATGTCTAGTGTCATGTCAAAGCCAATAGGCATCTAAGCTGAATACAAAATACAATGTCTTATATCATGTCAAAGCCCATAGGCAGCTGAGCTGAATACAAAATGCAATGTATAATATCATGTCAAAGCCCATAGGCAGCTGAGCTGAATACAAAATGTAATATATGATATCATGCCAAAGCCAATAGGCAGAATATCTAATAGCATGTCAAAGTCAATAGGCAGCTAAATTGAATACATCATGTCAAAGTCAATAGGCATGCAATGTCAAAGCCAATAGGCGGCTAGACTGGATACAGCATGTCAAAGCCAATAGGCAGAATACAGAATGTAATGGCTAATGCAATGTCAAAGCCCATAGGCGGCTAAACTGAATACAGAAAGCAATGGCTAATGCCATGTCAAAGCCAATAGGCACAATACAGAATGTAATGACTAATGCAATGTCAAAGCCCATAGGCGGCTAAACTGAACAAAACATACCATGTGCTACTGGTGAACATTGAGCAACTAATATGCGCAGTGGTGAAACACAAAGTCATTGGTCAAAACAAAACTTTATCAAATGGCAGGACATTCCGCCCTTTGACCAATGAATTTTTGTTTCACATATCTCATATTTCAAACCAAAAACAAAAAAACATCAGCACAAAAAAAAAAACATTATGATCAAAGCAATCCCTGTAAAGCAATAGAAGTGAATTAACACATTGATTTCATAACCTTTCACATCAGATACATCTACATAGAAAAGACTGGGCAATTTTTTTTTCTGAATGAGTCTCTAATTCAACAGTGTTAGCAATTTGATGTGGCATGAGTTCTGCTCATGTAAAGGTGCACGGTCCACCTGAAAGGTTTTCTGGAAGGTAAGCAAAAGTCAGAGTTCCATACGAGAGGGAAAAAAAAAAACACAGCAAACAAGTTGAACTTGAACTGAAGGCGCAGTTTGCGCAAAATGGATCCATGGTGCTGGCACTTTACTCAGCCAGGTTCAGGTTGGGGATTCGGTCCCTTCCCCGACCCCACACGCACACACCGGAAGGGGGACCACACAGCGCACTCAGGGACAGTGGCGAAACGTGGTCGGATCTGCAAAAGAAACAAGTATGACTTTTCTTGCAAATAACATTTTTCATTTAAACTGCACCCTTCCTCTTTCTTTCCCTGTTTTATAATCAGCAGGACGTTTTTGGGGCCCTTTGTTATATTTTCTGCAGGTTCTGGAGGGTCACTTGGGGCTTCAGCCCACACATCAGTACTGAGGTTTTTATCTGCTGCGCCACAGCTTCCTTTTTCTTGCACTGTCAGAAGGGCTGGGGCAGACTCATTCTTTACCAAACCTCCATTCACTGCACTTTTGTCAATTTGGGCCATTCTGTCTCCAATTTGTATGAATGAATCAGATTCTTTTCTAGGTATCAGCATAATTTCGATTTTTCCTTGGTAATTTGCAGCAATCACTCTCCCTAAAACCTGATCACTTTGCCATTTCTGTCCTGGTAACTTTCCTCTCCCCAACTGCTCTGTGACTGCTTGCATGACAGATTGCTTTTGTGCATGCTGCACAGTTTTTATCAAATCTAGGGGAATGGGCATCTCTCTCATCTCTGCCCACCTGTAAGTGGCCTTTTCACATTTCTGGGGCACCCACATAGCCATCCCCACTAAGGCAGAATTCTGGGTGAACACTTCTCTCTCTGCATTTTTCTCATTAACATCTGCAAGGTAATTGAACCAGCTAGGTGCTAAAACATTATCAAAGAACCAAAAATCAGCATAAAAATGACACATCTCATGTAGCTCTTGCTTTAAAATCTGACACACATTATACCACGCTGTTCCTTCTACGGTGCCAGAAAACAACATTTCAGTCAATGAATCATTAGTAAAACAAACATGCTTTTTATCTTCAGTGGACACGAATTCAAATGGTGCATTCAACTTCATTGGTAATTCTTTTATCTGTGGTACTCTAGCCCTGTCTTGCAAGTACCAGATCCATTGTATGATTCTAGCTAGGGGCAGTATTTTCTTCCCTTGTTCTTGAATTACATGTACATCAGTTTTTCCTTCTTGCACTGCGCAGAAACCTAAAGTCTGCATTATTTCATTTGCCAAATCACAAGCGCGCAGCTGCATATTATTTTTCACAGTGACCATATACAAAAGTGTTAGGATTTCACTCAAATGAGGGCTATTCTTTTTCCAAAAATCAAACAAGCTAATGAAACTCGGTGTCTCTTTCTCTAAAATCTTTCCTTTTACTTGGGCATTTTGCAACGGTAACTCGTAAATCACATTCTGAGCTCTCTCGTCCATGTTATCAGTTAAGGAATGCATATTGTTTGCCAAAAACCCTGGCTCACATGGAAACTCAGTGCAGCTCGGAGCTGTCTTAACCCCCTCATTACTGGAATGGGACAAGAAAGATTCTTCATTTTTATAACTTTCAGCATTATTTTGAATTATCGTATCCTGGCTAATTTGCTCACGTAAATTCCTATTTTCATGTTCCAACTTTCTACATTTCTCCTGCATTTCTCTGTAAGCAGATAAAGGTATCCAGACCTTTCTGTCATCATTACTTCCAAAACACACGTTTTCTACATATATACAACGGGAATTATTTCTCAAAACATTATCAGGCCTTTTAGCTACACATGCATTTTCTTCTGTAATTCCCCAAACAGAAAACAATTCACAGTTTTTCTTAGCACCATCAGGCAGTTCATCAACACATGTATTCTCAGACATGGTCTGCCGTGCTACTGTGATTCTCCAAACAGAAAACAATTTCTGTAATTCTCCAAACAACAAAAAAACAATTACACTTTTAAAGTGTGCACTTAGAAATCTACTAACTCGTCAAACCCCTTCTTAATCACCTCTTAATGACCGACCCCACGACTCCAGGTACCAATTGTAGTGCTTTCCTCTTATTTAGTTTCTAAGCACTAACATAACACAACAGAAATGCACTTCTGAGGTCAAGGAAGACTTTTATTGTTATTTTATTCTTCCCCAACCACAATGTTTATGAATGAATGACGAATTAGTAGCTTTCAAGTCCGCGTTAATCAAACAAAATATATCAGTTTGCAATATACACAGCAGGTTATATTTATAAGATATTGAATGCAAAGCAAAACAAATACTTCACCGTGTGGGAACTATTCACAGCTTCATCTTTCTAAGGTCTGCAAGCTGAGGACCCCTGTCAACCGCGAGAAAGAGAGATTCATCTACCCACACGGGATTGCTGGCAGCCTGCGCCAAGCTCCAGCACGAGGTCCGGCAGATTCGAATCTGACTCTCTGCAGCCTGTTACATTCGTTACAAAGGTGTGCCCCCTCCTCTCAGACCTGGGAAACTGAGCAAGCCTTTTGGAGACTGGCCAGGTCTCCAAAACTACTCCTGTTCCCAAGCTCAAGGGAAGAGAAACAACGCCCATGTACTCTCTCTTATCAGGTCTAGTCTACTGTGAGAGCAAAACATCTTGGTTCTCTGGTGCAAAAACAGAGCTTGGAAAAATACAGAACTCCACGTTAAAGGCAATGGGCAGCTAACCTAAATATCAAATGCAATGTCATGTTAAAGGCAATAGGCAGCTAACCTAAATATCAAATGCAATGTCTAGTGTCATGTCAAAGCCAATAGGCATCTAAGCTGAATACAAAATACAATGTCTTATATCATGTCAAAGCCCATAGGCAGCTGAGCTGAATACAAAATGCAATGTATAATATCATGTCAAAGCCCATAGGCAGCTGAGCTGAATACAAAATGTAATATATGATATCATGCCAAAGCCAATAGGCAGAATATCTAATAGCATGTCAAAGTCAATAGGCAGCTAAATTGAATACATCATGTCAAAGTCAATAGGCATGCAATGTCAAAGCCAATAGGCGGCTAGACTGGATACAGCATGTCAAAGCCAATAGGCAGAATACAGAATGTAATGGCTAATGCAATGTCAAAGCCCATAGGCGGCTAAACTGAATACAGAAAGCAATGGCTAATGCCATGTCAAAGCCAATAGGCACAATACAGAATGTAATGACTAATGCAATGTCAAAGCCCATAGGCGGCTAAACTGAACAAAACATACCATGTGCTACTGGTGAACATTGAGCAACTAATATGCGCAGTGGTGAAACACAAAGTCATTGGTCAAAACAAAACTTTATCAAATGGCAGGACAGTAAGGCGCTTTAGGTTTCAATAGTAAAACCTTTTGTCAGTTATTATTATGAATGTGAAAGTATTTTGGAGATAAAACAAATCAAAGTTTTCATTGATCTTTGAATAACTTAAGATATGAAAAAACATTTAAGTCTTTGAGATTTTCTAAGTCATGATCAAAGGTTTATGATGTGAATACATAAATGTTACAGGATTGATATTCTGTGTAAAATCATAGTTCAACGTTCTTGCCATCTCTTGAATCTGAGGTCGTGTTTTCTCCAGGGGCTTCGCCCCCATTTTAGAAGAGGTCTCCACCTGATATCTCGGAGACACATTTAGTCAAGAGTCTATAAACGATTTACGTTTTTCTATGAATGAATTAGTAAATGCATATTGTTCTAACTGTTGCTTTTCAGATCTCTCTCCCTGCTGTTCCCTTCCCTAAATTCCCTTCCCCTGACTGGCTCCACCATAACTCTGTGCTATAATAGCTTTCTGAGTTGGTGATGCCGGGAGGTGGACCTTTTGTTCAGAAACGTGCAGATCCTGAGGAAAGGACCCCGTGACATCCATGCAAACAGACCAACATCCACTGCACGGTGTCCCCCTCCTCCTCCTCCTCCACCTCCCTCCCAGTAGCATCTACACTCACACCTGCATGCACTACATCTTCATCCACTACCTCCATCACCAGCACACCCATCACAACACACCCCTCACAAGCAGTCACCACTCCCACAACCGTGCACACATCCCCTGTGTCCTCTCCCAGTGTGTCTGCGACCCCTCCTCCCAAAGTACACAAAATCAAGCACCCACCCACCCAACAGCCATCCACCTCACAACAGCATCCAGCCCATACACCAAACTCAGCAGATGTACACCCTCTACAACCACTCCCTCTTCCTCCACTCCCAAACCCTCTCCATCTTCCCATCCCAGTGTGTCTAAAAAACGTTTCCTGGCAAACATTGACCTCTTTCCTATGCCTCCCCTCTCCGCCCTTCCCCTCGGGCCAGGGTGTCAAGATCCCAGTCCAGCACCTCAGCCACCAAGTCGATGTCCGCTGTGGTACCTGCAAGTCCCAGAGGATCAAAGGGGGCACCCGTCAGGGCAGCCAGTGTGCCACCGACCCCTGCAAAGGACCAACCCATTCCACCACCTGCCAAGGTGAAGAAGGGGCCAGTATGCAGCACGGCCAATGAGCATGACCCACCCAGCAAGGCCTCCTCCAAAACTCAAGCTGCCAGTGCCAAGGTCCCACCAGCAATTGCCAAAGTGGGGAAGGGGAAGAAAACCCAATGCTAGGCACTTCAGGCCTCTGAGGCTCCAGGTGAGGGACTGGTATCCACCATCAGTACCAACAGCACCGCAACCTGTACAGCAGAAAGCACTGCCGCAGGCACTGCCACCTGCACTGCCATCTGCCCCGTCATCTACACCGCCCCCTGCACCGCCACCTGCACCGCACCCTGCACCGCCACCTGCACCGCCGCTGCCACAACAACTGTCAGCAGCATCATCCCCAGTGGGCAGCTGTCCGAGGCTGCAGGAGACGGCCTGGTGTCTCCCTCCACCAGTACCAGCACCTGCACCACAGCCAGTACCAGCTGCATCCCCGCCGCAGACACTGCCGCAAGCACTGCCACCTGCACCGCCATCAGCACCGCCACCTGCACCGCCATCAGCACCGCCACATGCCCAGCTGGTGCCACTACAACTGTCAGCAGCAGCATCGCCAGTGGGCAGCCGTCCGGGGCTGCAGGAGACAGCCTGGACCCTCCCACCACCACTTGAAGCACCCCCACCAGCACCAGCACTACCACCAGTTTGCAGCCTTAGTCGCCGCAGGATGGAGTCTGGCCCTGACTCCATGGAGTATCATGCTACCTGTTCCCTGCAAATCTCGCGCCTCAGACACCCGGTGAGGGAATGTGTACTGCCACACCCCAAGTGCAGCATCACTGTGCACAATGCCCCCTCCAGAACCAGTGTAGAAATGCATCCACTATCAATATTCTTAGCAGGATGAAGCAGACTGGGCACAAGGCCCCCTCCAGAACCAGTGGAGAAATGCATCCACTATCAATATCCTTGGCAGGATGAAGCAGACTGGGCACAAGGCCCCTCACAGAACCAGTGGAGAAATGCATCCACTATCAATATCCTTGGCAGGATGAAGCAGACTGGGTACAAGCCCCCCCCCCCCAGAACCAGTGCAGAAGCCATCCAGTAAAGAGACTATGGCATTGTACTCCCCAGGAGCAAGCAATGGGCAAACCACCCACCTGGGAGACTGTGGCCTTGCACTCCCCAGGACCAAGCAGTGGGCAAACCACACATTAGAGAGACTGTGGCCTTGCACTCCCCAGGACCAAGCAGTGGGCAAAATACCCACTTGAGAGACTGTGGCTTTGCACTCCCCAGGACCAAGCAGTGAGCAAACCACCAACTTGAGAGACTTGAGAGACTGTGACTTTGCACTCCCCAGGACCAAGTAGTGGGCATGTTTCCCCCTCCAGGAGCAGTGGCGTAGTACCATCTTCCGGCTGAGGTGCCACCCCTTCCCTTCCCCTGAGGTGCCTGTGTGTTTTGGACCTGATGCCCCTGCAGTGTTCTCTCCATTTTGAGGCAGGAGTCAAGTGTGGACTTCGGCCATGATTTTTTGGCCCAGTGGGCCATGGACTTTTGCAAAGGACAGTGTACGGCCTTCTGTACCTATTGTAAATATTTGTATATACTGTTTTTCTAATCGTTAACAATATCTGCATATTTCAAAATATCACTATTTGCACTCTATTCCTTTAGTCCTAGCATTCTTCCAGGGCGTTACGGGGTGTAAATGTAATGTTGCTGCATGTTTTTGTGTGTATGATGTTTTGGGTGAGGGTGGGGGTGGGGGTGTTGCATGTGTGTGTCACTCTCTTTTTCCTCCCCCTCCCCCCTGTGTGCTAGGTACAGTACTCACCGTGGTCGTTGCTGCCGCCTTTGATATTCGTCGTGTATGAGAAGATACACCAGCATGGGAACACCTGCAGCTCGGGCTCCATGGCGTCCTGGTTCTTCGTTGCTTGTCGAGAGGTGAGTGGTTTCCCTTCCAAGTCCTGTTTCTGCCGAGCTTTTGATGGCGTTGGTGCTGCCCCGGAAAAGCTGGCAGATTGGAGGGATGTGATAGGGTGGGCGGAACATTGTCTTCCGCCTGTCTGTTGGCGGTTACCGCTGTGGTGTTTGTTGCTACCGCCGTGGCGGTCGGAGTGTTAAAGTGGCTGGCTGTGTTGGCAGTTTCCGCCGTGGTCCTGATCCCATTTTTTTTACCGCCGGCCTGTTGGCGGTATTACCGCCGCTTTAACACCGACCGCCAGGGTTGTAATGAGGGCCTAAGTTTTTTCATTTAAGAAAAGGTTAGTGACATATGTTAAAATAAAAAATATGTTTTCTGTATAGGTAAATTTGCAAACATTAGACTAACTTTATTTATATTTCTTCACTTTTTAAAATAATTTAACATTATTTCCTATGGAATTCTATTTTAGCCTCCTGCCGCTATTATTTTCTATGGGAGGATGTTACACTGCCAGTGGTTGGCCACGTGTGGTGCTGGACCTGCTACTGCTCCATTTTGGCAGTTGTAACTTATGTTTATAAATTTGAATCAGCCCTTTATTTTATAATTAAATAATATAGCATAGTTTATAATAAAATAATAAATGCATACTATTTTACATAAGATAAAAATAGTACACTTTTTATTGTAGAATATTATAAGTAAATAATAAATATGTACTATTTGTATATTTTCTAACATTAATTTATATTTATTTATATTTTTACTGTTTTAAATAATTTAATTTAATTTAAGATTATTTTATATCGGGTTTTACTTCAAGGCCCTACCTCTATTATTTTCTATGTGAGGGTGCTGCTGTACAAGTGGTTGGCCATGTGTTGTGCTAAACTTAATACAAAAGTGTAAGTTACTACAAAAGTGCAGTTTGTGAATACTGAAAAGTATTAAACTTTCTTAAAAGTGTGGACTTACTCAAATGTTTGTTACTTTTGTGAATGAGGCCCTTAGATTTACCTTGGTAAATAATCCCTCTATTGATTTAATGGTAGAGTTGGGTAAATGTTTATAGCCTATTTTAGGTAGTGGGGGTGATTAGATAGATCTTGGTTAATGATCTTGTTGGCTTTTTTATATCAACATAAATTCAGTTTTATAGGGATTTAGTTTTAGGGCCTGATTATGACATTGGCTGTCCGAGGACTGCCAATGGTGTGGTGGTGGTCGGACCACCGCAGTTGTGGCGGTCCAACCACTACATTATGAGGTTGCGGGGCAGACCCACCAACCTACCGCCGTCCCTGCAAATATCTTCAATCCCAACGGGCTGACAGATGGTGCAGGTTGTAATCAGCAAGGAGGCACTGAAGTCAGCACCACTTACTGATTACAACCTTGTTCTCCATGAAAAGGCTGGCGGAGAAGAGGTACAGGGGCAACAGGGGGACCCTGCCCATTCCTCGGGCTCCACCAGCCCAGCTCCCTCAAAATGTGCACTGTCTGCTGTGTGATAGTGCACGTTTTGAAGGTGCTGGTACCCCCTGCGTGCAGCAGCATTGCCGCTGGCTCAATTCTGAGCCAGCAACAATGCTGCAGCCACTTTCCCACTGGGCTGACCGGCGGAAACCTTGGTTTCCACAGGTCAGCCCAGTGGGAAAGTTGTAACGGGGCTGGTGGGGAGGTTGCCAGCATGGTGACGACCAACCCATCGGGTGTTTGGCAGATGGGTGTTCCCGTCCCACAAAATCATAATTGCCCCCTTAGAAAGTATGAGTCTATTCAATTGTGTAATCTACTTAGCATGATCTGAAGTGAGAAGAAGTCATTGATCAATGGCATTTCTATATATAACCGTCCTGGGAGTTTATTGCGGGCCATTTGGCATATGGCTGCCTGTCTTTCCATGAGTTGGAGGGGTTGCTCAAGTTCCTGAAACTGCAGGGGGTTGAGGTGGGGGAGGGCAGCCCTAGCAGTGTAATTCAAAGGCAGTCCAGGGGAGGATCTGGTGGCTAGGAGGAATACAGTGTCTCATAATACTAGCAAAGACCTTGCATACATGTGCCTGCAGTTCAACTTTCACAGCTTCAGATGTATTGCAATGCCTTTGGACGTCTACAGTGTAGTCAGGGTATGCCATGATAGCATTCACATTATAAGTCCAGGAGCCCTTCACACAAAACAGCTGCAGGATTACATCTCTGCCCCTGCAGTTGGGTAGATGTGCAATCACTGGATGTGGGCGGGGCGAAACAGGTGGGTGGCCAGGACTGCAGTGCACTCTTTCCACTGAGAAAAACTTAGAGATACGGTTGGCCAAAACCATTTGGACAGCCAGTCTTCGAGAAAGAGTTCCATGTTGGGGCCTTCTGCTCTCTTGGGGAAGCCCAGGAAATGAACGTTGTTGCTTCTTCAGCACCCTTCCGCATCATCCGTTCTCACCTCGTGGTCTCGCACTTCAGTCTGCAGGAGTTTTAGTTTATCCTGTATGGCCATCAGGGATGGTCTCATAGAGGTCAGAGAGGACTCCGTTTTGTCTACTCTCTCCATGAACTTTGCATCATCTGCCCGCAGAAGTGCAGTTTCCATCTGGACAACCCTAAATTGAGCCTCCATGGCAATTTTAGAGTCCTAGTTGGCCTGAAACACCTTGTCGAACATTCCAATGTGCTTTTTGAGAGTAATTTTCAGTTGGTGGATCAGGTCCAATGTTACAGGGGAGGCTGCCAGCATAGCCATTATTGATTTCTGAGGGGGGCGGAGGTTTTTGGCTGAATCATGCCTCAAGGGGCTGCCATCCACAGTGACTGGAGGTCTAGGGAGAGGAGATGCAGCCTCTAAGTATGATGCCAGGGGTTCTCTGGGGAAAGCAAAGGGGAGGAGGTGGGGCGCACCCAGGGTCACACAGTCCTCCCAAACTGCAGCAGTCAATTTCTCTTGTGCCCATCCACACCTCCAATATTCTTCAGGGGATCCTGAGGTAAGCCAACTCGTTCAGTT
Source organism: Pleurodeles waltl (assembly GCF_031143425.1). Classification (NCBI taxonomy): domain Eukaryota; kingdom Metazoa; phylum Chordata; class Amphibia; order Caudata; family Salamandridae; genus Pleurodeles; species Pleurodeles waltl. The sequence continues at coordinate 845,205,860 of NC_090440.1, read as the reverse complement.
GGGCACTTGTTTGGTTGTCAGTGGCAACACACCTCACTCCTGCACTATATGGTAAGTTGTGGTACTTTGGTTGCCCACAGGAGTCATGAATGCACTTCAAGATGTACAAGCAGGGCAGGACTGAGGGTCCTCGTTGTGGCTGCAGCTCAGTGTCCCTCCAGGCCACTCCAATCTTCTCCTAGTGGCACTTGACATGTGTCTCCCCCAGAGGGGATAAACGTGAATATCAGGCATGTGACAATGGGCCACGCCATGGGGCTGTCACCCCTCTATCTTTAGTCCTGCAAGGCAGACCCCAGATCCCTACAATCCTGGGGGGACCCTCTGTCCACAATGACATACAGTGCCATAGTTGTTGTGCCCCAGGACCATATTGTAGCCACCTCCGCAGCCTTGAGGTGTGCGCTGCACAGAGGCGAGATCTCCCTAGGTCTCAAGCAGCCCTCTCTTGCTCAGGTTGATAACCCCCCTGTTCCCTGACAGGACTAGTGCTACAATCCACTGCCACCAGCCCCAGTGCAGGTCTTAAGATCCAGCTCGGTTCCCCTACTGGTGCACCCTTCAAGGGAACTCCAATGACCTGACAGGGTCACACGGGCGTGGCTGCGCTTGTTTTTACAGCGCACAGCTGCTCTGGGCCTAGCTCCTGCACTCTTTCCATGGCCACAGCCCTTGTTAGCTTATGGCACGCCAAGCGGCTTTGTACTCACCTGTATGTCCCATGAGATTTCCCTGTAGGCTTCAAACTCGGGGCAGATGAGGGCTCGAAGGATCAGCTGCACACTCTCCTCACTGGCCCGCAGGCTCTCAGCAGCAAGCCAGGCACAAACCTCATGTCGCTGCGGGGCAGACCTCGTTGCTGGCTTTTCTTTTTAGGGTCGAGCATGAAGTACAGAAAACATGCGAGGCTCGCTGTTTTCCATCGGGCTCGTGGACTTCTTTTTCTCTAATTTACGAGCGCGATCTCGCTTGGCAGAAGTCGAGAGCTTTACATAGTTAATTTCACTTTTTCGGGTTATGTATATAAATGCACTTTTGCCCGATAGGTGAAAAGTCGGGTTAGGAGTTTACAACGCGATCAGCTCTAACATGAGCAAACGCGAGACCCGTTGCATTGTAAATGCTTGTTTGAATTTCTTTTTACTACTTATTTCACATTTTTTTTCTACTTTCGATTTGAGTCTGTCTTCTCTAATTTGCTGTCCATCTTTCTTACTTTTCTGTTTGCGCCCTTGAGGGTTTAATTGAACCAAGTTTTAATGGTTGTGGTTTTAAAAGTTGTAACTTTTTTAATGCCACTGTAGCAGAAAATGTTTCTTTGAAATTGGTGTAATTGGTACACATCGACTCAATATCGTCTTTGTTGTTGATGAGTTTTAGGTTCGAAACCATTCGGTAGTTCATGTTCTCTTCACGAAATGTCCCATCTGCACATTTTGTTAGTTTTCATTTCGGATTCTAAATCCAACAATAGGATATGGAAGATGAGAGGAACTGATCAGGCCAGTCCACTTCTGACAATATAACACATAATACTCTTTGCATCTCTGAGACGATTAAGTCTAGTGACCTCTTTTTGATGTGGGTGGGGCTGATGTTTTAAGTTGTAGATACTCAAGTTGTTTATTTCTCTGAAACATATGGAACTGATATTTTCCCACTCAATGCTGAAATCACCCAAATACATATTATGAGGAGAAAGCATCTGATTGGTTGCAAAGTATTCCTAAAAGTGATTTGTGAAGTTTCCTGATTTGAGTGGTCTGTATGTCATATGGAAATATATGGATGAGATGGACTTATTTAGATTGCTATTTTGATGTTTACAAATCAAGTGAAAGAACCTGAATTGACAATCGTGCGTTTGAAGGATTTTCTGAAGGTAATGGCTACCCCAAACCCTACCCTGCCTTATCTGCACATTTTGTATTCTTCCAGTACTAGAGTTCAAAAATATTATTGGAGAATTCATTTGGCCAAGCTCCTTTCATGCAGACTAGGTCTGTAGTGTGTTGTTCTATCGAAGAGACAGTTTGAGGGTAATGAACATTCACCGATTTAACATTATGAAGAATGTTTTAGAGTGTTGATGTTTTTACACCCTGGGATTCCTTACACATATTTTTCTCAGGTTATCCAGGTGATCTGTCTTTGAGGTGACTACCTCTTCTGAGGGCCTCTACGAATGATTGGAATCTTGAAGTCATGCGTTTTAAGGCACATGGGCCCTACTAAGGCATGACAGGAAGACCAGCTTGGTTGTATGCCTCACATGCATGACAGTAAAGGTATTTTCCCTTTGATATAGAGGGGTACGGTGGGGCGACGTGCAGGTGAGGAGGAAAACTAACAGCCTACTGGGTGGAGGGGGGATTGAAGGGGAGAGTAGAAACTGGTTATACAAGAGTCGGTAACAATTATCAATGCTTTGTTTATGTTACATCTTCCAACCTTTTTGTGCTTGTTCTAAAACTTTGTTTGAATAATCTCTTTGCCTGAAACATATTAACATCTGTTCTTTTTCTTTCTCAAAACCCTCTAAGGTGTACTACATTACCTTCTGGTATATAACAATTCACCATGAGGAATGCTTTATTTTTAGTTATTGGGATATCTTCTCTTAGCATGTAACATGCTTTTATCAGTTGGTTTTCCAAAAAGCAAAGTCTCAATTGTATTTGTAATCACCTCAACAGTATCTGCCAGTTGTTCTACTTTAGATGTACTTTATAAGCTTTCAGTTGTAAGTTCAATGTGTTATTTTTCAAAGTATTCACAAAGTACCAAGGAAATTTGTCATTCCCTTTGCAGATCACAAATACGTCATCTATATATTGCATCAATAATGCTCTGTGCTCAGTCTGTTTCCATAGATGGCATTCAGACCACCTGCTTCTCCCACCAGCAAATGAATAAATTGGCGTAACTGGAGACGAAAAAGGTGTCCATGGATTTTTCCCTCTTAAATCTGTAATATCTCATCATGAAAAAGAAAGCTATTTTAATGTACGCCAAAGGTCATCATATCCTGTAACATTTATGTGTATTGGAATTGGATGTGCTTCCAAACAATGTTCACAATCATAAATGCCAGAACTGTGAGTAAAACATGAGCAAATGTATGAAGCTGAAGCATCAGCAGACAAGAGTCCATCCCCATGGGTGCTCGGGGTTTTGATGACTACATGTTTTTTAACATTCCCAAATTTCTCAGAAAACGGAATTGTGATTCAGGGTGTGAATTTGACAATTTTAGAATTACACTAGGTGGTTAGGTGTGAATATGCAGATTTGAACTCCTTTCTTCTGGTTGCATAGCACAGCCCTCAGTTTGAGCCTGTGATTACATGATTCTCCCCAGGAACTGAGACACCATCTACAGCACCCAGGCATGTCTCCAGTCTGATTGTAATCTTGTGCAGTGTGTACGAGGGAAACAGCATTGAGGCATGATTTGATCATCTCATTTGGCTCCTATGGTGAGGGCTGAGTGGATTATGTTGTCTTGTGGACACACAGCTGACCTTCAGCACTGCATCCTGGTCTCTATTTCTCAACTCTCAATAAGGTAGAAAATATTTATTCTGAGATTTAAAGTTTTCATTTGTTATATACCCTTAGTTTACATAAAAGCCAAGCTGTCAAGTGGTCTTTGTATTTTGTTTTGGCACTTATATAGTGCAAACCTAGCTAGGAAGCAACAGAGCTTTGTACATTATAAGGGGTGGTAGATGACCTACAAGACTGTGTATATTAAGTGGGGATTATAAAAATGCATTTAACACATTACAATTCACATTTATGTTTTTTCTACACAGGGAGATTAAGGGCCAGATGTAGCAAGCCGTTTGCATGTTGCAAACTGCGAAAATCGCAGTTTGCACCATGCAAACGGCCTCACGCGATGTTCATTCCCAAATTGCGAGTCGGTACCAACTCGCAATTTGGGAATGCGACTCGCAAATATCAAGGGGTGTTCCCTTCCTATTTGCGACTCGCATCGCAATTCAGAGTTGCTTTGTGACCGCGAATGCGGTCGCAAAGCAACTCCCAGTTACCACCAGTGTCAAACTGGTGGTAACTCATTCGCAAAAGGGAAGGGGTCCCCATGGGACCCCTTCCCCTTTGTGAATGTCGGCAAAAATATTTTTCCTATGGACCACTGCCTGCTCTGAAAAAAACGAAACCAAATGGTTTCGGTATTTTTTTCACTTTGCAACTCGTTTTCCTGTAAGGAAAACGGGCTGCAAAATGAAAAAAAAAAACTGTTTTATTTAAAAAGCAGTCACAGACATGGAGGTCTGCTGACTACAGCAGACCACCATCCCTGTGAGTGCAGGGACTAGCTATGGGGTCGCAAAATGCGACCCACCTCATGAATATTGATGAGGTGGGTCTTTGCGACCCCATAGCGAGTCGCAGAAGGTGTCTGAGACACCATTCTGCATCCGATTTTGCGACTTGCAAATTGCGAGTTGCTCAGACTCGCAATTTGCAAGTCGCAAAATCGGATTTTGCTACATCTGGCCCTAAGTGATTTACTACAAATAACCCATCATGTTGAGCCAAGTTCCAAAAGTCAGGATTTGAAGCTGGTTCCAAAGTCATCAGCTTTAGCCTCTTAGCCACACCTCGTCTTTTGTTCACTTTAGCTGAGAATCTCTGCACCACCTCCAGAGAGGGGGCAAGATGAGAAGTAAACTGCCTTGGCATACATCCTGAAGTTGTAACTTCAGACTTCACTATGCTGTTGCCTACAGAAAGGTCTACCTAACCTAACATTAAGTGTCAAGCAGAAAAGTCATAAACGTAGCTCTGATTCTGTCATTCTGCCTGATAAACCCACCTCCTTAATATTGGAAGGTGGAATATAGGCCCTCATTATGAGTTTGGCGGGCAGTGGAGGCTGCCTGCCAAACTCATACCGCCATCTGACTGCCAGTGCATCCAGAGCACTGCTTGTAATCTATTGTAGTCTATTACAAGTTTCCCACGGGGCCGGCGGGCGGAAACAGCATTTCTGCCCACCGGCCAAGTGGGGAATAGGGCCTTAACATTGACGCCAGCTTGTAATCGAGCTGGCGGCAATGTGGTGGTGCAGCAGCACCCGCCGTGCTTTTCACTGCCCGTAATTCGGGCAGTGGAAAGTGCGAGAGGGTTGTTCATGGGGACCCCTGACACGACCATTCCGCTAGCATTCCCATGGTGGTCCAACCGCCATGAAAAGCCTGGCGGACTGGGGAGTCATAATTTCCAGGGCGGTGCTGCATGCAGCGCCACCCTGGCGGATTACAACTGCCGAGACCGCCAGGCTGTCTACTGGCGGCAACCTGGCGGTGTCGGCAGTCAGACCGTGGCGGCTCTGCCATGGTCGTAATGTGGCAGTCGGACCGCCAAGACCGCCACCGCAAGTCTAGCAGTCTTAAGACCGACAGACTCGTAATGAGGGCCATAATATTTTGGGACAGCTGAGACAGATTGCAAACATTTGAGGCAACACCTGCTGTAAACATGGAGGATAAAAATGCCTTCCAAAAATCAAGTGCAAGGCAGAAAACTGGATTCACATTCTTCCACAGATCTTATTACAGGCCTTCCTAGTTTTAATAGTGGTAGACTACTTTTCTAAAGATGTTCACTTCATTCCTTTGCCCAAATTACCAACTGTGCCTCAACTGAATATGATATACTTCAAGGGTATAGAATGACTAAATGGTTTACCTATAGAGATAATAACTGACAGACATTCCTAGTGCATTTCTAGGTTTTGGAACACTTTACTTCTTGGGCCTGGGTACAGTCTACTTCAAATCTATTAGCCATTATCTCCAGGCTGATGGGCAAACTGAAAGCTTTAACAAACCCCTCAAACAGTTCCTTAGATGTTATACAAAGAATCAACAGGAACAATGGTGTTAGTGGCTGTCAGTAACAGAACTGGCTTACAACAATACACTAAATTTCCTCCTTGGGTAACTCTCCAATCTTATGCTCTTTTGGGCTTTCACACTCATGTTTTTCCAGCGATCATACAGTCCACTTCAGTCCCATCTGTTACTACTCTACTTTTAAACATCTCTTCAGTACAAACCAAGGCTGATTATTAAACAATTTCTTGATCATCACCAACAGAAAAGTTTCAACCACAAGAAAGAGGATATGGTTTGATTGTCTACCTGTTTCGTGACCCTGCTCAGATTTCACCTCAAGTTCCTAGATTTGTGGGACCTTTTTCAGTGTCTCAATTGGTAGGACAACGTGCAGTAGAACTAGATGTTCCCAAGTGTTGGTGAATACTTCCAGTCTTTCACATATCCCAGCTCAGCATTTGTGGGCAAAAGCCAAAGCGCTAAACGGCTACCACATTTAACACAACTATTCCCCCTCCTCTAACCTTGCTTGAATTTGACATTGAAACTATGATTGACTTGAGAAGTGTGATGAGACAATTTCAATACCTGATGACCAGGAAGGGTTATAGTCCAGCATCAGTAGAATGCCCTTGGGAACCTTCCACATTTGTTCACGCTCCTAGATTAGTCCAGAAAAAGTTCCCTAACAAGTTAGCACCAAGAGACGGGGATACTGTCAGGAATAATGGGGTTCTTGGGAGATGTAGATGTGTTTCAAGGAAAGGATGCAATAAAATCCACCTTATAAATTTCGGGAGGTTGAGACTGGTCTTTGACAGTTGAATTCAGGATTACCAACTGATGAATGTCAGTGGGAGAGACTTGTAGATCATGAATGGAAACAAGGCTTTATGTTCTGGGCCGTTCAGCGCTTTGGCTTTTGCCCACAAATGCTGAGCTGGGTCTGTTTCCTTTATTCCAATCCCTAGAACTAAAACTGGCCGCTATATTTCAGATTCCTATCCTACACAAAGGAGCACCTGTCAGGGCTGTCCCCTCTATTGTTTGTGCTGGTGCTGGTGCTGGAGCCGCTAACTGCACAGCTGACAGCTAGTGGCAGGGCTGCTGCATTCCCCTAAGTGTTTAAACACTCAGGGCATGATTCACAAACATTAACCTACACTTTTGTGCAAGTTTACAACTGTTTGTTCTCCACAAAGGGCATAGTTCACAAAGGTAAACTTTGACCTTAAGTTTAACATTAGACCTGAAGTCTAACTTTAGACTTTTGGTCTTAAGTTAGACTTCAGGCCTAAAATTAGACTTTTGGTTTAAACTTACACTTCAGGTCTAAAGTTAGACTTCAGGTCTAGGTTTACCTTTGTGAATCAGGCCCCAAATTCTCTCACACTGATGACATGATTCTTCATCTGCAGGATGTCTCTGGGGACCTGTCTAGTCTATCTTCCATCCTTTCCACCTTCAGTAACGGGTCGGGACTCAAGATTAACTATGCCAAATCTCTTGTTTTCCCCCGGTGGAGTATCTCCCTGCACAGCAGGTCTTGATCGGCACGGGGCATCTTTCATGGGCGCGCATAGTTTTAAATATTTGGGGATCCAATATATCACTCCAAGTCGGACCTCCTAGATGGAAACCTTAGTAGGAGGATGAGATCTCTACGCTCTCAAGTTTCTTTTTTGGTCTACGCTTCCTGTTTCTGTGGCAGGTTGCATGGCTCTTTCCAAAATGGTGATGCTAACCCAATTGTTATACCGTTTCACCCACATACCAGTGCTGCTCATGGGGAGCACTTTCTGATGTAGTAACTCCTTGCTAGTGGAACTGATCTAGGGCCCCGGTATGAAAAGTATCACATTGCTCAAGGTCCAGTAGCCACCCTCTGAACGTCACGCACTACTACTTGGGCACCCAGTTCCAATGGGTGGCCTAGTGGTTGGAGGGCCATCATTTTGAGGAAATTGGGGTCCCATGGGTCAGAGTCTGTGGGGGCCTTTTACTCCCATTGCTCCTTCCAGGTTACCAGATGAGAGGCCTCTGCACTCTATTCCTCCACACGGCCCATGAGTACCTGCAGAGGGGTTTTCAAGGGATCTAACACCACTCAAGCTTATACCCCACTGATCCCACTGTAGGGGTTCCCTTTTGGTGGGGATACTCTGGCCGGTCAACGCTTGTAGATTTGGGAGGAGGCGGAAGTGATGATGCTGGGTGACCTGATTGGAAAGGGAATGCATCTGTACTTTCAGGAGCCTCTTGAATTAAATGGTTTACCTGAAGCAAAATTCCTGATATGCGGGGTACTCAGGGATGCTACAGAGATTTCGGGGGTTTGCAGGCCGGAACCACAGCAATACCCATTTCTCCATACCCTGCTCTCCCTGGGACATGTTTGGCTCTTGGTAACATTGTTATACCACACTTCTATACACGATGCTCTGGAGGCATCATATCAGCTGTGGTCTGGCTGGGAGGACTCTCTGGGGCAAACGTTCCATAACTTAGAATGATTTAGAGTGATGGAATACCCTAGCAAAATTCCTTGTCACCCTTGATTTAAGTACATACAATTCTGTCTTCTGCACAGGGCCTACTTAACTTCCTTGATGAGTTTACCGCATAAATACCACAATTGCAGATGAGTGCCTTAGGTGTAGAGCAGACTCGGCAGACATGGTGCACATGTTCTGGACCTGTGGGCCCTTAAGTCCTTACTGGGCCACAACACTCTCCAACATATTGAGAGCCATGGGCAAAGATTGATTAGTCACCTCCCAACAATGTCTTCTGGGTCTGCACACTAACCCCAAGACAGGTAGAGCCACCACTCGCTTCAGCACCTTGCACTGCTTTTGGCTAACAGAGGGATAGCAATGTGGTGGAAATCAGCCGCTTCCCCCCTGGCCTTGTGCTGGCTCACCAAGTTGCTTAAATGGGTACTGGTGGAAGGCACCACACTCCACCGTGAGGAGTACCATGGGGTATGAAAATTCCCTCTTGCAGACCACTGAGAACTGGTCTTTTTTGTTTCATGCCTCTGCCTATTCATGGATCCCAAACCCGCCTAGACGCTTTTGTCGATGCTCATGCCTGGATGATGGATCCCCTGTCCTCCCCCTCCCTCCCAATATTTTCAGTCCCTTTGTATCCCTCTCCAGCAGAGGTGCTAGTCTGAGCCCTCTCCAACCCCGTAATGTCCCCTCCTCACTTGGAGGATTTGATCTTCAATGTTCCTACCCTTGCTCTTCTACTTGTAAATGACTCTTGGTAAGACTCCTTGGGGGTTGGTGGGGTGGGATCTTTCTTTCCTTTTTTCTAGACGTTAATTTTTATGGACTAAAGCAACACTGCAAAATTGAACACTTGGTCACCGCGCATAAGAATATGATTTTGAATGTTATCCTGTGCCACCTGTACACTGCTCTCTGTACATATGCTGCTGTATTACTCTCTTGTTGGTGAGTGTCAATAAAAAAAGATTAAAAATAAATAAAGCTTGCCTTCAGATTATGATTTGGGTTTGGCTGCTGATGCATAGCTTGAATTCTGACTTGCAACTAGATTATGACTTTATTTTCAATGTTATGTTTGTTTAGGGAGGAGGGTGTGGCATAAAGGGTAAAGGTGTGGTGTAATCGCCTGAGTTGCTAACTTTAGAGCTGGGAGAACCAGGTTGACCTCTGAGCTTCGGATCAACCTCCTGGGATTCTGGGCAAATCGCTTAATCTTTCCATTCCTAAAATTGAGCACCTTGAGACCCTGATGGGTGATTTTCTGTGCTTTACAAATCCACTTTTTCTTCCTGACTTCTAGATTCACTTTCGCCCAGGAGTTCAATAGTTGATGGTATTGTTTATCTCCAATTTTGGCTGAGATTCACTGTGTGATTCCTTTTTGAACCAGTAAGCATTATCACAAATATCTTATTTTTTAAACCAGTTTCAATGCTGATGAATCGCAGTGAAACTTTGTTTGTTTCTCATACTTTCAGTGTACACTTGGCACTCTTTGAAAATGCTACTGTGAATCCCCTGAAGTCCAAGAGACATGTGGTCGATGAGATCACAACAGCTGTCTCTCCTATCTCTTACTCCCATTACCCCTTTTTTCTAGGGTATAGTTCTGCTGTTCGTGTTCATTCATGCACAGGTGGAGCTATTTTTTGAGGAGTGGGGCTGATTGCCTTCAGACTCTGTTGACAATGATCCACAAAACTTGACAATTCTACCCAATTAGACTGGGTCCGCACAATTATTCCCCTTTCCCTTGGGTTTTAAAGGAAGATATGTGTAGTGAAAGAAATAATTATTTCTGGCCATCTGATGTCTCCTAACATATATCCTCCAAATTCTTATTCAGGCTCTAGGAAGTGACACAACACATGGGCAACAATGAGGAAGCACTGACACAGGGTCACTGGCACAAGAAAACTGCCACAGTGGATACACACTGGGGACAATGAAAAAGGTTCATTGAAATGGTTAACAGGACAGATTGCGTTAAGGAGATACTAACAGTGATACAGGGTCAATGACATTTGAGCAGTGATATGGCGACACTGACAGAGTTGTGACTAGCAATGATATTTGGAGATACTCACTGCAACACTGACATTCGTACATGTGTCTATAAGGATGTAGGTCCACTGGCATGGGCACTAAACCTTATACAGGTCACTGACACTGGAGCAAGATGAAATAGGGGCACTAATGCATGGACACAAAGACTAGGCAAGGGAAACAGGCTGGAAGCCCACAGACACTTGGACCTTGGGCATAAGAACTAGCAAGTCTATGGTCCCAACTAAGTAGCAATGCTTTCTAGCAGCCCTCAGAACCAACAGGGCATAATGTTGGTAAATGCAGATCATCAGCAATACTTCCTCAACTTTATTCCTGAGATTAGAAGGAAGCCAAACAGCTTCCATATACCATGACTCCTCAGCCCTGTCCAAAATAACCAGAACCCATGTGTTTGCCAATGTGAGTTTCTAGAACACAATTTTTTGGTTTTCACCACTGAGAAAATGTACTCTATTGTCACACTACAGAAAAGGGGGGCTTCAGTCAAATTGGAATTGGGGGAGATGAGGAGCTCTTCTTTCCCTTCTTGGTTGAGCCGTTTTCATAATTTAAACTGCACTTCTGACCACCTACCCAGTGAATCTGAAAGCAGCAACAGGGAGAGAAGAAGACCAGTACAGTATGAACGTCTGAAACAAAATGTAGCACAACCACTCACTGTCAGTGTATTGTAGTCCATCCTCTACTAACTTGTTTTCAGCTGTTTCATGAATGTGCATGAAAGGTTTGTGGAACCCATTGGGCTGTAGAACTATTTCAGGTGTATGAACTTCTGTATTCATCATTCTGGAGTCTCGACCAGAAGAGAAAAATGGTGAAAATCCTAGTAATTCACTAGTGAAATTATTATATGCAAATTCTGAATTCCATTAAAAGGTATCCCCAGCTTGCACCACCTTGTATAGACTGACAATCTAAATATTGTTCTAAACATTGATTTTTCCTTTTTGCCTGTCTATCAGTTTGCAGATGGTGGCTGGTTGATAATCTAACTTCCGTTCTCATAAGATTACAGAGACACTTCAGAAATTGTGAAATAAACTGTGAACCTCTGTCGGCAATATGTACTGCAGGAACGCTGTGTAATTTGACCACTACTTCAGCAAATATTTCAGATGGTCTTTTGGCAGAGGGTAACCTCTTTAGGGGGGTGAAATGTGCCATCTAAGATAGATGTTCTACTGTTACTAAATTGTGTGGTATCCTTCTGAAGTGTGAGATAATTCTATTATGAAATTGAAACTGTGTGCAATGGTCAAGGTGGAAATGGATTAGGATAGAACCAACCCTGTAAGGGCTACATGAGGGGCCTTTCCTTGGGAACAAACTACACAGGTATCCACAAATGCCTTGGCATCTCTTTGGAGTTTTAACACATCTAATGTCTGTTTTTTTCCCTGGGTGTGCTACTAACTGACCTGAATGACTCCAACGTAATGCTTTTTCTTGTAAGGTATTTGTCGAAAGATATAACACCTCTCTGACATAGTATTAGTTGTTATTTTTAATTCTTGAACAATGATCATCACAATCTTGCGCCTTCTGTAGCTGAGTCATGAATTCAGTGGCTCGCATAGTCTCCACTAATCGATCAAAATGTATTATTGAAGGAGGATCAGTGTTATGCTCCCTCCGAGTGTCACCAAAACAGGACAAGGCATACTGCCTTACCATCTTCTCAATGGCTTGGAAGGTGACTGCAAAATTGTAATCACTGAAAAATTGAGCTCAATAATTGTCTGGCAGAAAAGGCACACACTGACTATAAAAATGTTGAGTGTGATGGTTAGTTTAAATAGTTACTGTGTGTTGGGTGCCAGAAAGTAACAGCTCCATTCCTCAAAAACCACAATAATGGCCAATAATCCTTTGTCAGCAACAGAATAATTAATTTCTGCTGGGCTCAACTTGTCAATAAAGTAAGCAAATGCTTTCAACTGCCCTGTAATTGAGCTCAGTTGTGACAGAACTCTTCTCACAGTTTTTTGTGATGTTATCAGCTTTTACAGTAAAATGACCAGTGGAATCTGAGTAGCATAGGGCAGGATTAGTGGTAATCTTTCATTTAAAAATATGAAAATCTTTTTCAGCTTCAGAATCCTATTAAAATGTTGTCTCCTTTTAAGTACTCATGTGATAGGGGAGACTGTTGCAGAAAAGGGTTCAATAAAGCCCCTATAAAAATGAGCAAAGCCTAAAAGGCTATGAACACCCTTTACTAATTGTGGGGTTTTCCAATTTTCAATGGCTTTTCATTTTACTGTTGTCCATTTGAATACCTGTGGAGAAATAATGAACCCTGAAAAGTTCGACGAAATTCTACACTAGTGATATGGAATATACACTTTTCTAACTTTACAAAGAGATGGTTGTTTCACATCTTTTTTAAGACAGATCTCGCATTACCAAAGTGTTCAGTAATTGAATTTGAATAAATCACCATGTTGTCATTGTAGCCCTCCACACAGACATGAATGAATGTATGTAGAACCTCATTAATTAAGTTTTGGAAACCGGATGGGGCATTACATAAGCTGAAAGGGACGACAAGGTATTTGTATAGACCAAATTGACTCCAAAAAGAGATTTTTCATTTGTCGCCCTCCCAGCAACGTACTAGTTGCTGTGCTCCTGGAATATATGGTTGATTTCTTCAACTTATCCCAGAAAGATGGACGTAAAGGCAAAGGGTATTTGTTTTTAACTGTGCTCAATTAACAGCCCTACAATGAACCCCCTTCTTGGGTACGACACACAACGGGTATGAGACTGGAGCTCAAGATGGATGAATCAAAACTATTCCCACACTTCACCCAAATACTTTCTAAGGTATTGATTTTCGTGCTTGATAAAAGCATAAATCATACGAAAAAGAAGTTGAGCTCCAAAATGTAATTCTATCCTGCAGTCAACGTAGTGATACAGTGGTAAACACAAAGCTTTCACATGTCAAAGACATCACCAAAGTCTTGATAGGCTTTAGGTAGAATAGTATCCCCCTCTCCCAAAGTGCAATGAATTAATGCTTGTTGAACATTAGCTTTCTGTAAACAATGTTTTTGACAATCAGGGGACCAAAAGGTCAAACTTCTGGAAGTCCAGTCTATATTAGGAATTCTGACTATGGCTGTAACCTGGGGTGCGGTAATCAAATCAAACTGGATCTGCTTTTTGTGGTCTCTGAAAACCCATAAGGTTAGAAGAATAGTTTGATTAACTACACAATCTGACAACATTTCTCTTCCTTCAATTATACAGATTGTATCTTCTTTAGTTTGTTCAATGATAGGGACTCTTAAATTGTTTTCAAAATCCATAACATTTCCAATTGCCCACAATCAATTAACACACCATTTAGGATCTTTTTATTGCGCAATCACCTGTAATTCCACAGGAATGCTCTTAACCATCCACATTAGTGTTGGCAATCCCCTTGGAGACTCTTAATATCTGCTCACTCAGAAGTTAGATCTCCATGACTACCGGGTTATGATGTTTTCCTTCTCGCCAAAAGTGGCAGGAACCAACTTAGGTTTCCCTTATGGTATGTTCCTACAATATTTTAGGAAGTGTCTGGCCTCTTGAACATAAAGACAAAGTTTTGTGATCCTGTCCTTCCTGTTTCTCTTCTTTAGAGATTGGTCCTTGAATTTCCCAATTTATAAGGGCTCCCCTTTATCTATGTTTTTGGGCCAAGGTTTCTTTTCTCTACTTATCATTACTTTCTTGTCACTTATACCATGTTCCGACTTACGTTCTGAAAGACGATGGTCCAGTTTGACTACCAAATCTTTTAAAACTTCACAGTCTTCTGGAAGATTGACAACTTGGGCCAACAAATCTTTTAAGTCATCATGTAATCTTCGATAGAAAAGTGTGCCTCTTTTTTTCTCAGACCATCCTGATTTGACAGCCAACCAATTAAAGGTGTTCAAATAGCTAGCAAGGTTTTTAATACTGTGTTTTAAATTTAATAATTTGGTATCCATAGATTACATAAAAGCATGTTTGCCAAAGAGTTTCTTCATTTAGCACAGAGTAGAAGTCAGCAGTGCAGGAAAACCCTTGAAGGAGCTGGTGCCAAGGAAGTGTTTCACAGGGTCCAAATAGCAGGTAGGTATTTAATAATAGCAGGCATCAAAATGAACACAACTTATGTGAGAGTCACATCTAAAAATGTCTGCTATTCCCACAATGTTGAATGCACTGGGTGCGGCCAAATTATAAGCCAGGCTCTGCTCCCCCCCTCATGTATTGGATTGAGTCACTCATGGCTCTGCACATCAGCTCCATCAGTGTGTGATGGGAAGGCAGCCCTGACAAATCTTTTCCTCTCCCCCAAGTGGAGAACTAGAGGACACAGTGGATGCCAAGGATGCCAAGACAACAAACGGAAGACACCCACAGCTGGGAATCTTTCAGGAAGACACTGAGAGCTGGTGACAAACCCAGTGGCATTTGAGTGCTGGAAAGTGAATCCCAATCCAGCAACATAGAATAGCCTGACCACATCATTGAAGGAGCGGTCAGCAGTGAGGAAGCAGCCCTAAGCTAGACAGGAGCATCCCAACCTTCTTGAAGAAGCTTGATATCCCAGCTGTGACTCAGGACTCAGGAGGATTGCTGCCTTGTCAGGTGAGGGACAAGGAAGTGGTGATGCTGAACTGGCGAGCTGGGGTGCTGAACTACGGAGGAGAAGCCAAATCCTTGCTCCTGGGATCATCAGGAAGGTGAGAAGCGTCATGGATTTTTGACACTGGTTGGTTGAGTGTGGAAAGGAGATTGTGAAGTATTTGCTTTTAGTCATTCTTTAGTTTTTATGTACATTGCTGTTTCTTTTTTTATCATGAATTTTAACAACCCACTCCAGTAGAAAACGAGGGAGTAATACGGCCAGACTTAAGGAACACTGTTACAATGTGCCTAATAAAGTGAAAAGGAAAGGACAATAACTTATGTGGATTAAGGCAGAAAACCAGAAGAGTGGGAAGCCAGAAGCAGAAAGAGAAAGTGGGCAAAAGAGGAACATATAAAAACCAATGAGAACCAATAGTTCCCTGACCTATGCTCTTTCCGTTACGGGGGATGCCGGTGAAGAAGACAGCATGGGAGTGGCCAAAGAAAGCTACCGACATCTGTACACAAAGAAGAGAGAAGACAGAAAAAGAGTACCATGCAAAAGGGTGGGGAAGTTTATGGACTCAAACTCAAGCACATCCAGTGACAGGGAAGGGGCTTCTAGAGAGCTGATAGAGAATAAAGTTTCAAAACCCAGTACTCTATAGTAGTGTCTTGTTCTACTGGCCATTCCCACGACTGGGTCCAAAATAGTGCAGAGACCCAATGGGTTTCTCGGAGACCACTGCCAAAATTACCGAATGCCTGGACATATCAATGATGCCTTATTTTGATTCCACCTCATACCTCTTTAGTGCACAACCCTACAATTTCTATCCCTTTCTCTTTCTCTTAAATGTTCTTTTTTGTGCCTTTTTCCCCAATTGCCTCTCTTTCTCTATTTTCTCTTCCTTATTCTTTCTCCCTTGGCTGTTTTATCTCTTTTGGCTTAAATCAAAGTCTAACTATGACAAATAAGCAGAGCTTCCCAAGCATAAGCACTGGTGCCCACTGACTGCACAAATTTAGCACTGGGTTCAAACCTTTAGAACAATAGCTTGGTGGTCCCGTAGCAGCTTCTGGCTCTCTTGACTATTGGAAATAAGCCCATTGCCATACTCTCTTTGAACTGGGCCTATGCTCCCACAACACCCTGTGTCTCGACTGTCTACTGCTCTGCTTTCTGCTCACTGTTCATCTAGGTCTCTCGTACAGGAGCCAAGTGCATTCAGTGCAGGACTTGCTCCTGGTAACGCGTCCCTTCCTAGGTAATTTACTTATTCTGGGACTCGTTTTAGGCCAATGAATCTTTTGACCCTGATTGAAGACACCTTAGGACGAGATAACTAATCAGCATGTCAATCAATAGATCAATAACCTCATCAATATTCACAATAGCAAATCAATAAAATTAGTTAATGACATTAAGAAACCCAAAACACCCCATGACCTTTCAGTCAGGAATAACCACACAAAATTTTAGTAAGATTTATGATATTTATTCCCTATTGATTACAATCTACTAGCAAGTTTATTAGTCTCAAAACCAGAAAAAACATCAACAATGTCACAATATGACAACTCGAATAAGATTTCATCAAGGCAAAGATCATAAACATTAGGACAAAGCACGACGTCAACATGGATTAACTTTAGCAGAGTATCATTAGCGCATTATTCAATATTTGCGTCCATTTCAGTGAACTCCTTAACTAACCTCGAATTAGCATTAACATGTTGGTCTTCATGCAAAACAATTTAACAACACAAATTTAGAAAACATCTAAACTATGGTCTCTATCAAAGAAGCAGTTGGTACCTAGAAAGGAAAGGCAAACAGACAATTACAATTTCATTATCATATAGTTACCCTCCGTAATGGGTCAGCATACAGAGTCAGTCTTTGTCCTCAGGACATCAGTTGATTCGCCATCAGCCAGGAAACACAGCAAAGTTCAGCAAGACAGGCAATACGGGACACTTCCCTCATAAGGAGAAAAAGTATGAATCGGGCAAGACAAAGATAAGGATGGTTGAAGAATCAAACAGCAAAGTCAGAGTGACAAAGTGGCTAGGTGATAGCAAAAAGGCATGTCATGGCTGATTTCTCCTCGTGTCACCTGGTTATATCAATCTTGTTGTACAGTCCCCTAATTTCCAATTGGGTAACATTTGGTGCATCATTATCTCCGTCCAATAATCAGGTAGTCACCTCATTAGGATTGTCACTTTAGAACAGTTCTCAATTGACGTCTCCAACGGGTAGAATGTCAGGTACAAATTTTATTCTCTCAGGCTCAGTCAGTAGTTCCATTGTCTTTATCAGGTCAGGCGACCTTGTACCTGTTGCAAGTTTACACTGTTGCATTCAGCAAGAATGTCTCCTTGAGCAAGTCGAGTCTCATGTGAAAGAATTTACTACGGTTACACACATCTTCTAGTTCTGGAAAAGTACGGCTACATGTCCTTCAGCAAGTCAGCACATTGCACGTTAGAAAAACTCATTTAATAGGAGTCCGGCAGTTAGGCACTGACTCATGCTAACTAAGGCCTAGTTATAAATTTTTAGCGACATCTTAACATATAACTCTTGATGCTAGTACAAAATCATACATTAGTACATTAATAATTCATCGTTAGTCAATTTCATTTATCATCGTATACATTGGTGGCCACTCCCCGTGGGGACATTTCTAACATGCGTTTAGTAAAAGCACAGCAATACAATTTCTATGTGGCATTATTAGGCATTAATTTGCAAACATTTCATGTTAATTTTGATTATAATAACTACACTCCAACACTCCCAGTGGGGCCTTCTCTTTCATTGAGCCTTGACTATACACTAATAACTATGTGACAGTGTGTTTCAAGCTGACATTTGAACGCATTAAGTTATCATCTATTGTTGTTAGTAAAACATGGCTAGAAATGGAGCATTTGCTGTACATTTCCCTTAAGGTACCTTGAGGGAAAGCATTCAACTCCATGTTTACTTACATTTATGTTCTATTCAATTTTCATCATTTTTACTTCCCAAGTAGGCTTCCAAAATACCACTAGGCACATATTTCATGAAAATTTCCCAAAGTGCCTAGCTCACTGTGATTCAAAGCATCATTTCCTACTAATTATCACGAATAGTTGTGCATTTAGAGTAAAAGTAAATATATGGCATTATTTAAATTTCACTTTTTTGTGCTTTGCCCTCCCCCTTGTTCAGATTTGAAATCCTCCACTGCTCATGGTTTGGCTCTTGGGCATTTGAGTGGTGCAGCTCTGGCTTGGCTCCCCTTATGTATTTCTTATCTTATCTCTCCAGTGCTTTGGTTCAGTATCTCGCATAACACATAATGAAATGACAAAATTTTCTGATGGACTTTGTAGAAAGTTCCAAGCAAATAGATAAAAATAGGAGCAGCCATGAAGTGAGTTATTCTTGAGAGAAGTGAGCTTAGCATGTTTGCTGAAGCTAGACTGGAGAACATGTGTGGGTTGACGCAGGCAGTGCAGCAGGAGCCAGATGGGCAAGGAGTGTAGAGAGACACAATCACCATCTTCATGTTGTAAGTACACACAACAGTCCAATAAAGTGTAAAATGCCATTCATTCAGACAGGATTGCAATTAACCTAACAATTCAACATCTGTAAGAATTAAATTTGCAAAATTTAAACCAATCCCCTTGTACCACCCACATTTCACTTTCACTCCAACATTTTCACTCCAATTCTCATTGTTTCCTTCTTCCTTTTACCTTTTGCTTCATGAGCGCTTTCCATAACCAGTCTCATTCTCACCTCTTTCCCCCAAGCATTCCACAATCAAAACTCCTAGTCCTGTCACGGACATCCCACACACTTTCACCCTTCACCTGTACTTCTCCCCCCACTCCTCTGGAGGGGTGGATAGGCCCACATCTGACTCGCTACCCCCCCAACTAATGCCTCCGCCTTTGCAACCTGCCATATTCTGGCAATCTTGGAATACCTTCTATGCTACCTTCCCTAACTGTTTGCCCAAATCTTATAGGGTGGGTGAGTGGTCAACCTTTCCTTTCAGCATGAGATGCGAGCCCAGGAAGAGGACAACCCCTTTCCTGAGACTCCTTTACGCCTTCCTACGAACTCCGCCACTGCCCACCTATCACATATCCTGTCCTGCCACGTTTCCCCACGATGAAGAATCCTGTGGGAAGACTAGACTGCTCCAGCTGCTTCCCACGGATCCCTCAATCCTGTTGCAATCACACACCAAGTGTAAAAGGCCCTTTATTAGGACAGGATTGCAATCAACTTTACAATTCAATATCTGTAAGAATTAACTTTGCAACATCACCCCAATTCTCATTGTTTACTTCTTCCGTTCAACTTGTTCTCCATTAGCTCCTTCCATACCCAGTCTCATTCTCACCTCTTTCACCCAAGCATGCCTCAATGAAAACTCCTCGCCCTGTCTTGGGTATCTCACACCATGTTATCCTTCACCTATGCTTCTTCCCCCCTCCCCAGAGGGGTAGATAGACTCGCATCTGTCTCCCCACCCCACAACTAGTACCACCCAGCAAAACTCCATAGGGTGTTTTACTACCCCCCACCTCCAGTGAAACCCACTGCAACTCAGCAATCTCATTCCTTGCTTCTGTACCAGACTTTTTCATTCCAAAGTTCCCCTAATTTGTCTCTCACCTCCAGTATGTAGTAAGCATTGCCCATGTCTGAAAGATGCACCCCATCAGATCGAAACAGCCCTATGTCCTCCTCTTTATTGCCCCCATGTGCCAAAATCTTGATGCCGTGAGCCAAGCAAAAAACCCTCATTGCCCGATTCAATTTCCTCCTGGCTCTATCAATGGCCCCATCCTTCATTGCTCCCCTCCATTTCCTATGGGGCACAAACTCTGTCCATATTACCTATGTCCCTGCCAACCTTTGCTGAGTTATCAAAATGTCCTGCTGCTTGTGTTGTGATAAGTGCACCAAATCGTTTTCTCCCAGGTGAAGAACCAGCATGTCCGGGCAGCCCCATTGCGGTATCATGGTCATAAAAAAAGACAGCAAATTACCCCACATCATCCTATTCTTCCCCACCAGAAAACCTCATGCTGACAGCTGGGCAATCCAAGATTAAGTTTATAGATCTGTTGCTCTGCGTATTTCGCTGCCCAAAGAATAAACAAATGTTCCACCAGCCAGGTGATCATTTTTGATCTCTAAGGGGCTGCTCACACATCCTATGAAAGAAGAAACGAGTTAGGTTGCATTCTGGCACCCAAGACTTCCCTTTCACTACTGACCCACCCTTCACTTGTGGACATATCTCTCACAACATTGTGACCTCCACCTGCCTACATTACGGATCTGTGCCTAATTCCAACCCAGGTGAGCAGCCGCAGTTGCTGCTCTAATTCTGAAAGAATAAGTCTTAAACTTCACCACATTCCTACCCAATCTCCACAATGCCATTCGCACCACCAGCATTGGAAAGGATGTAATCGTATTCCCATTTACGTGACAGAAAATCATCCCCTGTCTGTTCTCTGTCCACTCCCTAAACCTGCACCACTTTCACACCGGGCACACCTCCTCATTGCCCCCTTGCTGCAAACATACCCATTTTCCCCTTCCCAACTGATCCGTCTTGGATTTCTGTAACCAGATCCCCAACTGACACTTATCCAGTGCGTCTACCTGTGGAGCAACCCAACACACTGTCACACACCCAACAGCTCACACATACGAAACACCCCAAAAATCATACATAAACTAAAAACAGCAACGTTATACCTGACAGTACAACAAGCAGTCAACATGCGCAAAACCTCCAAGAGTAAGTCAAAAGTAAAAGCCTCACTCAACTCCTTGCCCTTCCACAACTTCTCCTTGCCCCACCCTTTCAGAATCCTCCACAAAATGTCATCACGAGTCAGACCAAACCCCAAATACATCTTCCCATAAAAAGATAAACCTGCCACCTTACCCTATATTGTTGCGGGTGCCAAACCCTTATTGATCAAAAACAGCATAAAACATATAACCTTTCTTTCCAGAACAATTTGCTCCTGCCTCAGCTCCTCCCTCATACGCCCTTCAGAGCACTCAACTACAGACCATGACAGGTGATAGCTCCTCCTTTATTCTTCTCTGGAGCTATGGGGACTACCAAGTTGCCTGACATGTCCTCAAACTGCCCCTGAGCCCTTCCGCATTCACTGGACGCAGCCCTGCCTACAAAGAGGAAGTCGTCTAAATAGTGTGACACTGCTCAATGCCCACTCTTTTTAGTGAAGACTCACTGCAAAAAGGTACTGAAAGCACAGGAAATGGCACAACCCATTGGTAGCACCCCGTCAACATAGATGACCCCTTCTAACTGCATTCCCAATAATAGAAAATTAGTCGGTTGTATAGGTAGCAGCTGAAAGGCCGATTTGATGTCACACTTGTCCAATTCCGCTCCCAGACTCAAAAACGTATCAGTCTTGAGTCCTCTGGTGCAATGAAATTATTCACTGATGCCTCTTCTGGCCAGGATAAATGGTGAATCTGGAGAAACTTCCCATCCCTTTTTTGGGAACAATGCCTAAAGGAGAGATCATTAAATCGTCCAATGCCCAGTCATAGAAAAGGCCCGCAATCTTCCGGTCATCAACCTCCATCCTCAACTTTTCTGCAATCACTCCTGGTGCTCTGTGGCCAACTGCAAATTGTTGGCCCACCTCATACCGTTCATCAAGCCTAATTGGCATATGAGCCTTCGGGCCCAGCAGCTCCTTGGGCTCCCTTTCCCATGGTCTCTCTCCATTGCTCAGCCAGACTAGCCAAGGTGAAACACTGGGTAACCGGGTGTCTACCTCTGCATTTGGAACACTCATGCTTTGCATGGGTGTTGCGAACAAAAGCCTTTATTGAAATTCTAACAGGCCACGGCATTAATGTTTGAGTGTCTTGGCGTGCCACCTGCCCCTGGCTGGGTGGGACATAGTTAAAAGGGCTTGTAAATCACAGGAAGGACGCTTGCCATGCCCGTCAAGGCAGCGGATCGGGATGATGACTTCCACTGCATCCACAATTTGTAATTCACATCCCCCTATGGCTTGTTGATATTCAGACTTACTCTGGAGCTAAATTCCTCGTAATAGCTGATCCAGGCATAGCCCCCAAAGTGCATTTGGGCTTTCCTAATAATGTCCATGTACTTGAACAGAGCAATAGCTCTATCTGGATATTTCTCCCACTAAATGCTAGCAAGGATTAGGAAGGCTGACGTCCAATTCGCCATAGTAATGGGTACTCTAGGTTGTCATGCTAGCTCCCACTTCTCCTTTGATTCATCCTTAGCCTGTGCATCCCTATGTAACAACTTGAATACATCCACCTACTCATGTTTCCATATTCTGGACTTTTTTTTCTCTGAAACATACAACCCCAACAGCATTGCTAATCCAATGAATGGAAGTTCTTCTTGTGTCCTCCACAAACTTTACTCTCCTTCCCCTCCTCATCATCACCTTTCCTATCTGCAACTGAGGCCTCTGTCCCTTGCCATCCTTCGCCTCGGTTCCTTGACCTTCATGTACGGCATTGTCTGCCCATGACTTCGCCCCATTCTGAACTATCCAGTCACCCACCCCCACTGATTTACACTGCACCTTCCCCGTACTCTACTGTGGATTCTCCCACACCAACCACCGTTCTCTCATACTTTGGGACAATTGTCCAGGCTCCCGATTCAGCCTGAAATTTCCTCCATGACTCTCTTTCTGTCTCCCAGCTGTGTCCCTAGGGTCCACACTTGATGTCTATTAAACACCAAGTAAAAAGACTGTTGCGCTGCTGCTTCATCTCTTCTGCACCATCAATAAGCTCTCCCCGTGATGTCACGCGCGTCCCTTCCTCCCATTCATCACGTTTATCACCATAATCCAGCTCCATGTCATCCACGCATTCTTTTGCCTCAGTCATCATCTGCCTATTCACGCTCACATTCTCCTCTTGGGGCATGTCTCCACCACCAACAGTGTAAGGTGTAATATCCGCTGCACGGGAATGCTCCCTCGACACAGGGAAGGCTGCCACTGACCCAATTCTCCAGACCAACATAAAGGGGCAGTTGTGCATCCCTTTGGAGTCTCCACCTGTCTGTCAGCCTCCACGCCTGGCCTTGCCACTCCTTTCACCACATGGCAACCATGACCATGCGTGCCTCTCACACTACCACGGGCTGCACTGGCCTCCCTATCGCCTCCGCAACCTTCTGTAGGTATCCAGACCTAACACCCACCAGAAGGGTCACCCCCATCCCAAACACTAGCCACTACCTTCATTCTCTTAGCCTGCCCCTCACGGCTTGTAGCACCTTCCCGCTCCTTACAAAGCCACTTCCATCTCCCCTTTGTTTCAGCTACCAGCCTGCGCTGCTCCTGGATCCTGGTCTCTAGGTCAACAACTAGCCACCCATTGACTTGAGCACTCCCAGACCCTTCCCGTCCCACATGAGTCCCCACCATGCTGTGGCTCTGCCCTTAGGAAGACAGGGGCCCCAAAACTGCCTCGCCTGCGGTCCCTGTGTACTGTGAGAAACCCCCTGCTCCTGCATATGCCCTCAAATCAAAATGCCTATCAGACCTGGTCTTCCTTCCCCCTACCATGTGATTGGCCGGCTCCAGCCCTCGTCCCTTTCATGGCCTTAATGGAAAGATCAATGGGCTCCTCAGCAAGTAAGAGCCCACTCCCCCTGAGGCCTCTGCAGCAGAACACACACCATCACCGTGCTCTTCCTCTTGTGCAGGCCCTCCCCCTATGAGAAATCCACCACGTGCAAACTGCCATCCAAGGCAGGATACCACACGTGAAGGTGGGAGTCTACTACAATAAAGGGACCATCCACAGTGGTTATGGCCACCAGACAGGGTCTCTTTTCTCCATTTCTCATCTGCAGAGGAAAGTATTTTTGTTTACAAGATTTTGGCACTAAAAGCAAATTAAATATTTTGAAAATAAATCATTTGCCATCAAAGTGTATTATTTTGCATTTGTATTGCACACTTCCGCCACTTCTATGGCATCCACGATCTGTAGTTTTTTTGGATGGATAATTTCTGTTTTTGTGTGGGATTTAATGAAGGCCAGACTTATTTGATATGGTGGAGTGTGTCTTTCCACCTGCATTGTATTCTTCCCCCGATCTTGCATGTTTATGTATGGCTCCTCGTTTTCCATGTTTATTCCTTTGTCTTGCCAACTGTATGTGTCATCCAGTGTGTGTCTCGTCCCAATATCCATTTCTCTGGCAACTTTGTCTACTCGTGAATGTGTCATCCTTGTCTGTCTCAATGCTTGAATCTTCGAAGGACTTTGTCGGACCATGTCCCCAGGTTTGTTTGTGTCTCCCAGGGGCATATTTATACTCTGTTTGCACCGAATGTGCGTCAAACATTTTGACGCACATTCGACGCAAACCGTGCACCATTTTCAAACTATGACGCCCGAGCCCGCGGACATCAAAAATCCTCTGTGTGCGTCATTTTTTGGATGCAGGAAACTGCCTTGCATTAATGACATGCAAGGTAGGCGTTCCCTCCCAAAAAATGACTTTAATGCCTGTGCGCCTTATTTATACTCCTGCATCATTTTGATGCACAGGAGGGGGCGGGCATTAAAAACCGGCGCACAGCCTGATGTACGCAGTTTTTAACGCCTGGGTCAGGGCAGGCGTTAAGGGACCTGTGGGCTCACTTCCATGGTCTCTGACCATGGAAGGAGTCCAGAGGTGCCCTTCCCTGCCCCCAGGGACACCCCCTGCCACCCTCGCCCACCCCTGGAGGACACCCAGGGATGGGGGGTCCCATCCCAGGTAAGTACAGGTAAATTGAGGTAAGTATATATATTTTTTTTTAAGTGGCTTAGGGGGGCCTAATTTGCCCCCCCCCTACATGCCACTGTGCCCAGTGACCATGCCCAGGGGACAGAAGTCCCCTGGGCATGGCCATTGGGCAAGGGGGCATGATTTTTGCCTCAAACCTGACTTGCACCATTTTTTGATGCACAACCCCCATTGTCCCCTACGCCGGCGCTGCCTGGTTTAAGTAATTTTTTTTACTCTGACCAGTCCGCAGCGCCGACTAACGTCATTCCTTAAATAAGGTGCCCGCATGGCGCATAGGAATGACGTTAGCCGGCGGTAAAAAAAAATACGCAAACCCGCACCGGTGCGGGTTTGCGTCAAAAAGTATAAATATGGGCCCTAGTGTCTATATCTCACACTGTTTTTATCAGAGTTCATCTATGCCAAGTGCCTTTGACACGCCAGTGTCCTCAACACTCCATCTCCCTGCATCCATTTCTCCAAGGGTCCATTTCTCGCAGTGCCCATGCCTTCCCATGTCCATGGTCTCCTATTGTCTATATTCCCTAGTTTCGTGCCTCCCCCATTTGATGTGCGTCTTTCAATGCCTGTGTCTCACATTGTCTCTCTGCTACTGTGTCTCTCTTCTGAGAATCCATGTTTTCCCAGTGCTCCTGTACTTACAGGGTTTTCTTTTGTCTCTTCTGAGTCATGTCTCTCCAATGTATAGCAACTTTCCATGTTTTACCTTGATTCTCTCCTAGTCTTTGTCTTCCTTTACCTTCATGAGCCTGTGTCTCCTTTATCTAACACATGTCACGTAAATACAACTCAGTACCTTAACTACATCACATCATCCCTTTCACACACATTACTTGCAAAGGTATGGGCTAATTTACAAGAAAATGACACATCGGCCCCAATTTGTTACATTTCTTGCACTGCTAAACAATTCCCATGCTATACTGAGCTCCATGGCGCATGTTTCCACAGATGCGTCAGAAATTCGGAGGCATCTGTGGCACTAAACTGATGCATTGCTGGACTAGCATTAAAAAAATGGTTCTTTTCCAGCTATGTGAGCAAGGCTCCCTTAGACATAAGCCCTGCTTCAGTTTAATGCCTGGTCTGAGCAGGCGTTAACATTTTGAAGCAGTGAAGTCACAGAGCGACACAGTAAAATGTTGTAAATTTTACTGCGTCCATTCTGCATGGCTTTTTGCCCAGGAATGCCTACCTTGCATACATTATACGTGCCACAGGTATAATGTGACACAACGCTTTATAAGCTGACGCTCTGTGCCCAACGCATCAGTTTGTAAATCTGGAGCAGTGTAAAGCACTGCTTAGCGGCACTGCCACATAAAAAAAATTATGCAATGGTGGTGCAAAGGCCTTGTAAATTAGTTCCTATGTGCGCAACTTATCATTTTGCACACATGCGCACAAACATAAAGATGCACACAAAAAACACTAAAAACTCACACATTTGTTTCTCTACAAAAAATAAGGCCCACAATATGAAACAATATGAAACTGCTTTTCCCAATTTGAAACCAAAATTATTATTCCCAATTTGAAACAAAATAATGCACCCGAATGTGAAAGCAAAACAATACTGCCAAAATCAAACCAAAATCAACCCTTTGCCTTCGAAATTGAAATCATCAACCGAAAACATGCCACCTGATAAAAACAAACCAAAATTATGCCCTCTATATTAAAATGGAGTTATAGCCCTAAAATGAAATAACAATTGTCTCCCTTAGGAGAAAACAAAAATGATGTCCTCAAAAGAAAAGCGAAATTCTCATCCATCTTATAAAACAAAATAAAACAACATAGCTAATACACGAATATGAAACTAAATTTAGCCCCCAATAAAGTCATTCCAGATTACAAATAATGCTGATTCGGTGCCTCTTCTTTGTGAAGCTGTTTGCCAAACAGGGATTGTTTTATTTCTGAAAATCCACTATTTCTATGAGAAAAACTTGAGCTTTCCAAGGAATGGTCCACTTGCTATTGGTATCCAGTTTCCTAGATTTAATTCACAGAACGTTTGCTTCTAATGTATTGGCTTAACGTTTTTAGTTCACCGGGGAACTGTCTATATCTCCAAGCAAAAATTAAACTCTAATGTGAGATAAATAACATTAGTAGTCCTAAAAGATAAATTATGCTTCTAACATGAAACCAATTGTCATTCCTTAGGGAAATCGTTATTTTGCCTTACAATTTGAAAGCAAAATTATCACCTCTGAAGCAAAACAAACTTATCAAAAGTAGGGGAAACTGAAATCATACTGCTATCAGGGAACATAAATTATGACCGCTTACAGGAAACCAGTTTAAAGTATGCCAGGATCAGATTTTGCAAAACAAAAACTGGGACATTTCATAACATTGAAGTAGGACAAAAACTTTGAAGTAGGAGATTGGCACAGAATCACTAAATTGACAGGGATGCTTTGTCTCCTATGGTAGCTTTGTCACCCAAGATACAGTGCATTTAAGAAGTCTGGAAGGCAACTGCAAGCGAAATCCTAGTTTAGTCTACCTAATGTTTGGTCACTAGTATCACGGCAATTATCCCCGTGCTGTAAGGAAACATGCCACACACATATATTTTTAACATCTACAAATTCCACAGTATCTCTTGCTGAATACCAAACCTTCCGCACACTGATATGGTGACTGCAAGATTGCACTGAACATGGCATCTATCAGATTTTTAGTGTTTTTTTTAGATGGTAATGATAGAGCGGTCCGTAGTAATAATTTACCTGTGTTCGGACGCTCTTTAGGCCGATGAATCTTTTGACTAAGTGGGAACACTCCGTACTCTTATATCGATCAGTTGCATCGAATCAATAATCAATAACGAACATAAGCAATACCCTGTTCAACATAACACTTAACAATTAGTCCAGAATACATTTCGGCGAACCCTGACCTTTCAGTCAGGAATAACCACACCAGTTTATTGCAAAGTTAGTGAATTTATTTCCCTATATTAACAAAGCTAGCACAATATAAATGTGTCTCAACACCAAATGATAAACATAAATGAACATTAATAGCTGTCCATAACGGCGAAACAAGTGTAATCTATGTAGCATTTGAATCACAAGGCATTCTATAATAGCAATGCAAATCACTAATACGATAATCTGTAATGAGCTAATTGCATACATTTAGTCAGCATAACAAGATCTCAAATTGCATCGTGCGACATATGGAATCCTCATCTAACCTCAAATTAGCATCGGCATGTGGGACTTCATGCAAAAACAATTTAGCAACATTAATTTAGAAAAACTCCTAACTAGGGCTCTTATCAAAATCAGCAGTTGGTTACCTAAAAGAAACACAATGCAATTTTACAATTTCCTTTTATATTTACCAATTACGATCAGCATACAAGGAAGTCTTCGTCTCACAGGTACCGTTTCTTGATCAGCATTGGTACCGCTTCGATCGGCATGGGACGGGGCAAAGGGGCAGGGGTGGACGGGGCAATTGCCTCACGGCGGCAAAGTAAAACTACTTCTTCATGCAAAGGGACAAATCAAAGTTAAAGTCTCTAGGGCAAGAATCGTTAAAGTCTCTTTCTCTCGATTAGAGAAAGCATCAAAGTCTCTTTCAAAATGGCGTCGCAGCAAAGTGGGCCATAATAGCTACGAAATGACGCAATGTCGGGCAATAGCTGGTAATGGCTGTAATGATCTAATTTCTTCTCGTGCACCTGGGTTTTATAGACAACAGTTCAAATCCAGTAGGGTCTTCCATTGGAGGGTTCATAGGTTAGCTTCAAATTGTCCAATCAAAAACGACAGTTCTCAAGCTTTTACTTAAGCATACATTATCCTTGGAGATGGGTACGCAAGTTGCAACATAGTATACCAATTAGCTCACTTTAAGAGCCTCCATTGTCCGCACCTGCAAATCGACCTTGAAGTAAAGAGAAAATATGCCAGGCTGGCACGAAACCTTAAGATAAGCATGTGAACGATCTCAGTGGAAAAGTACAGCTTCAAGCAAAAATACACGTTTATTAGCACAGTGGAAAAATACGAGCATCTAAACCGTGAGACCAGGCCACTAGGCCAAAGCCTCCACTAAAGTTATGCTAAGCTAAAACATTTCAAACAAGCAAATCGTAGCACACGTTTATGATTATGTCGGATTAGTGCAATTCTAATACATCACGTTATATAAAGCACGCTTATAAATGTTGGCAGACTACTCTGAGGGCACATTTTGTCCCCGTACAATCTTTATTAGTTCGGTTAAGTCACACACGATTATTTCAACACTACGTTTAAGCGCAAATAAATGTAAAACCTTCATTTTCTGCTTCATCAATCCCTCCTCTGATGACTACTTGTCATCACACCAAATCATGCCCACAAATTTTATTCCATTAAAATTCTGTCAGTTCTCTTTTCCTTTTAGTTCCCCTAGTTTGCGCTTTGTATTCTTCTGCTATTCTTTTCATAATTTTCTCTTCTTTTCTTCTTTTAATTCTTTCCATAATCATTATTATTCCCCTTTTTATTCCCCAAATTCCAATTATACAAATTATAACTATCATAATTCCCTCTATTATTTTTAGCAATATTCCATTGCAAATTCCCCCAATCCAATGTCCCACTGAAGCAAGTCCTTTTCCAACCTTCTCCCACACTCCTGGTTCTTTCAGTTCCTTCAAATCTGCACTTTCTTTTGTTAGATTAGCAAGCATAGTTTTAATTTTCACACTATTGTCGGGAATATAAGTACAACAGTGTCGTGCACCAAGCATTTTGCAAACGCCACCATCCTTTGCTAAAAGAATGTCTAAAGCAAGCCTATTTTGAAG
Organism: Pleurodeles waltl; assembly: GCF_031143425.1. Lineage (NCBI taxonomy): Eukaryota > Metazoa > Chordata > Amphibia > Caudata > Salamandridae > Pleurodeles > Pleurodeles waltl. The sequence goes on along the minus strand of NC_090440.1, from coordinate 845,176,078 downwards.
AGTCATAGCTCTTTCCGCTGCAAGTTCAGCATCTATCAGGATTATAGCACCTGAAAACTTTGTCAACATGTTATCCACTATAGTAGACAACTTTCTTATTTTGATGGAATTCAGCACAACTCCCAATGAAGGAATCATGGCTCCAAATATATCTCCTACCACAGCAGCTGCGGTCTCTCTTTTCTGGATACGATGGGATCCAGATGTCTTTTGAATCATCGATAGGTCATCCAGTTGATAAACCTTTGTGAACACTATACCCAAATAACATCTCCCCCACCATCCCTTTGGAAGACGATAATAGGCATTATACCCACAAATGTAATATACACCTGGAATGACAGGGTCAAGTCCGTCCATCATGAATGTCCATTTGGCCTTAAAGATAAACGTATGTTTACACTCACTCGCTCCTACAAAAATGTTATCATAATAAGATTCACCTCGATATATACAAAATTTCCCTACATGCCAAGCATCTAAAGCAATTCTCCCTTGTGTCTTTATTGCAGCAAAATCATAATTATCTACTGAAGTTCTCTTATGTAGCTCTTTTTCTAATTTCGCATTCATTTGTGCCCTTCTATCATCTGTGCGATCTAAAAAGCTTATCTCTACTGCAGAGAGCGAGCAGGTAAGATTTTCCCTATGAGCGTGAGCCGTTTCAAAAAGTAGCATTGGCTCGAAAAATTCCCTCATTATTTTAGCATCCCAATCTTTAGCAATCTGGCTTAGCTGCGCTATTATAGGAACATAAGCAAAGGTAACATCATAATTTTAGTAAAAATACTGTATGTTAGTTTGACCATAAAATCTAGACATTACTATACTACATGTAATCCCGTATGTAAGAGGCATGTGGTGATATGTCACCCCTTCCTTCACTGATGTCGGTATCTGTGTACACACATAACAATCTTTTGCATCCATAGTCTCAACATATTCTGTTAGCAAGCGATAGAAAACATTATACGAAAGCTCTTTCTTATCGTGCAAGAGTCTCTCATCCAATGCTAGTCTTTTCAATGCGGTTAGTTCGGTGACAGTAACAGGAGCAAAAGTAGAAGCATCAATTCTTTCATTCTTAGTCTTACCATGTACTCCAAGTACAATTGCCATTATTATTAGTACACATGCAATTATCAAGCCTATACACACATATTTACAATATTTCTTTCTATTGTTTTGCGTCATGATCTGTATAGAATCAGAGAGCTAGAAGCACCTATAAAAAAACTATTTAGCAAATCAGTTACAAAGCTGAACGAGCGCAATGTTCACACAGTCTTCTTCAAGAGGCCAGTCACTCATCGGTTAGCAGCATTTGTCTCAATTCGGCAATAACTCAGTCTTTATCGGTTTAGCAAATGTCTCATCCGGTTTAGCAATGTCTCAGCTGGTTGTTTGTTTCACTTTATATTGTAGCAAGCGATATCATTTATCACCCTTTCAATCAACACTGTCCATAAAACTTTTCTTTTCTATTGGTATCTCTTCTTCTTCTTCGTTCTCGATGCTTAGAGATACAAACTCGTCAGTCCAATCGTCATTGACTGCATATGCCCATTCAGGACCGGAATACCTTCTGTTCGGTATCCTTTTCCTTTTCAATTTTGCTTCTCTTTTCGATTCTGCCTCGCTGGTACTTTCCTCTTTTGTCAAGTCCTTTTCTTCACTCGAGGTTGGTACCACGACAGACACTTCTTTTCTTTTCTCTTTCACGTTTGGCCTTTCTCCGTCGTTCAAACCTTCTCCAGTCCTTTGTTTTACTGGTGATATACTTAGTCTCCTCTTTGCACCGTGTCCATTTGATGGACCTGCGACCTTTTCTGTAGAGGTTTGAACCTTTTCGCTCTGTTCTGCCTTGTCCCCTCCTTCTGGGGAATCGATCACGTTCTCTTTTTCTTTTTCTGTATCGTCTGTTTCTGGGAAAGCCCTCCTCTGATCAGGCTCTCCTGCTTTTTCACCTTTTTCGAACCCTTCTTCACCGTTACTTTCGTCAGGCTCTGTATCACTTTCAGCTGCTTCAGGTTCTTTGCCGCCTTCAGCTGCTTCAGGCTCTTTGCTACCCTCAGATGCTTCAGGTTCTCTGTGACCTTCAGCTTCTTCGTCGCTGTCTGAACTTTCTCCTTGGTCTTCCCCAAGTGAGTCGGACTCTTCGTTCTCCAATAATATCTCTCTCTCTCCTGCTTCTGCCTGTCCGCTTTCAGTTCGGTTTTGTTCTGTCTCAGCACTCAGCACTGTTTTGTCAGGCACTGGCAGTTTCAGCGCTTCAACTTCCTCATCTGTGGGACACAACACCTTCTTTGTGTGACTGGCGTGAATCCAGTGGGGAACCCCCGCACACTTCACAGCGATAGTTGTCATCAGGATCACTTGGAAAGGGCCTTTCCAACGGGGTTCCAGACACGACTTCCTCACGTGCTTCTTTACCACGACCCAATCACCTGCTTTCAGTGCGTGTCCTGGACCTTGGATCGGTGGCAAGGTGGTTGCTTCCACCTGGTGAGAGAAAGAGCGAACCACGTCAGCCAGACCCTTGCAGTAGTCTAACACCATATCATCTGTAATATTCAAAAGTGCGTTTGCGGGAACTGCAGGAAGTCTCATAGCCCTGCCCATGAGAATTTCGTGCGGAGACAATCCAGTCTTTCTATCAGGGGTGTTTCTCATCGACATTAGCACTAAGGGCAATGCGTCAGGCCATTTCAAATTTGTTGATGCACATATTTTCGCCATTCTTGATTTCAGTGTACCATTCATCTGCTCCACCAGTCCTGATGCTTCAGGGCGATAGCTACAATGCAGTTTTTGCTCAATGTTCAGCGCTTCGCAAAGTAACTTTATCACCTCGTTATTGAAGTGACTTCCCCTATCTGATTCTAAAGAGATCGGGAATCCGAAACATGGTATTAATTCTCTCAACAGTAGCTTTGCAACTGTAAGGCTGTCATTTCTACGTGTGGGGTATGCCTCAATCCAGTGACTAAAAATGCACACAATCACCAACACATACTTTAGACCTCCATGCACAGGCATCTCAATGAAGTCCATCTGCATTCGGCTAAAAGGCCCGCTTGCCCTACCAATGTGGCTCGCGTTCACAACTGTTCCCTTTCCTGGGTTCATCTGCTGGCAAGTGACACATCGATGGCAAACTGCTTCTGCAGCTTGACGAAATCTGGGGTTAAACCAATCAGTTTTGAACAATCTTATCATGGCATCTCTCCCTAGGTGAGCTTGCCCATGATAGAACCGCGCAAGCTGTGATAAGAGACTGTTTGGCAAAACAAATTTTCCCTCATTTGAAACCCATAACTCGTCTGGTCTCTTTATACATTGTGATTTAATCCAGGAATCTCTCTCATCCTCCCTGACGTTATTCTGCAATGCTTTTAGTTCATCTATTGTATCTACAAACTTTAAGGCAAATGCTTCAGCTGGTTCGAGTTCTGGCTCACTTATCGAATTCCATTCATCCCTGAGTAATATACAGTTCAAGGCACAAAATCTTGCGACTTGATCTGCATATGCATTTCCCAGAGAAACATAGTCCTGTCCTTTTGTATGAGCACTGCACTTTACCACTGCAACTTCAGCTGGCACTTGAATGGCGTGTAACAATTCCCTTATCCTTTCCCCGTTCTTCACTGGGGATCCTGAAGAAGTCAGGAAACCTCTCTGTGACCATAGTTGTCCAAAGTCATGCACAATCCCAAACCCATATTGACTATCAGTGTAAATGGTGACTTTCATCAATGCAGACAGTTGACATGCTCTGGTAAGGGCTACAAGTTCTGCTACTTGTGCAGAATAGACTCCTTGAAGCCATCCCGCTTCCAAGACACCTGTTACAGTACATACAGCGTATCCTGCTTTCAAAATCCCCATCCCGTCTCTTAGACATGAACCATCAACAAAAAGAATTTGGTCATTTTCATCAAGCTTAGTATCCTTAATGTCCGGTCGGGGTTTTGTGCAAAATTCAGTCACCTGAAGGCAGTCATGCTCGACGTCTTCAGCGTTCTCAATTTCAGCATTTTCTCCAGGAAGCAAGGTTGCTGGATTCAGCGTAGTGCACCTTTTCAGCTGCACATTCGGTGAGCCCAGAATTATCGTTTCATACCTTGTGAGTCTTGCTCCGGTCATGTGCTGTGTTCGGGAGCGGGTCAAAAGTATCTCAACTGAGTGAGGGACCATGACTGTTACTGGGTGTCCCATCACTATTCCTTCACTCTGAGTGAGGCTGATACCAACTGCTGCTACGGCGCGCAAACACCCTGGGAGTGCTGCTGCGACCGGATCCAAAGTAGCTGAAAAATACGCTACTGGTCTGTTTACGCCGCCATGGGCTTGAGTCAAGACAGACAAAGAACATGCATCACGTTCATGACAAAACAATGTGAAAGGATTTGTGTAGTCAGGCATACCTAAAGCTGGAGCCCTGCACATGCATTCTTTTAGTTCAATAAAAGCATCCATCTCATCTCCTTTCAGCTCAATTTGATCCAACGCATCCTTCTGGGTCAGTTTCAGTAAAGGCTCTGCTAGAGTTGAGAAGTTGGGAATCCACTGGCGACAGTAGCCCACCATTCCCAAAAACTTCCTCACCTCCTTTCTCGTCTTGGGTGGACTCATTTGAAGTACACTCGTTATTCTTTCCTTCATTATTCTCCGTGACCCTTTCTCTATCTGGTGACCCAAGTATTTCACTTTCTTCTGACAAAACTGCAATTTGGAAGGAGACACCTTGTGTCCATTCTTTCCCAAATGGTTCAACAGAGCAATGGTATCGGCCGTGCAGCCACTTTCTGTCTTTGATGCAACCAGTAAGTCGTCAATGTACTGTACTAGGGTTGACTCAAACGGCAATTCTAATGCTTCCAAGTCTTTCTTTAGAATCTGATTGAAGATTGACGGTGACTCAGAAAACCCTTGAGGAATTCGACACCAACTGTACACTCTGTCTAGGAATTTGAAACAAAAGAGGAATTGGCTGTCCTCATGAAGAGGCACAGAAAAGAATGCTTGTGACAAATCGATGACTGAGAACCACTCAGCATCACAAGGGACCTGGAACATTATCACAGCTGGATTCGGTACTACTGGGCAACATTTGACTATGATGTCATTTATTTTCCTCAAGTCCTGCACAAGCCGGACCTTTCCACTCGGCTTTATTAGTCCCATTATTGGTGAATTACATGGACTGCTTAACACTTCTTTCAGTACTCCCTGCTTTACAAATTCATCAATAAGTTGGGCAACTTTCATGAGGGTGTCTTGTGCCATGTGGTATTGTGGGGTCTGGGGAAAGATTGCATTGGGCTTTACAGTCACTTTCACTGGTTCCACTCCTTTCATCAATCCTACCTCTTTCCCTGTCATATCCCACACTTCCTTTCCGACTGTTTCCCGTAATTCGGCTGGAATATCTTCTTCAGTTATCATCGGGAAAAGGCAAATCAGAGGATACTCTTCATCGACAGTTTCCATCTCATCCCCCTCTACACTGTCCTCTTCTTCCCCATCACTGCTCGTCTGGATTGTTATTCCTTCGTTCGAACACATGATCGAACAACCCAATTTGCACAACAAGTCTCTTCCTAACAGTGCTATCGGGCTTGAGTCACATACCACAAACTGATGTACCCCTTGATAGTTACCGATGCTGACTGGTACCGGATCTGTTATTGGGTTCGTCAGGTGCCTGTTTGCTACTCCCACCACTTGAACTGTTCTCCCTGAGAGTGGCAAATTTGGTACTTCACTGCTCTTAACAGTTGAACGTGTGGCTCCTGTGTCAACCAAGAACGAGACACGATGACCCATTACTCTTCCCTCTACGTACGGACCCTTTTGATCAACTTCCAAGGATGCTGCAAGCACACAATCTCCTTCTTCTTCTGAGCTTTCACTCTCCCATACATTGTTTATTCCACTCTCACTGTGTAGTGGGAACTGTTGTACGGTGCCATTTGTACTCATTACCTGACCCGAGACCTGTGGAGGAACCATCACTTGCTGCTGACTCATTGGTGCCAAAGGTATTTGCATTTGCTGATTAGGTACCATGGGTAACTGCTGTTGCATTGGCTGCATTTGCGTCATCTGCATACGAGGCATCTGCATCTGCTGCGGCTGCATAGGTTGCAATCCCTGCAATTGATTTACGGTCTGAAAATTTGGGTTTGGACCTCTCATTTTCGGTCCCCTCATTGTCTGAAATGCATTGACATCATTGTTTTGCTGACCAATACCTGCACCTGCACCTGCACCTTCCTGCACCACCATCGGGCACTCGCGTTTCCAATGACCGACAATTCCGCACACGTGACACGGCATCACCTTCTTCATTGCCTGCACACCCATTACAACAGTGTTCAAATCCGGACCATTATTCGCAAAACCTCCTCTGCCTCTAGGCTGTGACTGAAACGCCATGTTTCCCTGCAACTGCGGCTGCGGTTGCGGTACCTGCTGTTGGAACCCTTGCATCCCTTGCAAACCTTGCAGACCTGTCTGAGCTGCTTTAAGTTGCATCATCATCACCTTCTCTTTCAACCTTTTCTGCTTCACTTCAATTTCGTCGCTACAGTATTTCGCATAAGTCAAGACCTCGTCAATCGGTTTAGACTGCCAACAAATCAAATGCGACTTTATCATTTGACTTATTTCTGGTCTCAGCCCTTCCACAAATCTGAACACAAAATGAAGCATGTCCTTCGCCTCTATTGTTTCTGTGCCACTGTAGTTCTTAAACGCCTTCAACAACCTCTCATAGTAACTATGAATCGACTCTTTAGCCTCTTGGGCAGTTCGATCGATCTTCTGCCAATCCACATTTTTCGCGGCAACCTTCGTCTTCAAATGCTCAATCACTTTATAGTACAGGCTCATCACCATAGGCGATGGTGCACCCGTCTCCCTGTCTCTCTCTGGTTCACTCGTCGGCCAACCTACAGCTCTTTTGCAATCCTCCCACAAATCTGCCGGAACCACAATCTCAAAGAGGGTGTTCAGATCTTCCCAAAGACATTTTGCAAGCTTCACAAACCTATCAGTCTGTTGATACCATTCAATCGGCTTCTCTCTCAGTTTGGGAAAATCGTCCGTAAAAGACTGAATATCGCTTCTGTGCCATGGTACATGTATTAATTTCCCCCCTGCTGTCTCCCTCATTGGTAACATGGTTACTGTCTCGCTGCTTTGTGGTCTTTTCTCATTATGCTCTGTAGCACTATCCCTCCTCTTTTCCTTTCTCTTTACCCACCTGCTTTCCCACTTGTCTAAGCACCTCCACACTTGTGCACTCTGCAGCAGTTCTCTAAGGTGCGCCTTCATGCCTGCTGACCTCATGTGTTCAAAATCTGTGGCCCCAAAATCCAACCTATAGCTTCTGCTCAAGTGTTTCATCTTGTCTATGTCAATCCCGTTTCTGTCCGCTACTTCCTGCAAACTTTTATGTACCTTGTTCACTTCTTTCGTAATCTTTGGACATAGGTATCTCAGCTCTTCTTCCGTGTAGGACTCTAACCTATTCACACCCATAGTCCCTTCCACCAATTCTTGTGCTTCCATGTTCAGCCTCATCCTATTCAGGTAATCTTCTCCTTTCCCACTGTCTGAACTTTGTGTGGAATTCAAACTGTTGAACCACTGTGTCAGCTGTTGCGCATTTACCCCCATCAGTGTAGCGTTCACATCGACTGCCATTGATGGTTGCGGCAACTTTTCAGTGTTCGATGACAGAGGTATTATCAGTGGGGGACTCGACCTCACCAGTGTCGACTGAGCACATATGGGACTAAACTCCATCAGGGTCCCAGATCCATTTGGCTGAGCCGCTATCGGAGTTATCCCTGGAGTGTTTTCTATGCACCTCCTCTCTGTCCCATTCTGCAGCATTGATCCCTGACTGCTCATACCTAAGTTAGGCTGACTGTACAGAGGTACCGGTGGACCTACAGTAATGGGTAGCGATATCGCATCTGGGTTTTGTCCATTTCCCATGTTCTGAGGCATGTTCATTCCCACACCATGGGTCATTATTGCCGGCATGGCCATCTGACTCCCCGTCATCTGAGCATGCGCGTTTCCTCCCTGCATCTGCTTTTGAGGCATCAAAAACTGAGTTGATTCAGCTTGTGCCAATGTCTGGTTGTGACCATTCTGTACTCCCCTTACGGTTTGTTCTAGAATCATTCCTGCACTGTTGTCGCTGCTGTAGTACCCTGGCATCAGCGGCTGATAATTTTCTGCTGGTTTCAACACGGGCACATCTGGATATATTCTCCTAACCTGCGGTATCTGCGGGGTGAACAACAAACTCGGGTCCTTAGACCCCGATGAAGCTCCTGAACTCTGAGTTTCACCGTTCTGTACCGATGCCGGAGGGGCAGAACTGGTACTTGGACCTTGTCCATTCTCCGCATAAGGTGGTGGATGGTCGTTCAGCAATTGCATGATTAACTCCTCATCCTCTAGCTCCTCTTCTCTTCTCAACTTTTCCTCATCCTCTTTATCCTTGGAACACTTTCTGTCTGTCTTACAGGTAGCTTTCTTACCTGTCTCCTCTTCTTCCTTAGTAATTGCCGGAAACAATTTTATCCCCTGCAGTACATCTGACCTCCACACCTTCTGTGCATTATCCCACCTAGCGTCCGCTAGTGTCTTTTCTACCTTCCTTATCCTGTTCTCGAACTTATTTTGCTGTTGCTGTCTAGCCATCAGTTCCCAAATTGCTAGAGCCTCAAACTGTGCTGGCCTTGGAGGTACCTTCATGTCGTACATCATGAATCTCAAATTCTCTAGGATCCTTATATTGAATGTCCCATGTATCGGGAACGCTACGCTCCCATGTTTCTCTGTCAGTTTGTGCCATTGCTTTAGCCAAAGACACGGAGCTACCCCTTTTTCCTCCATTACAATGTAAGCTGGTGTACCTTCGGGCGGCGTTTCCTCTCCTACGCTCGCTTTAATGTAAGACTCCCCCTTCATCGCACTCCTGAATGCTTTAAAGAATTTCATTTTCTCGTCTTTTATTTCACAAAGTTTGTAATCAATAGGTGACTTTAATTCCCGGAATACTCTTCGCTTGCCTTTCCCCTTCCAAACGAGCCCCACGGACTGCGTCCAATCCGTGCGCGACCCTTCTCTACAACCAACCTATCCCAGCGCGGCTCCTAGTGACGTCACACTCACACACACTGCGGCTGACAAAGCCTCGCGGCTAGTCCTCCTTCACTCAGCTCCTCTCGTAACAACTTCTTGCATGTATCGCGAGCTACCAAAAACTAAAACAGATCTGTCGGTTTACTACAGGAAGGGTAACACAGTCGCTTCAGGACCTTAGGGACCTTTCACTAGCCTCGGCCGCTATTCCGTCTTTCTCGGTCCCCACGTTCGCAAGCAAATCTGACCCGCAGACCTACTCTCAACTTGTCAATGATCTATTCTAGTGCACTTAGAATCTTGTCAAAGCCCGAAGTCGAAGTTTCTTTCACTCCCTAACACACGTACCGACTCGTTGACCACGCCCGATCAACCTACTAAACCGCCCAGACCACAACATGGATCAACATACTCCGGAGTCTCTTGACCTCGCAGGGCCCGTCTCAACAACAACAACCACGTGGACCTTTTTATGCACAAAGCGCCACACGCACATGAAGTTCGACGACTTCCCTACTCTCACACTCGGAGCCGCACCTCCGCTATTTCTGTGAAGTTCGACGACTTCTCTACTTCTACACTCGGAGTCGCACCTCCGCTATCCTCTATAAAGAAAAAAAAAATCCTCGCAACCTTTTCACACACCCTGCGGCAATAAGCTGTGCAAGCACAAAACCCTAACTTCACTCATATCATCACTAGTACCGCCAACGCTGTTTCCACACCTCCGTTCTCTCCATTCGCAAGCTCCGAGATCCCGGGAAAGTCGCGGTGGACCTAGCCCATCATCATTCTGTCAATCAGTTTTATCCAAGAAAAATCTAATTCAACTCCTCGAATGGGGTCTCAAAAATGCGTAACCGTTAATTCAACACCATGTACTTTAAGAGTACAGGGTCCCAAAAGACGAAACCGTCCTCTGCTATCATCTACTGATAGAGCGGTCCGTAGTAATAATTTACCTGTGTTCGGACGCTCTTTAGGCCGATGAATCTTTTGACTAAGTGGGAACACTCCGTACTCTTATATCGATCAGTTGCATCGAATCAATAATCAATAACGAACATAAGCAATACCCTGTTCAACATAACACTTAACAATTAGTCCAGAATACATTTCGGCGAACCCTGACCTTTCAGTCAGGAATAACCACACCAGTTTATTGCAAAGTTAGTGAATTTATTTCCCTATATTAACAAAGCTAGCACAATATAAATGTGTCTCAACACCAAATGATAAACATAAATGAACATTAATAGCTGTCCATAACGGCGAAACAAGTGTAATCTATGTAGCATTTGAATCACAAGGCATTCTATAATAGCAATGCAAATCACTAATACGATAATCTGTAATGAGCTAATTGCATACATTTAGTCAGCATAACAAGATCTCAAATTGCATCGTGCGACATATGGAATCCTCATCTAACCTCAAATTAGCATCGGCATGTGGGACTTCATGCAAAAACAATTTAGCAACATTAATTTAGAAAAACTCCTAACTAGGGCTCTTATCAAAATCAGCAGTTGGTTACCTAAAAGAAACACAATGCAATTTTACAATTTCCTTTCATATTTACCAATTACGATCAGCATACAAGGAAGTCTTCGTCTCACAGGTACCGTTTCTCGATCAGCATTGGTACCGTTTCGATCGGCATGGGACGGGGCAAAGGGGCAGGGGTGGACGCGGCAATTGCCTCACGGCGGCAAAGTAAAACTACTACTTCATGCAAAGGGACAAATCAAAGTTAAAGTCTCTAGGGCAAGAATCGTTAAAGTCTCTTTCTCTCGATTAGAGAAAGCATCAAAGTCTCTTTCAAAATGGCGTCGCAGCAAAGTGGGCCATAATAGCTACGAAATGACGCAATGTCGGGCAATAGCTGGTAATGGCTGTAATGATCTAATTTCTTCTCGTGCACCTGGGTTTTATAGACAACAGTTCAAATCCAGTAGGGTCTTCCATTGGAGGGTTTATATGTTAGATTCAAATTGTCCATTCAAATACGACAGTTCTCAAGCTTTTAGTTAAGCATACATTATCCTTGGTAGATGGGTCCGCAAGTTGCAACATAGTATACCAATTAGCTCACTTTCAGAGCCTCCATTGTCCGCACCTGCAAATCGACCTTGAAGTAAAGAGAAAATATGCCAGGCTGGCACGAAACCTTAAGATAAGCATGTGAACGATCTCAGTGGAAAAGTACAGCTTCAAGCAAAAATACACGTTTATTAGCACAGTGGAAAAATACGAGCATCTAAACCGTGAGACCAGGCCACTAGGCCAAAGCCTCCACTAAAGTTATGCTAAGCTAAAACATTTCAAACAAGCAAATCGTAGCACACGTTTATGATTATGTCGGATTAGTGCAATTCTAATACATCACGTTATATAAAGCACGCTTATAAATGTTGGCAAACTACTCTGAGGGCACATTTTGTCCCCGTACAATCTTTATTAGTTCGGTTAAGTCACACACGATTATTTCAACACTACGTTTAAGCGCAAATAAATGTATAACCTTCATTTTCTGCTTCATCAGTAACTCCTTCAATCTCCTTTGCACGGGACCATATCCCTGCCAATGTTTGATCTCCATCTTTGCACCGCGGGGTTTCTTGAGCATGAGGATACCAGACAATTGAGGTTTTTCTATGGGCCTATGGTGCCCAGATAAAACAGGTGGGTGTAGTACATTTTGGAAATTTAGAAAACAACTGCAAGTGAAATGTTTGTTTAGCATCCCTGTCTTTTTGCTCCCTGGTATCACCCCAGGAAACATATCTTAGCCAAATATTTATAACTTCTACACATCCTAAGGTTTCTCTATCTTTTACTATGTGCCAGAACTCCCTCATGATAATTAGCTACCCGAGAGATTAGCCTGAGCATTGCCATTGTTGGATTTTAGCATTTGTTTTTCAGAACATGATATTCTTTCCAGTCTCCTTCAGGTAAAAATGTATGCCCGCCAAATACATGATCACAAATTCTATTCCTATAGGTCTCCTGGGATTTGAGGGAACCAAACGTATTTTGGATTTCTGTGGGTTCAGGGAACTGAGAGGCACCAAACTAGGTGCATTTAGGGTGACCAATTATGAAAACCAAAAACTTGGAAACTCCACAAACATGAGGGGAGGACTAAAACTCTGCACAAACATGTGGGGAGGACTAAAACGTTTCTTCTGGTGATGGGTACCAAATGACTAAATTGATAGCACTTACCAACATTGAAAACACGGACAACAAATAACTAAAGAGTAACTAAATGTGACTTTTACACACAGTATGATATACTTTTGTTAAGTTGCTTTCACAAAATGGCTGCTAAATATTAAGGTAATGGTATACCTGAAAAAATATCTTTCCTTGTACTCTGTTAACCCTTTCTGAAAACCAGGACTTGTGCTGAATTTTGTGATATCTGCTGGAACAGATGGTGAAAACCTGACTGTCCCTGCAATCTGGGCCTCCCGCTCATGCTGGTTACACTGCATTATGGAAATTGGAAAAACAACTGTAAACGAAATGTTAGTTTGGACTACATTTTTTTTGTTTGCAGGTGTCACCCATGTACTACATGGAACTCTGCCTTACCCATATACATTTAACATTTACACATCCTCTGGTTTCTTTGGTTGGCTGCTACTCCTCCATCATGTGATGTGCTGGCTGTCAGATGACACCGAAATCTTTGTGAGATTTTTAACAAGTTTATTTTCGAAAACATAGCAATTCCCTCCAATCTCCCTCATGCAGGAACATGTCCTGCCAAGGCATGCCCCCCAACTTAGTTCCTCTTGTTCACCTTAGCATGGAGTTATCAGACATGTATGTTTTGTTTAATAGGCTAGTGGTGCTCCTAGGCAATAAACTGGATGCAATGCATTTGAAAAATATGGAAAGCAACTGAAAGTGAAAAGCCGCATATAGGTTACCTGTCTTTTGGTTGAAGGTTTCACAATTGGGCTGCTTATAATCCTGCAACAACCATATATTTTCAACATCTACACATCATAAGTACTCCATTGATGGCTACATGATCCACCTTATCTTGAAATGCTGGCTGAAACAACGCACTAAACAAGACGTTTGTCAGATTTTCATCATTTTCCCACAAGAAAAAAGTAGTTTCCTAAGGTATTCTTCACGAAGAAGGATATCTCTGCCATGGCTTGACCCAAATCTGTGTTATACTGTGTCCTGAGTGAGTAGGTATCATGAATGTATGGATGTGAGCAGTGATCCCCACTCTAAGACCCTTGGAGTATTTTGATGGGGGAAGTACCATGGAGAATGTAAACAGTATTTGAATACAGCCAGCCCCTAGGTGATCACACTAACCCAGGCATTTCTGAAAATTTAAACCACCAGGAAATCCATGCTGATGTGACTTACATGAATTCAAACATATTGTTACCATGACTCCCCTGCAAACATTAACAAACGGTTAAAAAAATCCCCATTTCTTCACTTTTCTGTGACAGAATACTCCAGACCTTCATGGAAATGGCAAAAGTCACACATTTATCCCAATAAAAACAGAACCTCAAATGTATGGGTGGCTATTACGTGGGGTAGAAAAAGGCCAATTTTGTGACTATGTGAAACCACATTTACACAATATTGACTTCAGACGGTCAAAGATTTGGTCTATTCCTCTCTGTTATGTTAGGCCCATCCACAAATGTGAGATATGTTTTTTATTGGGAGAACAGTGGAAACACAGTGTGGTGGGCGATTCTCCAAATTTAATGAAAAGAGAATCAAGATTTAATTGAAGACACAGAGGCTAACATTATGTATTACTCTTTTATTGCCACTCCTGCAGCATCCTTAAAGAACTCAGAATATAAATGATCTAGAATCACAACACCAAGGTCCATAAATAAACTCCTCTAAGAAATTCTCATCCTCTTTTAAACTCCTCCTACTGTGCATCTAAAACATCAAATATATCATCATTAAATCAGTTACCCAATAATACTAAACATGACATCATTTGTATCTATACCAAACAAACGTAACTTTATAAACAACTGACCAAGTCCAAACAAATGTAACATATACAGACAGAAACATTAACTTAATATGTTTTATTCAACACATTTTTATTTCTTTCTCTTTTTTATGGGAAGTGGTAGAAGGGATAATGTTAGCCTCTGTGTCTGTTATGAAATCTTAATTCTCTTTTCATTACAATTGGAGAATCACCATTTCATTACAAGGCCGAAGGCTACCATTACGGATGGTGAAAGCCCTTCGACACCACATGCGCCATATGCTCCAGAGGTCTAAAATAAAGTTTGGCAAAAGTATTTGCATTAGATCAAACTGCTGCCTTTAAACCTTCTTCCAGATGACAACCTGAAAAATATGACCTACTTGACATTGCATTACGTAAAGAATGTGCTTTAAACACGTTGTTGTCAACTCCTGCTTTATCCGTTATCCATTTTATCCACCTTGCAATATTAGCATTAGTAACATCAATATGAGGTTTCGCAAAATATATTAAACCATCATTTCTGCGCTTTGATACGTTTTCAAGCAATCCACCATGCATAGCTTCTTACAATCAGGAAAACCTGCGTCAAATATCGACTTGGACATCGTTTTAGTCTGTCTTCAAATCTCAAACTAGACCCCATATGGACCACAAATCCTGTTACTTACCTCTGAAGCTTTAACATCTGAAACTCTTCTACAGGAAATGAGACACAATAATGTCGCCAACTTCATGGTCAATCTTTTCAAATCCAAATTCTTGTTCCCTGGCGATGTCTGAAATAGCATCAATACCAAACTCACATCCTATAGTCTGTCATACCTTGATTTAGGAGGTCTCCTCAACTTCATACTCTTCGTGACCCTACATACCAGAGTGTTCTTACCAACAGACTTACCATCCACTTGTACTTGACCTGCTGTAACAGTAGACCAATAGCAATTCAGTGTCCAGTAACTTAAACTTTTTTCAAATTGCTCCACTGGAAAATTGACTACTTCTACAACAGGGGCCTCCAAAGGAGCCAAATTCCTCTCCAAGCACCAACCAACCGATGATTTCTAAATCCCTTTATATTTTCCAATTGCTCCTGGAGCCAGGACTCCTCCAATAAACTGACAGCCTTATTCAAAAGTCCTTTGCAACATTCAGATCTCCTGACACTTTCCATACAAGATGGCTCAACATCCTGCCTTGCACTTAAGGGTACTTCTCTCCTTCTCTTAGTAATCCTTCTGCTGCTGGAATCATAAAGGGAATATCTCATGCCAACTCCATCACTATTGGAAACCATACCTGAGACACCCAAAAAGAAGTCACCAAAACCAAATGACATTTCTCTGACCTCACTTTCAGCAGAACCCTCTGAATCATAGCAAAGGGAGAAAAAGCATGACTTCTAAAGTTCATCCATTCTTGTTGAAATGCACCGACTGCAAATGCCCCCAGATCGGGTAATCAACTGAAATAGATCTGTATCTGACAAGTCAATCTTCCTGCGAAAAGATCCAACTCCAGTGGACTCCAAACCATCTCTATCATCCCAAAATACACTGGATTCAACTTCCAGTTACTGTAATTCCTTAAATTGCGCTGTCAATCCTCTGCCACGCTCATACTCCCTGGCAAATACTCTTCCTTCACCTTCACTTTGTGCTCCAAACAAAAATACCAAAGATCTTTTGCTAGAACTAATAATCCTTGGGATCTGCTTCCCCCTAATTGATTGATGCAAGACACCACAGAAACATTGTCCATCCTCATTAACACTGTCTGACACTTTAAACTATCTTTGAAACTTTGCAAGGCACACAGGTCCGCATTCATTTCTAAACAATATATATGCTATTTTCTCTCAGTCTTTGACCACAGTCCACCTGCTGATCTCTAAACCGTGTCCCCAGCCTTTCAGATGTGCATCTGTCTCCAACAGAAAATTCTGAACACATCCAAAGATAGCTTTTCCATTCCATGCTTCCATTTTGTCTAACCACCAAACCAACTCTTCCTTTGCTTTCCTATCCAAAACTATATTGTCTCTGTACCAAAGACCTTTCTGCAAAGCATTCCTTTTCACTCTCTGTAGAGCCTGATAATGTAAGGGCCCTGGAAAAATCACCTGTATGGAGAAAGATAGAGGACCTATCATGTGTGCCTAATCCTTCAAAGTTAACATCTCCTTTTTTAAAACCTGAGAAATGTCCTTCCTTATCATCTTTAGTTTCCTGACTGGTAACCGCAGTACCACCTTTACAGAATCTATCTAGTAACCCAAAAGTACTATCCTCTGAGAAGGTGCCAAAACTAACTTCTCCTTGTGTATCAAAAAACCTAAATCGTCCAGCAGATTCTTTACTAAAATCAACTGATTCCTTAATTCCTCTATGTCCTGTGACATAATCATCAGTGGTGGCCAGTAATTTTAGAAGGGAGAGGGCGGGCGGGAAGCACACTCACACTCATTCATTAACACACGCAGGCACGCACATCCATTCACAACACTCATCAACATTCAAACATAGAAGCACGCACCAAACATTAATTGAAAAAACAAACACACACACACACACACACTTACCTTCAGCCTCAGAAGTCCCAGGAGGGTTGGGACTGCTGCCTTCCCTCACAGACAGCAGTCCCAACTTCGTCACAGAGTGGGATTGGGTCAGTGAGACTCCTGACCCCACTCTACTCTGGGACAAGGTGTCACTGATTGACACTCACCCTGGGCGCTTCAGGGCTTAAACCTGAAGCGCCCAGGTCGGAGCCAATGGGTGATGCTTCCCCACGTCACCGAGGGGGAGGGCCTCGAGGCATCTTTGCTGAGCCGAGGAAGTCACGCCCATAGGAGCTGTGAACTCTTCAGCCCTGCAAAAATCAGCTCAGGCAGCCAGGAGTCTGGTCAAATCGCAAATCACGCATGTCTCGTTCCTGGCTGCCTGAGCTGAACATGAAAAGTGTCTGTCAAGCTGACCTTTGCTCAGCCTGACAGGCAATCTTCATGACGGGCAAAAGGTGGGGGAGGTGTGGACTCTCCACCCTATAGGACAGGCCGCGGCTGAAGATGACATCCAGGTAAACAATTACCAGACACCTCTCTCTATCAAGTAAGCCATCACTACATCACTGCTCTTATCACTTTGGTGAAACACCAAGATGTTGAAGCCAAACCAAACGGAAGGCACTGAAACTGATGCAACTGATTTCTCCACCTGAACTGCAGAACTTTTTGACTCTCTGCCCCCATAGGAATGGTGAAATAAGCATCCTTTAGGTCTAATTTGACCAACCAATCATTCTTCAATTACAAGTCCCTCAACAAATGAATTCCTTCCATCTTGAAATGCCTGTATAGTAAAAAAGTGTTCAACTTTCTGAGGTTTTTGACTGGTCTCCATCTTTTTTCCTCTTTCTCTTACCAAAGAGATAATACTCACATATATTATTTCCCCTTCTGTTATTATACCCTGATCACTCCTTTCTGAAGCATTGCTTCTGTTTCTGAACCCACAATTATATTTTGCTCTTCTGGAAAACTCAGCTGCCTTGGCTCCTCCTCCTGATGAGGAATTTCTAAAAAATATATTTGGTATCCTCTTCCATATCCTGAATTTCTGATTGTATTGGGACTTTTGAAACCCACGGCCAGTGGACAGTCCCCTTCCACTGGCCCTACCAAAAACATCACCACCAAATACTTTTCTCATAGTCAATTGAGCCTTATCCAGGGCAGTAAAAGTAACACCGTATTTTCCTAAGCTTTTTACTAAACTCTCGCCAAACAAAAGGCCCTTAGCTTCTTCACTCTTCTCCTTATCAGCCAAATCACCCAATTTGGGACTTATTTTCATGAGGATTTATTTCCTTCTCTACCAAAAATCAGTATTAACATAACAGGATAACAGCTCTCTGACTCCAACCATGCAAAAGCTCAAGATCAACCATAAAGATATTTAAATATGCTTCTTCTGCCATATCTAGGTTCCTTGCTATAGGACCTAGCACATCTACTAGCTTATCTTGACACTGCTTAAGCAACGCTCAAGTTCCTTCCGAGGATCTCTTCCAAGCCTAAATAAAAAAGAGATCAACTCTGGATCTAAATTAGGTGTACAGCGAGCCTTCTCAATTAATGGTCTAGAACAATCAGCCCTCAATACTCTTCTAACCTTCTTCTACAATGGCTTCCACAACCATTGTTTAATAAATGTACTGACATGATTCATAAGTCATCATTAGCCAGTTCTAGGAGGACTGATGTCATAGGGAGAAAGCATCTCCTCACCTAGGGGGTTCTTAATAACCATCTTACTCATAGTTGTTTCATCCACACTGAATTCATCCTCTTGTTTCACATCAAGGGTATACTCATCATATTCTTTGTCCTTTCCAGTCATATTTTCATGGCCCATCTCCAAATCACAAAATTCTTCATCCTTCGTGTTACTTAGGACAACTCTCTCTTTTGTGACGCTTAGGACACCTCTCTTTTTGATGGAGTTTAATCCATCCTTTCGTTTTTTTAGTTACGTCATAACTCTCAATATGTTTTGTCTTTCACAACTTTTTACCTCCTTTCTTATTCTGCCTTCCTTTTCCCTAGACAAGGAATAAAACTCGTCCTCCCAGGCAAAATCCTTACTTTTTCTCTCATTCGTCAAATTATCTAATGTCTCTTTTAGCTGAGACCTCATCTCATGTTGGAACAATCTCTTAACTAACTCCTCAGTCATTTTACTTCCTTATGACTGACTATGGTCCTCCTGAACTGAATCCATCTTTCAATGCTTGTTTATTAAATACCCTTTCACCTGTCGAAACTCACAAAAATCCCTAACTTCCATCCTCCTACAACACACTACAACAATCTCTCCTAGAAATAATTCCATTGTGATATAATCCTGTTTCTTTAAAAATGTGTTTCAGCCTCCCTCCAGTTAGTGACAGAAATGGGTGTTAAACCAATGCTGGATCCTGGAAATCTAAACATGTTTGAAAAATAAACAAAATTCTGAATTCGGCAAGGTGTCATTTGTGTAGTTCCCACAAGGTTTTCCTACAGAAAATACCAGCTGAAATAAATAAATATTGAAATTGAGGTGAAAAAAAACAGCCAATGTTCTCCACATTTTACTCTGTACCTTTTTCCTGCAATGTTAGATTTTTTAAAGCAATATACCATTACTTCAGCTGAGCTCTTCTGGTTGCAGGGATATATAGGGCTTGTAGGTTCATCAAGAACCCTAGGTACCCAGAGCCAATAAAGGAGCTGCACCTTGCAATGGGTTTTCATTCTACACCGGGTATGCAGCAATTAATTTGCTGAAATATAAAGAGTGAAAAATAGGTATCAGCAAAACCTTTGTATTTCAAAATGAGCACAAAATAAGGTGTTGAGAAGCAGTGGTTATTTTCACATCTCTGAATTCCGGGGTGCCCATACTAGCATGTAAATTACAGGGCATTTCTCAAATAGACGTCTTTTTCACACACTGTCTTACATTTGGAAGGAAAAAATGTAGAAAAAGACAAGGGGCAATAACACTTGTTTTGCTATTCTGTTTTCCCCTAAGTCTCCCGATACAAATGGTACCTCACTTGCGTGGGTAGGCCTAATGTTTCGGAAAGGAAATGCCACATGGACCCATCACATTTTTACATTGAAATCTGACGTGTTTTTTGCAAAAGGGCCGAGCTGTAGATTTTGGCCTCTAGGTCAGCCGCCACCTAGGGAAACCCACCAAACCTGCACATGTTTGTAAACTAGACACCTAGGGGAATCCAAGATGGGATGACTTATGGGCTCTCACCAGGTTCTGGTACCCAAAATCCTTTGCAAACCTCAAAGTTTGGCCAAAAGAACGCTTTTTCCTCACATTTCGGTGACAGAAAGATCTGAAACCTGAGAGGAGCCACAAATGTCCTTCCACCCAGCGTTCCACCAAGTCTCCCGATAAAAATGGTACCTCACTTGTGTGAGTAGGACTAAAGCCTGTGACAGGAAATGCCCCAAAATACAACGTGAACACATCACATTTTCCCAAAGAAAACAGAGCTGTTTTTTGCAAAGTGCCTACCTGTGGATTTTGGCCTCGAGCTCAGCCGGCACCTAGGGAAACCTACCAAACCT
Organism: Pleurodeles waltl; assembly: GCF_031143425.1. Taxonomy (NCBI): domain Eukaryota; kingdom Metazoa; phylum Chordata; class Amphibia; order Caudata; family Salamandridae; genus Pleurodeles; species Pleurodeles waltl. The sequence goes on along the minus strand of NC_090440.1, from coordinate 845,155,760 downwards.
GCACATTTTTAAAAACTAGACACCTAGGGGAATCCAAGATGGGATGACTTGTGGGCTCTCACCAGGTTCTGTTAACCAGAATCCTTTGCAAACCTCAAAATTTGGCCAACAATCACTTTTTCAATCATTTCGGTGACAGAATGTTCTGGAATCTGAGAGGAGCCGCAAATTTCCTTTCTCCCAGCGTTCCCCTAAGTCTCCCGATACAAATGGTACCTCACTTGTGTGGGTAGGCCTAGCGCCCGCAACAGGAAATGCCCCAAAACACAGCGTGGACACGTCACATTTTCCCACAGAAAACAGAGCTGTTTTTTGCAAAGTGCCTAGCTGTGGATTTTGGCCTCTAGCTCAGCCGGCACCTAGGGAACCCTAGCAAATCTGTGCATTTTTTAAAACTAGACACCTAGGGGAATCCAAGATGGGTGACTTCTGGGGCTCTCACCAGGTTCTGTTACCCAGAATCCTTTGCAAACCTCAAAATGTGGCCAAAAAAACACTTTTTCCTCTCATTTCAGTGACAGAAAGTTCTGCAGTCTGAGAGGAGCCACAAATTTCCTTTCACCCAGCGTTTCCCCAAGTCTCCCGATAAAAATGGTATCTCACTTGTGTGAGTAGGCCTAGCCCCGCAACAGGAAATTCCCCAAAAACACAACGTGGACACATCACATTTTCCCAAAGAAAACAGACCTTTTTTTTTGTAAAGTGCCTAACTGTGGATTTTGGCCTCTAGCTCAGCCGGCACCTAGAGAAAGCTACCAAACCTGTACATTTCTGAAAACTAGACACCTAGAGGAATCCAGGATGGGGTGATTTGTGGGGCTCTCACCAGGTTCTCTTACCCAGAATCCTTTGTAAACCTCAAACTTTGACCAAAAAAACACTTTTTCCTCACATTTCGGTGACAGAAAGTTCTGGAATCTGAAAGGAGCCACAAATTTCTCCCGATAAAAATGGTACCTCACTTGTGTGGGTAGGTCTAGTGCTTGCGACAGGAAATGCCCCACAACACAACGTAGACACATCACATTTCCCCAAAGAAAACAGCTGTTTTTTGCAAAGTGCCCAGCTGTGGATTTTGGCCTCTAGCTCAGCCGGCACCTAGGGAAACCTACCAAACCTACCCATTTTTGAAAACTAGACACCTAGGGGAATCCACTGATGGGGTGACTGGTGGGGCTATCACCAGGTTCCATTACCCAGAATCCTTTGCAAACCTCAAAATTTGGCCAAAAATACACTTCTTCCTCACATTTCAGTATCAGAAAGTTCTGGAATCTGAGAGTAGCCACAAATTTCCTTCCACCCAGCGTCCCCCAAGTCTCCTGATAAAGATGGCACCTCACTTGCGTGGGTAGGCCTCGTGCCCGTCACAGGAAATGCCCCAAAATACAACGTGGAAAACCCTGACATTTCTGAAAACTAGACACCCGAGGGAGTCCAGGGAGGTGTGACTTGCGTGGATCCCCCAAAGTTTTCTTACCCAGAATCCTCAGCAAACCTCAAATGTAGGTAAAAAATCACATTTTCCCACATTTCTGTGTGTGATCACCGCACCGGGACAAATTTCCTACCACCCAACGTTCCCCTCAGTCTCCGGGTGAAAATGATACCTCACTTGTGTAGGTGGGCCAAGTGCCTGTGACAGGGAAAGAGCCAAAAACATGTTGAAATTGAGGGGGAACCAAAGCGGCTCCAAAAGGGCAGTTTGAAAAAAAAACATTTTTAGGCTAACAAGTGCAGCAGAATTTTTATCGGTATAGATGAGACAATGCTGGTTGGTAGGAATTTTGTGGATTCCTGCAGATTCCGGAAGGTTCCATCACAAACATGTGGGAAAAATGTGTGATTTCCAGCAAAGTTGGAGGTTTCCAGGGCATTGTTGGTAAAAAATGGTGCGAAGTGTATGTGGAGCACACCACCCTGGAATCAACCAGATGTTTCGTTTTCAGATGTGCCTAGGTCTTGTGGATTTTTCTACATGTCAGCGTCTCAAAGTCCAAAAAGTGCAGCCCTCACCATTCCAAGTGGGACGATTATGAGAGTTAGCCAGGCTCTCATGGTCCAAATGTAAAACCAAAACCCAAAATAATCAAATGTCCTCTTGCTTGCCGTGGGATAAGATGTTTTAGTGTGCGGGGAAGAGATGAAAGACTGTTAGCCCATTCAGTTGGGGTTGGGGCATAACCATGCCCATACTGCTTGGTAGCCACCACCCTACTATTGTTTTTTTTTATTCCCTGGCATCTAGTAGACTTTCTAACCCCCGGGGTGTAGATCGGGGTAATTGCCCCATGGGCAGAACAACTTTGGACCCTTTTATTTGGTGTGGGGATATGGCCATACCCCCGCCCTCTGATTTTGAAAAACAGTCTTCCATGGTCTCTGCTGGGCTTTCTCCCAAGGGGGGCAGAATTGGCCTAAATACAATTTGCCCCCCATGGGAGCAACCCGGGCCTAAGGGGTCACTCCCCATATATAAAAACATAAAGTAAATAAAACAATTTATATATCCCTGGTGTCTAGAGGTTTCTGCCCCCCCCCCGGAGGCAGATTGGCCTAATTATAATAGACCGATCTGCCCACGGGAGGGCAGAAAGGCCTAAAAATATTTTGCCCCCCTGGGGAGCGGCCCTTGCCCACGGGTCCGCTCCCTTCATGCGTAAGTATATAAAAAAAAATCCCTGGTGTCTAGTGGTTTCTACATGGCCTAAAAATAATTTTCAGTCCAAATAATTTGGCCCCCTGGGGAGTGGCCCTTGCCCAAGGGGCCCTCCCCTTATGAGTAAGTCTGAAAAAAAAAATCCCTGGTGTCTAGTGGGCATTTCTGCTGCCCGATCGCATCACTATCAGGCATCAGAAATGCTTGCAGAGACATGAAAGGAAAGGAACGGCCTTTCCTTTCCTTTCATGACGCTGCCTGCCCCTCCTCCCGAGTGGAAGAGAAATGCTGAGCATTTCTCTTCCGCATCAAGCTGGAATCATGCTTCTAGCGCGATAGGAGGTGACCTCTGATGAGATCAGCACGCGGTTGCGTGCTGACATCATCAGACGTCACTGGGGGAGTCGGGGGTGGAAGGGGAAGCGATTCACCGTTCAGCCCTGCCATGGTGGGGGTGAAGCCCATGGAGGGAGCGCTACCGCTCTGGTGCCGGGACGTAATGGTTACGCCCTCGGCACAGGAGCACTGTGCCGCGGGACAAAACCATTACGTCCCCGGCACAGAACCAGTTAAAGGACTTAAATAACACATTCTTAGAAAGTAAATATAAATCGCTAACTTTCAAAACCGAATCTTCATAAAACGAAAACAACAAGTTTTAATCCTACTTAAACCAAAATTTCATTTAACTAATTATAACCCACTAAATAAACACTTCTGAAGATTAGAAACCCCACCATAATAATTCAACTGCCAATCCAAATTAAAGCATAACAAAGCAGATACACTTATTTCAATTAGGAGCAGCTTTAAAAGAAGATGAGAATTTTAAGAGGGGATAATTTATGGACCTTGGTGTTCTGATTCAAGATTGTTTATAATCTAATTTTGAAGTTCTTTAAAGGTGGTGAAGGAGTGGCAATAAAAGAGTAAAGCATAATGGTAGCTTCCGATCTTGTAATGAAGTTTTGCTGTAGCCCGCACATTCTGGAATTGCTGTCACAGAAATAGGGGCTTTTTTACAACCTAATCTGAGTAACAGAAAGTGGTGGCACCCATGAAAGCCACACCTCCCAGGATTCCTCCAGATGTCTAGTGTTTAGAACTATCTGGGGTTGGCATGTTTTTATAGGTGCCGGATAACCCCGGGTTCACACGTGTGTCACACGTGTGTGTCTGTGCCTCAGCACGAAGCTGGACACTGTATATTTGTAGGCTAAGAAAATATCTAAACAGCATCAAGCTCCTTTCTGGAGCACAGGTGGGTGTATCTTTGCAAGGTGCTGCACACTGTTTGTATTTATTTTTGGCCAACAAAATATCTAAACAACATTCTACTCCTCACTTTGGTACAGATACTAGTATCTGTGCCCCAACAAGGAGCCAGACACTGCTTGGAATTTTTGTTAGGTTAAGAAACAATCCAGATTCTGGCTCCTCGCTGGTGCACAGTCACACAGCATGCGGCTCCTTCCATGGCACAGTCATGTGTGTCTGTGTCCAAGAAGGGGTAACAGGTTGTTTGGATTTTTCTTAGGCTACAAAAATATCCACACATTGTCCAACTTCTCACCTGGGTGCATATATATGTTTTATGCACCACCAAGCAGCCAGAGTTGTTTGGATGTTTTCTTAACCTACTAAGACTTAGCTGATCATTTTTACGTAGCATCTCCTCTGTCTTGGGTTGGCTGACAGCCCTACTTAATGATGCTGTGTATTTTCAAAGGGGGTACTTTGCAGGTGATGGAGCACTTCCAATTGGTAAGTTGACAGGTCAGAGTTCAAATAGATCTTCATTCAACTTGTTCCCATATTGGGAAAGAGACCAACAATCAGAAAGACACGTTGATGGTTTACAGTGGTCCTCAGAGTGATAAACAGTAGTGGCTTGAAAGTTTCACTATTTACACCGTCCTCAGGAAGTGGATACTAGTCCTACTCCCGTTCAAATAGGTGTTTATTTTTAATTTTTAGGCCCAAATTTAAGAGGGCCTAGCGCCTCCTTGTGCCACATTAGTGTAATCTTTTTGATGCTAATGTGGGACCAACAAGGCCAAAATCGCTGCACCAGATTTATTAAGTGACACAATGCATGCATTGCACCACTTTGAAACCCCTTGCACCACATTAAGCCACCGTCAGGCATAATGTATGTGAGGGGTCGTTCCCTCTTCAGGGGTGGCTGAAAAAAGATTTCTTTGCACCATTTTCTGCGGCATTTCTAACACCTGCTCAGAGCAGGCGTTAAAAGGGGGCACACTACTAGTTACAGTGGGCCCCTATGTACTGTTCAGGGCTAGTGCAAATCATCAAAACTTCTGACGCTAGTGCCCCCTACCCTGCACCATGGTGCGCTATATTTTAAATACAGCGCATACATGGTGGCGGTAAGGGGTGCAAGGAAAGTGGTGTTGCACTGGGTGCAGCACCACTTTTCTTAAATCTGCCCATGTGTCCAGCCATACAAGAAAAAAGGCCTGATTTAGGTCTTGGTGGAGGGAAATACTCTGTCACAAAAGTGACGGATATCCGTCTGCTAAATTACGATCCCATTATCAACTCTGTGGATCATAATACGGCAGACGGGAAATCCCTCCACCAAGACCTAAATCAGGCTCCTAGTGTATTGTGGATTTTTGTGTCAAATTAAGGGAGGCAGCTTTGTGAAGTTTTTAAGTTTCTGTATTCCAGACACATCTCAAATAGAGAAAAACAACTCCATATAAGGCATGGAAGACTTCTTCTTATGGATTATATAGAAATGATTATTGTAAACTACTGTAGCAGGGAGTTCATCCAAACATTACATAACTATCACCACACACTCTGGGTGTAATGAATGTTTTTGTGATAGGGGACTTCACGTATCTTGTGTAGTGGGTCAGACGTTCTCAACACTGGTATAAAGTAAAAAAGGCAGAAATGTTAATAACAAACCAACTGCCATCAACTCGGCAATCTCCTAATTCATCAATTTAAAATAATCCCTCAAATACTAAACTGAAGGGGGTTATTTTTTCTGCCACAACACCCACAAACTGGAGTGTCAAAATTTCAAACATGGCACCTTCCAGGTGCACAAGTGAAAAAGCCCAAGGTGAGACATTTAGTACAAATAGCTCCAGATGATCATTCAACAAGGTGGTTTAAATTGAGATCCCCAACTCACCACCAACCACCTTGCAAGGCTGGGTGTGCTGCGCTAAGTTTTTCTTCAGGAAAGAAAGTTGTTGGGTGTACAATTCCATCTGAGTGGATGCCTGAAGACTGGCTGAATATCTCTGGTGACCTTATCAACAAACCCTTCTGTAGCACAGCAAGAGTGGCAATGGCCTTAATGCAAACATTAAACACAGGCTCCTGGATTCACCAGTTAGTAAAACACAACTGTAAATGGGGTGCTCCAGGGACCCAGTCCCAGCTAAAGAGCTGCACTAATGATAGTCACACTCCCTAAACTTGTGTGCACCAGAGCTAGAATTGTCTTGTAGAAGGAGAGGACTTGCAAGCAAGCTGTCTACAATAATGTTCCCATTCCACTGAACAACTGATCAGGCGGACCGTGTTGTTGTAGATTTCCGCGTGTGAATTTGTGGGGCCTCCAGCCACTTGTGAAAAAAACACATGCTTGCTCCAAAAAAATTGTACATCCTCTGCACATCCTCTGCACTCATGTAGCCACACCACATACCTTCCTCCGGCTACAGGTCCCGGTTGGACTCTGTTAGCACCCAAACATAAACATGTAATGATAAAAATTGTGGTTATATAAAAAGTGTTTGCTGCTGACCAGGTTACGATCAAGGTCCTTATTTTGAGGACCCTTGTAATTCTGTTGGGGCTGGTTATAGGAATTATTGAACCCAGCAGAATTGCGAGATCAGCACCACTTATCTGACGTTTTTTGGGGTAAATGTCAGAGGGAGAGGGTATGAGGAATTTCCAAAGGTCCCACACTATTACCCCCACTCCCGACCACTCAGAGGTTCTGATACCCCTGGTATCAAAGACTCTGGTGGGTCTGCTTACCAGATATCACTCCAGGGTCCTCATAACTAGGCCCTAAGGTTTTTTGCAGAATCAGGTCAAATCTTTGGATATTTTCAAATTTATCTCCGATAAGGAGGTAAATATGTAGGGATAACCCTAGTAAATATTCAGATCAAGCTGAAGTATCACACCGATATTGTTTACATTACTTCTATAAATAATGAAAAAATAATTCCTGAACGTTTAGAAAGGTCGTTAACTGAAACATGTGAAGTCACTCTAGCATATCTCTCAGCAGCTTTTCTGTGTCCTGGTGTCAAAGTACATTACTCTGAACCTTCTAAATTCACTAAGCAGCTGTCTGGTGATCAGCCCAGCCTATTCTTCAACTGAGCTTCTCCTAAATAAATGTGGATCTCTGTTCGAGCCTGAAGTGTTGCCAGTCTGTGTGTTCATAGTGGCCACTACAGCCCCACCTCTTGGTGCCAAGTCCTTTCTTCCTCTCTGCCTGGAAAATCAGGCAGATATAGAAGATTTGCGGGTAATTTCCAAAATTTGAAAAATATGTATGTATGTACATATGTATATTTGCTGGCCAAATTCTGCATGGGACCAACAAATGTCTGTTTCCTGCAGAAACATGAGTGATGCAGATTATACTGTCCCTACTGATCTGTGCTGTATTACATGACAATGATGACACTGAAGTAATGTAACCTTTCAAATGCTACCTACAAATCTGTGAGCATTTCTTATTTCACCTCCCCACTTGCCTCGCCACTAAGCACATCCTCATCATCGAGTTGGAAGGAGGAAATGCTTCGGTGGACTCACCCAACCCTCTATTACTTTTTAAATCATTGCTCATATGTAACAAATGCCCTAATATAAATACAAAATGGTATATGACTAGGTGTCTGTCCCCAACTTGCACATGCACAAGACCAATGAAATTGTCAGATCGCTGGAGTCAGCAGACCATGGCTGAAATAAATACTGTACTATTGTTTCTGCCTTCTCTGAAAAGGACCGCTCATGGTAAAATGCATCATCTGACTACCTTGGTCTTAGGTGTTAAATATTCACTCTTCAAAATCGTATCCAAAGCGCGTGTTGCAGTCTTCACTTCAGAGTTATCCCAGAACCAAGAGTGCACTGGGAGCTTGGCAACCAGAGCAGGATGTAGCGCTCCCTCTTCCTAGCCACTCTCTGGGGAGGCGCGGTTAATGGAAGAAACGTCTTGCTTAATAATTCATGAGAACATACCAGGCCTGGGAAGAGATGTAACAAGCTTTTAGCACCCGCAGCGGAGCCTTCCATGCCCGGGGATCCTGTCATGTTGCATCTTGTAAGTTTTAAAACAGAGATGCAGCCGCACCTCTTACCATGTGACCTTAGCTGCCCATGTGCAGTGTCCAAGCATCATGAGGCTGTCCATAGCTGCCGGGCTTTCAGATTGCTCATGCGTGGCATTTCTGTGGTTTCAGTCGACGTAAAGGTGGCATTCTGCTGTCAAATGTGTGGCATTTCGAGTGATGCTTTCTTGCGAGTAAATAAAAGCCATGGTTTTTGGTTCTTGTATCCAGACATATCACATAACAATGAAGTTGCATCAGTGCTTAATTTGTATATAAAAACGTGCCGGTGCTCAAAGCTCTCCTCTTAAACATGCGGCTGCTGCAATTAAATGTGCGAACACGGAATACTGAGGCAGCGTAATCCCGAAGCCATCTCGGGCCTCTTCAATCCATGTAAAGCCCCCCCCCTGTCCCTTCAGCTCACTCTGCTTTCTCCCATTGTGAAGCTTTTCCGTGTTTCTCTTCCTCCGTCTTTTCCAGATGTGTCTTTTGCTCGCTGTAAATGCTTGAGGCAGAACAATAAGCGTCTGCCCTCAAAAATAAGTGCCGGTGCTTAGCACCGGTCACAACAAACACAAATTTAGCACTGAGTTGCACCTAAAAACAGCCAGACCTCCTGGTGTTGTCTTTGCTTGTGATCAGTATCAGATCCCTGACAAATAGCAATGATTTTGCTCTGAATAATTGGAACTGAAAATGTTTCAATTCTAAGATTATTAGACTGTAGACTTTTTGTTATTAGGTGTGTGGAAGGGTCTGTGGTCAAATTGCCTCAGTCACTCGTGTTCTCTCCTTCATAGTTGTATGTGGTTTTATAGAAAAGTTTTTTCATGCTACTCTCTTTTCACTCTCTTTCTGCATGTAATTCCTTGTGTACCCCTTCACTGTTACTCTCTCTCACACTCTCTCTATAAACCTTCCATGCACAACATGACTCTAGAGGGCATTTAAAAAAAAAACAAATTTGTGAAGATTTGTCAAACGGTGCTAAAGGTATAGACAAGTCAAAGAACATATTTTCTATGGAAACTAGGCCTTATCTATAGCTACCTACCGGTCACTGTCAGCAGGTAACATGTATATATTACACACCCACCCACCCAACAGCCCTCCCCAGTTTCCTTTTTCTCAGCTTGGTGCTTTCAGTACTTTGACAGCAGTGTACCTCCTTCGCACAAAATGGTTATTACAATTGACACATGGGTTAGAATTGTTCAATGTGTTCTACTAAGAGGCTATAGATTGGATGATCGGTTAATGGAAACAACATTTTCACCTAACAACAAAACGCAATATGAGAAACTCTTACCAACCAGTGAAAGTTAAGTAAACAACTTACCTGAGTCAGGGCAGATTTTTGTAGCATTGAGCAGCAGCTGCCGCTGCATAACTCTAGGGGAGGGGCAGGAGGGGGAGGAAACGGAGACAAGGTGAAAAAATAAATAAAAATAAAACACACTTACTCTGCCACCTCACTCTTAGCTCCTCTTGTTGTGTCCCAGCATTCACTGGGACACCAGCATAGGCTCCCCAGCAATCCTGGTGCTGCTTTCATACTAAACTTAGAATGAAAGTGAGAGAGCGGAGCTTATATACTTAGAAATTAAGGTGAAATGTTTATGAACTAATGCGTAATAATGCTGCATAGAAAATGTATAAATATGTTTTTGCTAAATGTGAGTTTGAAATGTGCCCATGGGGAGTGGCCGTCAATATATACGGGGACTAATGAAACTGACTAATGATGAAAAGATGATATGTTAAAATATAGTTTTACACTAATATTAAGAATGATATATTAAGGTTTTGCCTAATAAATGATTAGGCCTTAGTTAGCATGAGTCGAGGCCTAGCTGCCCGGTTTCATATTAAATGTGTTTTTCTAACGTACAGTGCGCTGGCTTGCTGAAGGACATGAACTCGCATTTTTCCAAAAGTTAGAGATGAATGTAACTGTAGTAGATCCGTTCTCATGAAATTCGACTTGCTCAAGGAAACATTCTTGCTGAATGCAACAGTGTAGACTACTCGCAGGTACAAGGTCGCTCGAACCGGTACAGACAATGGAACCACTGACTAAAGATGCAAAGAGGACCAGGAGAGTATGAAATCATATGGGACATTCTATCTGCTGAAGACGTCAATCATAAGGACCAATAAACTACGTGAACACTGTTATGGGGTTACAATTTCGATGAAGTAATTGAAAACCCATTGGAGGGAGATAGTGGGGTACCAACCCCATCCAATAGAAAATTAGGGAACTGTACAACAGAAAAGGGATAAAAACCTATGACACAAGGAGCCTTTAGAGAGATGCCGTTGCAAACTTTTGCTATGACCCAGACACTTTGTCACTCTGCATAGAGACTTTGCTGTTTGGTTCTTCAAACGATCCTTGCCTTTATTTTGCCCGTCTTCTATTTTTCCTCCTTATGAGGGAAGTACCCTTTGCCCTGCCCTACCGAACTTTGCTGAATTCCTTGTCTGATGGCAAATCAACTGATGTCCTGAGGACGAAGACTAAACCTGTGTGCTGACCCAATACGGAGGGTAACTATATGATGATGAAATTGTAATTGTCTGTTTGCTTTTCCTTTCTAGGTACCAACTGCTTCTTTTGACAGAGACCATAGTTAGATGTTTTCTAAATTGGTGTTGCTAAATTATTTTTCATGAATCCCAACATGCCATTGCTAATTCGAGGTTAGATGAGAGGTTCACCAAACAGATGCAAATAGACAAATGACTGAATCTATGCTTTGTTGAATAATGCTAATGACTCTCTGCTAAGGATAACCTATGTTGACGTCGTGCTATGTTCTAATATTTGTGATTCTTGCTTTGATGAAGTCTTATCACAGTTGCCATACAGTATTGTGACTATGCTAATTACTTTCTTGGTTTTGAGATTAATAACTTACTAGTAGAATTGTAATCAATAGGGAATAAATATCACAAACTCGTACTAAACTGGTGTGGTTATTTATGACTGAAAGGTCATGGTGGTTTCTGATTCTTATTAATGTCTTTGACTAATCTAAATTGTCTTATTATGGTAAATATTGATGACGTTATTGACCTATTGATCAGCTATCTCTTCCTAAGGTGTCTTCAATCAGGGTCGAAAGATTAATTGGCCTAAAACGAGTCCCAGAGTGAATAAATTAGTCATAAAGGGACACGTTAACAAAAGCAATGCCAGAATTCGTCTGAGCGGCTTGGACTGCTGCTCATACACAACCCTGGGGCCTGTGGAGTTGCTCTAGCCTGTCTGTTTAACACAACCGGGCCTTGAGAAACCTAAATTTGCCTTTGTGTTTGGCCAGCCTCAGACGGCCGGCCAAACACACATGCGCACTTAGGTGCACTCTCCCCTACTTCCCCCTCCCAACTCCCATGGCCCAGCCCCATCCCTCCCTGCACTGCTGGCTGAGTCAGAAGCTGAAAAATAAAACAATAGTCAAATATTGTTTTATTTTTCTGCTTCTGGCTCAGCCAGTGGGGTGACGCTCCTTCACCATAGCGAAGGGGGCACCCCTGGCAATGGGTCACCTTTCTTCAATCTGGAGCCAGTTCATAATAGTTGCCTCGGTCAACACTGCAAGCGCACTGGCTGATGAGTTTATCTAACCCCACAGAACTATGGGAGCTAGAATTTATGTGTGCAATTAGCTTTTTAGAGTGGTGATGAATACACCAATACTTAAACGCGCTAGTCTAACCTTTAATGCTTTCGGGGTCTGGCTGTCTTATTAACTTTAGGCATGATCTCCATAGTTCATTTTAGGACTGCCCCTGCATGACACTGATGTGGGGCATATGGACAAAGCTTACACCTGTGGAATGACACCATGCCTGCCCAGGAAAAAAACACAAATTACCCTAATCATTTGCAGAATATTACAGACATTTGTTTTTAGTTTGTCAAAAATCAAAATCCACGATAAGGGTTTGTTTTTCAAGAATAAAGAAGTGTGCTGATAGTATGTACTTGATGTTTTTTTTGCTTTTACAAAGAGGTTGAGAAATAAGGAGACTGCATCACAGCGCTCACAAAAGCATGATACAAAACCCATACTATGGCAGGGGTACTTTTTTAAAGGTATTCCTGATTTCAGCTTGCTGAGTTTAAAATGTGAATGATAATAACATAAGAGAATATAGCTTCTTAAGACAATCTCTTAATTTCTTAGTTTCTATTTCATTGTGACATGACAGACACTTACACAGTAAGGGGATAGCAGTTGCCCTTTCTGTTGATGTAAATTTATTTGTAAAGACTGAGTCTAAGGTCTACAAGTATGTTGCAAAATGTATTTTTGGTATTTGTCCTAGTTAAGAGTACCATATCTATGTTAAATAAGTTGAGTGTGTGCATGTATACCTGCTAGGAAAATCATTTATTAAACTTTGGGAAAAGAATCAGTCTAGGCAGGTGTACAGAAAAGGAAGAATGGAAAACAACAAGACAAGACTTAAAGCAGCACAAGCACATACAACGTCAGTGGGATGAAATGTGAAATAGAAAATAATATAGTGAAGGACACATAACGAAGAGAGAGAGCGAAATTAGTGAAACCTAAAACAGAAAAAGAAATGCAAGTAGAGTCTGCAGAAACAATGGTGGCGATTCACAAAGTTAAACTTAGACTTGAATTCTAAGTTTAGACCTGAAGTCTAAGTTTAAGTTGGACTTCAGGTCTAAACTTAGACTTCAGTTCTAAAGTTGGCTTCATGTCTAAACCTAAACTTCAGATCTGTAGCTGGACTTCAAGTCTAAATTCAGACTTCAAATCTAAAGTTAGATTTCAGGTCTACATTTAGACTTGAGATCTAAAGTTAGAGTTCAGGTCCGAACTTAATCTTCAGGACTAAATGTAGACTTCGGGCCTAATTACAACTTTGGTGGAGGAGGTTAATCCGATCCAAATGTGACGGATATCCCGCCCGCCATATTACGAGTCCATGATAGACTTAGGGAAGAACCACAACGCCATGGAGCCCGAACTGCAGGTGTTCCCCATGGTGGTCTACCTCCTCCTATACCAGGAATACCAATGCCGGCGGCGACGACCACTGTGAGTACTGCTGCCAAGCACACAGGGGAGGGGGGAGGAAAAAAGAGAGTGACACACACACACAACACCCCCAACACCATACACACAAGCAAATGCAATAATATCACATATTCACCCCCCACCCGTCAGGAATAATGCCAGGACAAAATTATTTGAAGAAAGTGAGTGTAATAATATAAAATACAAGAAATACTTCCTCAAAAATCAAAACAGTATTTACAGATATACAAATGAAGGGACACTGCCCAGTCCATAACGTCTGTGGACCACAGGGCCATATCACCAAGGCCAAGGCCCCACTTGACTCCTGCCTCAATACGGAGAGAACACTGCTGGGGAATCAGGTCGAAAATACACAGGCACCTCAGGGGGAAGGGGAAGGGGGGGCACCTCAGCTGGAAGATGGTACAACACCACTGCTCCTGGAGGGGGCTACATGCCCTCTACGATGTCCTGGGGAGTTCAAGGCCACAGTCTCTCAAGTGGGTGGTTTGCCCACTGCTTGGTCCTGGGGAGTGCAAAGCCACAGTCTCTCAAGTGGGTGGATTGCCTACTCCTTGGTCCTGGGGAGTGCAAAGCCACAGTCTCTCAAGTGGGTGGATTGCCCACTGCTTGGTCCTGGGGAGTGCAAAGCCACAGTCTCTCTAGTGGGTGGTTTGCCCACTGCTTGGTCCTGGGAAGTGCAAAGCCACAGTCTCTCAAGTGGGTGGATTGCACACTGCTTGGTCCTGGGGAGTGCAAAGCCACAGTCTCTCAAGTGGGTGGTTTGCCCACTGATTGGTCCTGGTGAGTGCAAAGCCATAGTCTCTCTAGTGGATGGCTTCTCCACTGGTTCTGGAGGGGGCTTTGTGCCTAGTGTGCTTCATCCTGGCAAGGAGTGGATGCCTTCTTCCACTGGTTCTGGATGGTGCTTTGTGCCCAGTGTGCTTCATCATGGCAAGGAGGGGGTGAGTGGATGACTTCTTCCACTGGTTCTGGAGGGGACCTTGTGCCCAATGTGCTTCATCCTGCCAAGGAGGGGGTGAGTGGATGCCTTCTTCCACTGGTTCTAGAGGGAGATTTGTGCCCCGTGTGCTTCATCCTGGCAAGGATGGGGTGAGTGGATGCCTTCTTCCACTGGTTCTGGAGGGGGATTTGTGCCCAGCGTGCTTCATCCTGGCAAAGAAGGTGTGAGTGGGTGGCTTCTTCCACTGGTTCTGGAGGGGGCTTTGTGCCCAGTGTGCTACATCCTGGCAAGGAGGGGGTGAGTGGATGCCTTCTTCCACTGGTCCTGGACGGGGCCTTGTGCCCTGCGATGCAGAACATGGGGAGTGCAAGGTCACAGTCTCTCATCTGGGTGTCAGATCCATGAGACTTGCTGTGGGCAGGATGCATGACACTCCATGGTGGCAGGACTACAGTCCATCCGCCGGTGGCCACGGCTGTACAGTGGTGGCAGTGCCGGTGTCGGTGCTGCCAGTGGTGGGGAGAGGCTCCAGCCCTTCCCCTGCAGCCTCGGATGGCTGCCCACTGGGGCTGCTGCTCCTGCCAGTGGTGCTGGTGGTGGTGCTGCTGGTGGTGCTGCCAGTGGCGGGGGAGGCTGCAGCCCTTCCCATGCAGCCTCAGACGGCTGCCCACTGGGGCTGCTGCTGCTGCCAATGGTGCTGGTGGCGGTGCTGCTGGCAGTGCTGGTGGCGGTGCTGCCAGTGGTGGGGGGAGGCTCCAGCCCTTCCCCTGCAGCCTTGGACGGCTGAAGCAGCATGGTTGGTGGTGGGGGCTCAGATCCTGTCACAGCACCAGGCCTCCTGTCCCTCCTGCCTGCAGGGGCAGGCCCTTTGCCCTTGCCCTTGGCATCTGGTGCAGGCACACTGCCAGTGCTGATGGGTTTCTCCTTGGAGCCGCTCACACCTGCAGTAGCTGCCGAAACTACAGTGGCCGTGGACTGGGTGGCTGAGGTGCTGGCCTGGGTTCTGCCCACCCTGGCCCGAAGTGAAGGACGGGGGGAGGGGTAGGGAAGAAGTCAAGGGTGGAGAGGAAAAGCTTCTTCGGGACACCCGGGCGGGAAGAGGGTGAAGGTTTGGGAGTGGAGGAAGAGGGAGTGGTTGTAGGAGGTGTCTGTGTTTGGGTGCAGGTGCATGGGCTGCATGCTATTATGAGGTGGATGGCTGTTGGGTGTCTGAGTGCTTGCATTTGTGTACTTTGGGAGGAGGGGGCACAGACACAGTGGGAGAAGACACAGAGGACGTGTGCATGGATGTGGGGTTGGTGACTGCCAGTGAGGGGTGTGTAGTGATAGGCGTGCTGGTGATGGAGGTAGTGGATGAGGATTTAGTGCATGCAGGTGTGAGTGGAGACGCTACTGGTAGGGAGGTGGACAAAGAGGAAGAGGGGGACACAGTGGAGGCAGTGTCTGCTTCTGGATGGTGTTTGTGTGAGTGCCTGTGGGATGATGTGTGGTGCGTGTGTTTGCCTGAGCTACTCCTGTGTGTTGTCTTGGGTGCATGCTGGTCTGATTGTGTGCTTGGGATAGGTTGGGGTTTGGGGGATTTGGGACTGGGTAGAGGAAGTTGGAGGGAGGAGGCTAGAGACAGGGACAATGACTGCCATCAGGGAGGAGGCCAGAGCCTGGAATGATCTATGTTGGGCCACCACGCCAGAGTGAATGCCCTCCAGGAATGCATTTGTATGTTGCAAATGCCCTGCCAGCCTCTGGATGGCATTTACTTTGGTTGACTGCCCAACAGAGATGGATCGCAGGAGGTCAATAGCCTCCTCACTCAGGGCAGCAGGGCTAACTGGGTCAGGGCCTGAGGTGCCTGGGGAGAAGGAGATGCCCACCCTCCTGGGTGAGTGGGCACGGGAAACTCACTGAGGGGCTGCTGGGAGGGCAGTGCTGGTACGGGGGTGGCGGCTGTACCTGTACTTGCGGTGGCAACAGAGGTGTCCGACACCAGCAGGGAGCTTCCATCGGAGGAGGTATCACTGTCAGAACTATCCCCTCTTGTCTCTGCAATGGTGCTCCCCTCACGGTTGGTGGATCCGGCATCCAGGGCTATGTGGGATGCAGCTCCCTCTGTCGCCGGTGCCTCTGCTCCTCCGCCAGATGATGCTAATACACAGAAGGACAGGGTGACAAAACAAAAAGGGGGGGGGAAGAGACAGAGGATACACTTGGTCAATGCCAGCAACAAGACCACCTTTGGCGTACACAACACACAGGGGACAGCCCTACGCACTATGCAATGTACTACCACTCACAATCCTAGTCACCAGGCCATGGACAGAAATACCTAACGCCAATAGCAGCATACCTGAGACCCACAGATCCCTGCCCAGTTGTGGATGCCCACTAGCATATTTGGGGGTGGAGTGCATCATCCACTGCCCAACATAGAACCTACCCTGCAAAGTCCAGCCTGGCCTAGGGGCACCCACAGGCCCACATCCCTGACCCAGAGACCGCCCCTCCACGCGCAAGTAGTATATTGGGAACTGTACTCACCCCCTTGTGGCTGCTGTGATACCCTCAAGTGCCCATCCAGCTCCGGATAGGCCACTGCCAGTCTGCGGAACATCAGGGGGATCAGGGTTCGACAGGCACCCCTTCCTCGTTGGGAGGCCATCCCCAGCTGGGCCTCCACCGTCTTCCTTGCCCAGCGTCTCAGGTCCTCCCACCGTTTCCAACCGTGGGTGCTCCGCCTGCCATAGACCCCCAGGGTCAGCACGTCCTTGGCGATGGCACGCCATATACCCTTTTTCTGATGGGCTCTGACCTGCAGAAAAATGAAAGTGGAAAAAGGGATCAGTCATACTATCCGGCCTGTTACATCCATGGCCCACCATTTCCCTTCCATCCCCTAATCCACATACATTGCCCACCATACATGCTCCACCTTGCCCTGTACCCCTCTACCACCCCTCTACATGAGGCCTTCACACACATCACACCATGCATTCATGCCCCATGCATCGTGCCTACATTTTACTCACCTGTTGGTCTGGAGGCCCATAAAACAATCGGTACTGGGGTAGGACCGCATCCACCAGTTTCTCCAACTCCACAGCGCTGAAGGCAGGGGCCCTTTCCCCAGTGACTCGAGCCATGGTCGTTTCCAGACACAGGTCACATCAGCACTTGCAGTGAAGATCCTCTCCTGTTGAAGGTCAGGTAGCAAGTGAGTGAACAGATAGAAAATGGCGGTCACGTCCGCACTGGTGCGTACCGTCACCACCGGCGTACATCACCATTGGCCACTGCAACCCATAGGGCCCAATGATAACCAATGAGGAGTTGCACGGAGGTACTCTACCGCCTCCCGCAATGGCGCACAATGTCAGCGGCATTACCTCATTTCCACCTGTCCCTCCACACAGGACAGGCGTCCGCAACTTCGGGGGGGACAGGCCATGGCACCTAACTGCGTCACAGCCGACATAAGCACATTTTGGGAATAAACATAAAGATACTGTTTCTGTCACAACATGCAATGCATTGTGCATTGAGGAAATGTTAAGAACTGACCAGATGCTCATCGTTTTGCCCCCTAGAGTATAACCCGCTGAGGATGAATAGGAGATGGAGACATCCCCCCATGTACAGGCCCCTGGTGGACTTGGCAACAATGGAGGACATTGGGTGTGGGGTTGGCCCTAAGGGTGAGTGTCTGGCTAACATGTATCCTTCAATATTTACAGGTGACTCTGGTTAACCCAATCTCTCATGGCAACTGACCCCAGTGAGGAATCCCACGGCAAGGGCAGAGGAATGTTACAATGAGGCACATGGGTGAACAAGACGAATTATAGAGTGAATCTTTGGCCTCCTGAAGGCCAGGTTTCGGTGCCTCCATCTAACGGGTGGTTTCCTGTGCTACTCACCCAAGAAGGTGTGCCATATCATCGTGGCATGCTGCATGTTGCACAACCTTGCCTTGAGACGCCAGGTGCCTTTTCTGCAGGAGGATGAGGCTGGAGATGGTCGTGTGGCAGCGGTGAAGCCTGCGGACAGTGACGAAGAGGGGGTAGAGGATGAGGATGTGGACAACAGAGCATCTATCATTCAACAGTACTTCCAGTGACACACAGGTAAGACACTGTAGCTTCATCTTCCATTGCAGTTTTGTGTTGTAAATTTTCACTGGCAGGATGCTGTTTCCACTACTATGGCCACTTTCTGCACCCTTTGACATGTCTATTCACAGATATATGTGCCCTACTCTGGCTCCTGGTGTATTGACTGCAGCACAATACAGGACCTACCTATGTATACATTACTGTACAGTCTACTTACAATGTCTGCAGATTGTGAAAGGAATACATACTTAAATCATTTGACATACTACATACTTGTGGTGTTTATTTACTTGCTGAAAATATAATGGGAATGTGCAATGGGCTGGGGTGATGGTGGAGGAATGTCCAGGATAGAGTCCATTCTATGTGGATCACAGGTGCATTGTCCAAGGGGGCATAGGAAGTGGAGCAATGGCAGTTCAAGGTGGACAGGGTGACAGAGTGGGACACAAGGGTGACATTCAGGAGAGTCATATTTCCTGGTGGGGGACTTGGCAATGTTCCCTGGCTTCTGCCTGGATCGCAGGGACCGTTTGCGTGGTGGTTCTCCTTCTGCATCGGGAGGGGTGCTGGTGGCCTGTTGTTCCTGTGGCGGGGCCTCCTGTACACTAGCATCAGCGGAGGTGGAGGGCTGTTCATTGGTGTGGCTAGTGTCAGGGGCCCATTGGTGTGCCACTGCCTCCCTCATGGTGTTGGCCATGTCTGCCAGCACCCTGCAATGGTGACCAGGGTGGTGTGGATGTCCCTCAGGTCCTCCCTGATCCCCTGGTACTGTCCCTCCTGCAGCCGCTGGGTCTCCTGCAACTTGGCCAGTATCTGGCCCATCGTCTCTTGGGAAAGGTGAAATGCTCCCAGGATGTTGGTGAGTGCCTCGTGGAGAGCTGGTTCCCTGGGCCTGTCCTCCCCCTGTCGCACAGCAGTCCTCCCAGTTTCCCTGTTGTCCTGTGCCTCTGTCCCCTGAACCGTGAGCCCAGTGCCACTGACCCCAGGTCCCAGATCGTCCTGTGTTTGTGGGGTTACCTGGGGTCCCTGTAGTGGTGGACATACTGCTGATTAACGTGTCCTGGGGACAAAGGGAAGGGCCCGGTGGGTGGTTTGTGCTGGTGTTTCCTGAGGGGGGAGGCTATGTGGTGGTGTGGGACTGTGGCAGGGTAACCGAGTGTGCGGAGGTCCCGGATGGGCCAAGTTGGTCATCCAGATCCAGGTGAGCAGAGCTGCTGTCATCACTGTGGGCCTCTTCCTGGGGGAGGGCTGGATGTTGCTGGCACCTTCTCTCCGGTGACGTTGGGTGTGGGACCTGAGGGGATGTAAATGCAGTGTTATTGTTTCTGCATGTGACATCTTGTGCATGGGTGTGTTGCCCTGTATGGTTTTGATGCCCTGTGAGCTTTGCCGTGTGTGAGTAGTTATTTTGTGGGCTAGGTGACTCTCTCTAGTGTGCATGCTGTGGAGATGGGTGTCCATGCATTGGTGTTGCATGCAGACCTTGGTATTGGGATGGGTGGGTTGTGATGGTGGGGTGTGTGGGAGGTGGTGGAGTGATAGGAGTGAGGGTAAGGGTGGGGGTATGTGACGGCATGCAGGTAGGGGGGTGAAAGTAGTAAAGATTTGGCTTACCAGAGTCCAGTCCTTCTACTACTCCTGCCAGGCCCTCTGGAGGCAGTATTGCCAGGACTTGCTCCTCCCATGTTGTTAGTTGTGGGGGAGGAGGTAGGGGTCCACTGCCAGTCATCTGTACAGCTATCTGGTGTCTTGCAACCATAGAATGCACCTTCCAGCGTGGGTCGTTCCACCTCTTCCTGATGTCATCCCTTGTTCTGGGGTGCTGTCCCACGGCGTTGACCCTGTCCACAATCCTCCGCCATAGATCCATCTTCCTTGCAATGGATGTCTGCTGCACCTGTGATCCAAATAGCTGTGGCTCTACCCAGATGATTTCCTCCACCATGACCCTTAGCTCCTCCTCTGAGAACCTGGGGTGTCTTTGTGGTGCCATGGGTGTAGTGTGTGTGAGGGTGTGTGAGGTGATGTGTTATGCTGTGTGCTGTGAGGTGCGTGTATGGTGTATGGGTGATGGTGTTCTGTGGCTCTGGTTCTGTGGGTGCTCTTTGTGTCTCTCTCTCTCTGTTGTCAAATTTTTTGAGTCGTAAGGGAATGTGGGTGGTGTGGGTGTGTGTTTTATAGTGGTGTGGATGTGTGGGTGTGGTGTGTGTATGAGTGTCAGGTGTGTGTAGTTTGAATTGTCCAATTTAGTGTTGTCTTGTATGTGTATTTTGAGTGCGGCGGTATGTACCATCAATGGTTTACCGTGGTTGAATGTCCGCTGTGGTGATTCATGGGTCAGAATGATGTGGGCGTAGTTCTGTTGGCGTAACAGTGTGGGTTTTGCTACCGCCAGTTTATCACTGACCTTTGGGCTGGCAGACTTGTGTTTGTGTCCGTATAGTGACGGATTGCTATGTTTGGGTCATAATATGGGTAGTGGTATACCTCCACAGTTGTGGTATGTTGGCGGCAGTTGGCATGGCGGTAAACGGGACTTATCGCCAATGTCATAATGAGGGCCTTAGTGCCTGAGGTGTGCAGTGAGAAACAGTGTTTGTTGATAGCAGTCCGAGACGTGCCCAATACAAACAGGGGCGTAGCTTAGTCATTTTTAGTGAGGGGGTGCGAAAGAGAGATTTTCCAACCGCCACTGCCAATACTATGGCAGTGAGATAGCTTTGCAAGCTAACAAACGTGTGTCTAAGTGTTTGTATGAGTGCAGCTTCAAAGTTGTAGCTATTTTGTATGATGTGTTTAAAATATTGTGAATCCAACTCAGAAGGGCACTGTAGAAAGCAAAGTTTTATATCCGTAGGAGCCCTGAAACTTTATGTGCAATACATAGGATCCACTCCTGCTTGTAGTGTGTATTTGAAACCAGGCTACGAAAAAGACAAAATATGAAGTGGTGCGTGATAGGAAGATGTCACTGGGAAGAATTATATTTTACCTACATCTCCCCTATAAAACATAAATACTGGGAATTTTGTACACTCTTGTCTTATATTTCATCTATTTCTGAAGAAAAGTGCCACAGTTGACCACTGCTAATTACCCTACTTTTCTTGTTCCCATGACAACAAATTATTTTTGTCATTTTCACCTCAAGAAAAAAATCTTTTTGCCAGTTTCACCTCAAGGAAAAAAACTGTGCATGTTTTAGAACAAAATGCATCAAAATAGTGCTAAATGTAAAAGGCTTCTCTGCACCACATAGAAGCTGTCTAATCCTTGTTTATTCCTGGACTGTTCTGTGCAAGAGAGAAGAGGAGGGGTCAGTGTATGCAAGCTCAGCAAAATGTCATGGAAGCGTGTGTTTTTGCTATGAGGGCTGCTAATCGTAGTGGAACCCCAACCACAAACACTGCCAGCTGGACTGGAGTCCCCTGGACAAAACTACTCACATCAGAATCCAGTCATTGGGGGGAAGGGGGTTCACACCCAAAACACCTCCCCCCTGCCCACCCACCACACACCCCAAAGCTAAGTTCTTGAACACAAGTTAATGCCATTTAACAGTGCATTGAAGAACGGCAGATGAACCCAATGCCAATGCCTGAAAGTGGAAGAAAGTAATTGGTTGAGTGCTGTCTGTGCAGTTCAGGCTGGACTGTTCTCATGGAAAGCAGTGTCAAGACAGATTTGCATATGGGTGGGTCCATACAGGGGTGGCGAGCAAAAAAAGGATGGCTTAAGCCCAGATCTGTGACTGGGGGTGAATATTTGATTTGTTCAGCATTCTGTCCATCATCTGTTCTTTTTATTGTTGTCATCCAAAGTGGGAAGGGTATGCCCAGACGTGGGAACCATGCTCACTGTGCTACAGGATTTAAACTAGTCTGGCTGATATTGGGTGATACCCCCGAAAAAGGTCCCAGGATGCTTGTTTTCAGTCCAGAGAGGGCAAGGCCTGGCAGTTCGGGCTGGACTGTTCCCATGGGGAGCAGTGTCAAGACTGAATTGCATATGGATGATCCCAAACTGGGGTGGTGTGGTGAGGACACAAACTATGGATTAAATCCAGATCTGTAACTTGGGGTGAATGTTTGATTTGTTCAGCATTCCGTCCATCATCTGTTGTTTTTGCTCTTGTCACCCTAAGTGGGAAGGGTATGCCCCAACGTGGGTCCTGTGCTCACTGTGCCACTGGATTCAATCTAGGCTGGCTGATGAGGGGTGATACCTGAACTCGGTCGCAGGATGATTGTTTTAGAGCCAGGGAGGACTTGGCCTGGCAGCTCGGACTAGAATAGGCCCAAATGGAGCAGTGTCAAGATGAATTTGATTATGGCTGGGCTCAAACAGGGATGGAGTGGTGAGCAAGAAAACAATGGATTAAACCCAGATTCTGTGGCTGGGTGAAAGTTTGACTTGCTCAGCATTCCATCCAAACTGTTCTTTTAGCTTTTGTGGCCTTAGTGGGAAGGGTATGCCAAGACGTGGGTCCACTGCTCACTGCGCCATTGTATTCAAGCTAGCCTAGCTGAAAAGGGGTGATACCCCGAAAATGGTCCTAGGTTTTTGGTCCAGGGAGGACCTGGCCTGGCAGGTCAGGCTAGACTGTTCCTGTGGGGAGCAGGTTCAAGACTCATTTGCATATGGGTGGGTCCAAACAAGGGTGGAGTGGTGAGCAATGATGGATTAAACTCAGATCTATGACTGGGATTGAATGTTTGATTTGTTCACCATTCCATCCATCATCTGTTCTTTTTGCTTTTATCATCCCAAGTGGGAAGGGTATGCCCAGGTGTGGGTCCCATGCTTCCTGTGCCACTGGATTCAAGCTAGCCTGGCTGATTAAGGGTGATACCCTGAAACTGGTCACATGATGCTTGTTTTCAGTCCAGGGAGGACCTGGCTTGGCAGTTCAGGCTGGACTGTTCCCATGTGGAGCAGGGTCAAGACTGATTTGCATATGGCTGGGTCCAACCTGGGTTGGCGTGTTGAACAACAAAAATAATGGATTAAATCCAGATCTGTGACTGGGGGTAAATGCTGTATTTATTCAGCATTCCAGCCATCATCTGTTCTTTTTGCATCTGTGCAGAAGCAGGTCAAAGATGCAGGATAGGCTGTTGATGAACTGCAGAGTATGTCAATGTTGAAGAATGGTGGGTTGGAGACCGGCAGTGTGAAGAACCATGGTAATACATGATGGCAGGGTTGGACAGTGGCAGGGCTGGAGCATGGCAGAGTTGGAGAACTGCAGGATTGGAGAGTGGCAGGAATGCAGGGAAGCAGCTAATGGCAGTGTTGAGGGATGGAGGCATTGGAAGATCGCAGAGGGTGGTCTGCATGAAGGATGGCTGTGTTGAAGGGAGACAGTGTTGAAGATCTGTGGTGCTGAAGAATGGAAAGGTTGAAGAATGGCATGGCTGGAGGGTGGAAGGCAATGCCTGTGTTGCAGGACAGAGGCATTGAAAATGGCCAAGAGTGGCACAGTTGAAAGATGGCTGTCTTGGGGAGTGACAGTGTTGTTGGATGACACAGGACGGCTGTGTGGAAGTGCGCAGGTGGTAGAAGATGGCACAAGATGGGCTTGTTGAAGAATGACAGTCCTGAGTGTCCCATGGAATGACAGTGATTAAGGATGGCAATGGCCATATATGGTATAGCTGTAAAGGTTATCCTAATCCCTGCTGCCTATGGGGCTGACACCATGCTCCCTGCTACTTATAGAGGGCTGATACTGCACAGCCGTCTGTCCTGCAATCAGCTTACATTGTGCTTTAATGCGCTCCCGCATTTGGAAGCACGCTCGCCGTCACCGCAATGCAGGTCCGCATCCTTGTCAGTGATTATGAGGCAGAGTCTTATAAATATTTAATGGGTGTTGCTCTATCCCTTAGAGGGACTCCTACCTGCTCTGCTCATATCTCAGAACAGGAATAAGGTTTTTCTCAACAAACTGCCCCCCTATACACCATGCTCTGCCCTTACGCTTTTCTTGTTTTAAGCTCAGCGTACATTCTCAGGACTCAGGCCCATAGCAGTGGTATTTGGTACACCCCTGTGGAATTTTGTTTCCGATTCTAGATGCTTCACGTATCTGTCTTTGTTATCATTGACTTTTCTTTTTATTTGTGTCTATTGGTGTGATTGGTTTTAATTGGTCTTTCATTTCACCCACTAAATCTCTTTCTTAATTCCATTGGTTATATATTATCCAATAAAAAAAACAATATACCGCAAATGAATCCACCAAATACCATTTGACAAACTGGTCGTCAGAAGTGATTCGTAGATAGTTTTCAACTGTACATCCTCACCAGAAATAATGTTAAATTGCATTGCACATCGTTTGTAGCAAGACGTAGGCGGCACAGGCTCCGTGCTTTACTGTAGAAGTAGAGAGTGGTTGTGTTACAGGTTAGGAATTGGCAGACTTTTCACATTTTTTGCCCTGCTCAAAAAATATGCACAAGATAATTTGCTTGCTGTGAAAGTGTCAGACACAGTCCTAAAATTCCAACTGTGGGCTATTCTATACTGTCATTACAGTACAATATATGTCAGCGTGTGCACTCTCAATTTAGGACACTTGATTGCCTCAAAGATTCCCTACGTGTCTTTTTGAGTGGATTTTATCATCACAAGACCCCCAAGCAGTGGGTTGCAGAGCACGAAGGCCTGGACAGCCAGCGATTTTCCGACAATCACGCCGGCATATCATGTTAATCATTACATTAAAAGCAATGCATGGGGGGGACTTTTGGGCCAATTGTACTTAAAACAGAGGGCCTCATTTACAATCTTTTGCGCAGGACAGCGCTGCAAGCCTTCTTGCGGCGCTGCCCTGCGTCAAAACAAAAGGGCAGGATCTACAAGATACGATGCATTTCTGTCCTTGTCTCCTGCATTGGCGGACAAATTGCTGCCAAGCACCAACGAAGACACCCTTGCACCATGGTGCAAGGATGCCTGTGTTGCGAAGATGATTGTTTTTGTGCAGGAAGGGGCACTTTCCTGCACAAAAACAATCACAAGAGGCGTTTTCCTCCCTTGTGTGATGCATTCTGCTATTTATCCACGTTGCACCACTCTTACGCCACCCTTGGGGTGTCGTAGGAAACTGATGCTTTCCCAGGTTTACAAAACGTAGTAAATCTGGGAATGCATCAGTTTCCATAGGTTTGCATGGAAACACCCACAGCAACTCCCATGGATTGCCCCTTTCACGCTGATTAGTCTGCAGGGCCATGTAAAGCCACGCAAGGTGGCTTTGTGTCGCTTTGTAGATATGGCTCTGCAGCCTGTGCAACTGGTACATCAAAAAATGTAGTGCACCAACAGCGCAGGCCTCTTGTAAATGAGGCCTCAGTATTTGGTAAAATAACCATGTTTTAAGACCTTCAAAATAGAGGCGAGAATGTATGTGTGTGTTTTTGTCTGAATGAGTATTTTAAAATGCCAGTTGAAATTCAACAGACACCTTATCATACCTGACTAAAAGCTCCTGTACCCAACTATTTTCAAAAAATACATTTATTAGGGGGATGTAACAATTCAAACTCTCACCCTCCCTTACTTAAGCTACATCCCTGGCTCTGTCTCTTCTCATTCTAATTGTTCAACTTTTTGAACGTGAAATGTGATCTGATTTCATATAGCTATTTTTATTGCAGTGTTTTGTAGTTGCATGGTATGTAGCGCTTCCAGCCCCTGATAAGGTCCTACAGTGGATTTGCAGATGTGTAGGATACTACACTAAGGGAATGCTGTGGATGGAAGAGATGAGTATGTGTGACCTATATGGTTAGTGTACGTTCAGGGTGACCACTCCACTTCATGTCATAATGAAAACTTTCCTTTACTGGAGTGGTGTATCTCCAGGTAATGCAAACTGTCCTTTGCAGTATTATCTTGTACCCATTGGACTAATTTGACTATCACACCTGATAACAATAATTTGCAGATGAAAAGTCTTGGACTAGAAACAGTGGCTATAACCACAAGGGTGAGGTGGTCACCCTATTTAACATATCATCAGGACCAGAGCTGTGGTCTTATCATATGTAGTTCTTGATGGCGCAGTGGTGTCATTTTGTATGGCATTATACTAACACTAATACCCATCTTAGTGGTACCGAGTATAAACATCCTCCATTGCCTGTTGCAATATCATATCCCTGGTTATCTTCAGTGGAGATCTTCAGTGGAGATCATTATCAATTCAAAAGCTTGTTGTGGACCATTATGTTCAAATGGTATAAAGACAGATGCTACTAGGGAAAGCTAGACACAGAAGGGTAGTGGCCACTCCTTGAAGACATTCTGGCTGTGTGTACCACTTGGTGAACAAATCCTCTTTTACGTTGCATTATTCAGTCCAAAGACACCTTTATTATTGGCTGCGGAACAATGAATGGTAGAAGCTAATGTAACCCACCAAGAATGAACCACTAACCTTTGGATGACACAGGGATCTCTGCAGTGACAGCATTAACCCAACAAGCTTACTTAGTCATCTGCTTGGCTTGTGTTCTTTTGGACTTCATTACTACTTTGTCTCTCTGACCAAGAGGCCCTGAAATCTGTCCCAAACTTGCTTCAGAGAAGGAATCTACTCAGCTCCCCTTCCCCTCTTCAGAGAGTCAACCATGTTGCTTCCCAGATTCTGGCCCTAGAGAGACCACTTTTCCACACTGACTCTCCATCCTTATTTTGCACACCATGCCACCTCAGTTTGGACCCAACCATATTAAAATAAGTCTTGACCCTGTTCCACAATGAACAATCCAACCCGAACTGCCAAGCCAAGTCCTCTCTGAACCAGAACACAAGCAGCAGCGTGACTGGCAGGCCCAAATGTGGGTTGCATGCTCATTGTGCCACTGGAACCAAGCTGCACCTAACTGACAAGCCTCAAACCAGGGTGAAAATAGTCTTGTGTTGCTTGTGTTCCAGTTCAGAGAGGATCTCGGTTGGCAGATCAGGCTGGACTGCTCCTTTTGTACCATTATCAGGGCTCAATCAATCAATCAGTGATATCTAAAGCACGGCTAATCACCCATAGGGTCTCAAGGCGCTGGGTTGATTTGCATATAGTTGGGTCTAATCTGAGTTGCCATTGAATGATGGACTGGGATGCGGCCCCAAGTAATTTCCAATGGCTGAGAATAATTCAAGCATCTCATTGATTATTTTTTTTACTTCAGTGCAACACCCAAAGTGCGATGGGTATGCACTGGAATGGGCCTCATACTCATTTTGCCACGGGAGTCAAGTTGCACCAAACTGACAAACCACAAGCTGCGTGAATTCATTCTTAGGTTGCTTGTGGTCTGGTTCAGAGAGGACCTGGCTTGGCAGTTTGGGCTGGATTGTTCCTACTGGAGTAGGATCAATACTGATTTTCATATGGGTAGGTCTAATCTGGGGTGGCATTATGAACAAAAAAATGATGGACTAGAACTCAGCCCCAAGTAATTACCAGTGGCTAAGATAAATTAAAGCGTACCACCCATTACTCTTTTGTATGCTTTAGTCCGAGGCTTTAAATGCTACAAGAAGGCCAAATGTGGTCCTGTGCTCATCTTTCTACTTGAACCAAGCTGCGCTTGACTGACAAGCCCTAACTAGGGTGAAACCAGTCGTGGGTTACCTAAGTCCCAGTTCAGAAAGGATCTGGCTTGGCAGATTGCGCTGGTCTTTTCTTATTGGAGCAGGATCAATGCTGCTTTGCCTACGCTGGATCTCACTTAAAATGGCTTTGTGGGCAAAAAAACATGGACTTGCATGTGGTCCTGAGTAATTACAAGTGGCTGAGAATAATTCAAGCAAACCACCCATCACTTTTTTGTAGGCTTAAGTGCAATGCTCTAAGTGCAATAGGTATGCCCAGGTGTGAGTCCTGTGCTCATTTTGCAACTGGAACCAAGCTGCACATAACTGACAAACCACCCCATTGCAAAACTGGTCATAAGTTACTTGTGTTCCGGTTCAGGGAGAACTTGGCTTGGAAGTTCAGACTGGACTGTGATTATTGGAAAGGGATTAAGATTGATCTGCATATTGCCATGTCTAATCTGATGTAGAATTGTGGGTGAAAAACAATGGACTAGAATGCAGCCAGGATTTTTTACCAGTGGCCGAGATTAATTCAAGCGTACCAGCCATCACTTTTTTGTATACTCCTGTTTTTATACAGCAGCACTCTAGTCCTTGAACATCAATGGGTGTGTGCGAGAACTGATGCCCTTCACAGAGCTCTTTAGAACGTCCTCTCTTTCTGTAGAAGCTGTCCAATCCTTTGTTTACTGTTTTAGCAACATTCTACCAGCTGAATATCCTAGGGTGAAGATCTGACGGCTCTCAGGGACCTCTGGTAAACGGCCTTCCCTTCTTAAGATGCAGTTCTGTTTACTGTTCCTAAGCAGCATTCGACCTCATTGGGTACCATACAGCACAGGGAAACGATCTGATGGCTCGAGGAGAGCTCAGTGAGCTATGCCATGTTTTCTGTTTTTATACAAATGTCTACCCATTGGGTATCTTTGGGCACATTCAGTGAAAGTGAAGTTGTCTGCAGATGTTTCTGTAGGTCAGTGGGTGTTTGCCTAATGTTTTCCTCGCCTCCTACTTCTTTTCAATTTTCAGTCTTAGTACTTTGTATTTTTTTTTGCAAGCCGACTCAGATCACATGCTGGTTTTAGGGTGTGGGAATGAATGTATGACTCTGTGAACCCTAAAGGGGTCTCTTCTTCAAGCCATGTTCGTCCCATTCAATGATGTCTTCTCGTGGTTTAAAGGGGATCCATTAAATCTTCCCTATGTAGGTGCAATTCAAGCTCGACCACCACTGAGGGTGATAATGTCCAGTGTTTGCCACTAAGTGTACCCAATGATTATTTCTTTCAATGCTGCATCAATGTTAATGTCACCAAATAAAATATGTTTAGATTTTGATATAACATACTCAACATAAGCAGTGTGACTTCCACAAAAAATATTTTGCTCGTTGGTCTAAGAACCTCCAAGAGAATTCGTATACATTACAAACACCTAGCTTTAACAAACTGGCGCTTTTCGCATTTTACTGTTTGCATCCACGCCGCCATGCATTATAACCCGCAGATTTAATTTTACTGGTTGCATCGTGGTTCCAGGTATGTGTTTGATAGTGAGATCTGGGTCCATTACGCAGGCCAATATTAATACGTCAATTGACCACCACCATTTATGGAACACCACTTTTGACACAGTGTCCTTGGTTTCCTTCTTTTAATGTCGGTTTTCCTGTTTCTCCACAGTGTCCACGCCCCCCAGCATAGACAGGCCACGCCTCTTCATTCTCTACATCTGTCTTCCTTGCTAGCCCTCTCTCTTACCTCGCCAGTGCCATGCTTGGGCTGGATAGTATCACCACAGGCTCACCAGCTACATATTATTCCATGTTGTTTGGAACTACGGGGGCTGAATTAGCAGGAAATGATTAATAAAATACAGATTTTTTCTGAGCTGGTGCCCTTAAATTACGTCTTTCCAGCAGCCCACACAATCCTTTAGATGTCACTGGTCCTATCTCCCTTCACCCACACCCACATGATGCTATTTAAGAATTTTTAAGAAAAATCTATTTTAGGGATTATATCTAAAGAAAAAGAAAAGTAAAGAACTAATATGCACTGTAGGGTGGGAGACTTTGAAGATAGTGCCAGACAACCTTCTTATTTTGTGCTGCATAGAGCAACACCGAACTGTATGACTTCTAGGTGCTATCTGTAGGCAAGGTAAAAAGGCAGCACTGTAATCACACTGAAGATCGATTACATTATTGTGAACCACACTGAGAAAATGAATTAGGAACTAGTTTAACCTGTGTATCAAGTTGGCATATCCCAAAGCGGAGGAAAGGAAACTGCATCTGAATAAGTAGTCTTTGTAAAATAAGAAGCCTTGGTTTAATAACAAACGCAACAAATGATGCAAATAATATTGGGTAACAGAGTTTTTTTAAAAACAAATATCCTAATAATTCTGATTGTTCATCAGTACTAGAAAGATATTGTCAATCTGCGATTTGTATGGCCAATACATGTGTGCCATGAGCAAGAATCGTGCATGTTTTACATGCGTGTAAAAAACCCCATGTCATATGATATCTTGGGTTACATTGACCAAGTAATGCTTACGTGTTAGACATGAAAGAAGCAGCGTGGCTTAACCAGTCAATCTAGTATATGGTTTACGAAACGGAAACTCCGAGCCTGTCGCATTCAATTAAAAAAAATGAATCATTTATTATCTAAGGTGGCTATAGAAAATTTAATTCACAATGTTCCGTCTTCTAGAGCCCCGGGGACAAGCGGAACTCAAATTAACATACTCAGATTGAATCCACAGCTCTGGGCACGGATAGCTGATTCCTTTTTAAATTATATTTCGCAAACTGCTTCACACAAGACGAGTGGCTGAGATTGTGCTGGCCATTTACGTTATAAAAAAAAGTGGCCGAGATCGGACCCAAAGACTACGTCTTATCGCCTTGCTCAATTCTAAGGGTAACATTTTTAGCCAAGTGGCTCATCTCAGCACTCCATACCCGGGTTCAAGAACTTGAAATTATTCATTGGTTGAGAACAGGTCTCAGGGCTAGGCATGGAACAAGCAACACCATGAGGGCGGTACTGGTGATAGCGCGTGAAGTGAAGCGCATCAGGATCCTTGTTTGATTTCATAGAATCAACTGTACACGTCACATGACTTTTACAGCCTAGCAGTGAGTACAGGAGACCTTTGAATCCGTGCTTAATTTGTAAATAAAAACGTGCCGGTGCCCAAAGCCCACCTCTTGAACACGCGGCTGCTGCATTTAAATGTGCGAGCACGAAATACTGGGGCAGCGTAATCCTGAAGCCATCCCGAGCCTTTTCAATCCATTTAAAGCCACTCCCGGCCCCCTCAGCTGACTCTGGCAGCTTTCTGCTTTCTACCTCAGTGGAGCTTTTTCGAATAAGCCCCGGTCCTCAAAAATAAGTGCCGGTGCTTAGCACCGGAAACAACAAGCACAAATTAAGCACTGCTTTGAATCCAGGAGTGAGAGAGCTAAACCGTCGGTATCAGAGCGTCGGCGGAAGCTGCTTTTCTGAGAGCGTCTGGTGAGGCAACAGTTGATATGAGCTTGCTTGTGAAGGCTGCATTATCATATTTTGCTACCCACTTTACACTAGGTTCACTGCTGGGACTAGCTACTTTTGATTCAATATTGCTATTTTGTTCACAGGTAAGGCTATTAAGCTATGCACCGCTTTTTGCATAGGACCTTTCGCCCTTCTTCCAAATGCTTACCGAATCTGGGATGTCAGTGGGTGTTCCTCTTCTGAGAGACTGTATGGCAAGTCTCAACCAAGGGGTGCGAATGTGGTCTGTCCACAGCCTTGTTGTACGTTTATCTTTGCATGAAAGTTTCATTTTTAGATAAGTGAGAGTAAAAATGTTCAACTTATTAGGAGGCAGGAAGGGTCCCTATCTTGGGGTTTTCATAATCCTGAAGATTCAAAATGTTTCCAGTTGTATGCTCAGCTCCCAGAATCCTGAGCTAGTGGATTTGCATGCAGACGCTACATATTCAATGCAGCAGCCGGCTACAAACATGAGGGATTAAAGATCGCTTTCATCCGTGGGTGTCAAAAAGTTCTTCCAGGACTAGTACATACCATGCTGGTGCCTGTGTGCCCCCCTCGAACATACATTCCCTGGGGGATACTGATACATGCCACTCCTCAGGTCACACTGGTGCACGAGTGATAGTCACCAAATCTTCCTGGTGCAGACCTCCCCTCAAGTTATGCTAATGAACATGTGACTGTGACCCCTTGGTCACTCATGCTACATTTGTGAGGCCTCTGGGTGTCATGTTTTCCACAGGAACCGGTAAAGGTCTGAAGGTAATGTGCCCAGCTCCCTAAAGTCTGAAATTGCCCTCTGGATAGCTGTGCAGGTGGGAAAGACCAAACCACAGATAACAAGCATTTACAATGTAAAAGGTCTCGCGTTTCCTTGAGTTAAAGCTATTGGCATTGTTAATTCAGAACTGGACTTTTCTTGCCACATAAACTGGTCAACCCTATCTCATAATTTCGTCTTTTCATGCCAGGCTTTGGTGGTCACTGATGGCTACTGACATCAGAACTCACAAGCCCTTGGGGAGAGATGACTGCACTACCTCACGCTGTGTAAACATCTGAACAAAAATTGGAAAATAAAGCTGGAAAAGTATTTTATTTTTATTTGAACAGAATGAAAAGTCTTGCAAGCATTCTTGCCTGCATTTCAAGAGCAGAGCAGCCTCAGAAAATTTATGGCCCCAATAAAGGAGATAAGCAATGCCCTGTTGGTGATGTCGTGAGTGCTGGCAGGGAGCGGCCCTGGAGAGAGAGACTCGAGATGCAATGCAAGGTTAAGCAAGTTTCACAAATCAAACAGGTACACTGTTCCAAAACATAAACGGAACTCCACTAGGCACACTGCAAATTAGAAGCAAGAGCCCTCACAAATGCTTCATCATAGGGCGTGCTCCTCGTCAGACTGGCGCTGCAATATCTGACGGGCCCCTCAAAGGGGCTCTTTGCCAAAGATCTTTATCAGAAGTGCGTGCCGTGATTGACTAGACATGGGAACGAATCTAAACCTACGTCCTGAGAGGAGCTAGAGAGAAAAAGAGGATAAAATTGGCTCTGGACCCTCAAGAAACCTTAACTTTATTGGGTAGACGGGGTCTCGGTCAAGGTTAAAAAAAGCATTTGGGAGTGGAATGGAAATGATGCTCCAGCACTCAACCAGGAAAAAAGGTGGGTAGCAAAGGGAATTCCCCTCAGTCACTACTCTGGGTCAGTTTTCCATCATTGCTTGTAGGTTTAGCTACATTCTACCAGAAAGGGCATTATGTGGCTTTCTTGAGCAGTGAGCTAAATGACCGGGTGTTTCTTTTGTAAAATAAGCTTATTTTAGGAGCCAGACGTAAACGAGGATAGCACTGGAATAAAGCCAAAACAAATGTCTGTGACATGGGAAGAGATGGGAGGAACAGAATGCTGAAATAAAACGCAGGCAGCTACCAGCCTAAAACACCCACAGTGAAAGGGGAGCACCAAAAAAATAAGAAAAATAGTCCGTCACAGCAACAGATAAAGAAACAAAAGTGGACTAATACAGTGGTTGGTCACTGCTCTCAAACAAAAGAAGGAGGGAGAAAAAGGCAGAACTGTCCACTAGTGTACAAGAAGTTTTTAAAGAACACTGCAGCCAACAAATGAAATTGCTTTCAGCCATAAGAAGTGTAGGCGCACTTACTCTCAACATAAAAGGGGGCTAGAACAGAGAGAAAGACAACAGCACAGATACCAGTCTGGTTCTGAAATTTAACCCAGAGAAACAGTGCACAGAGGCAAAGTCAAAAGGTTAATGTCCCAAAGATGGTACATTACCATTTACGCATATCAGACATTCAAAAGGAATAAACAAAGGGGCCACAGAAAATAAGAACCACTTTAATAAACCCAGATTACTTTGATTCATCACTTAACAGCTTCTTGAGTTACTGGGGGTTAACCTAACTGCTGGTTGCCATTAGATGGAACAAGGCTATTAGTAGACATGAAGTTTGTTGGGACTGCTGCAGAGGAGAAGATGCTTGCTTGAAATGGAAAGCCTGTCTTTGAGCCAACATTTGAACCAAGAAACAGAGGGACCAAAAGGATGACAACAACAAAGAATGAGAGTCTTAAGAGTCAAAACAGCAAACAGTCTCGACAGCAGACTAGCTAAGCAACAACAGAGAGCTTCCAGGCAAAATAGTGAAGGAGGCAGTGTCCTAAATTTGCTTTTCGCTGAAGTTACTCAAAAGATGTTCCAGTGATCCAGAAAACAAGCAAGGCACTGTCAATGCCCCAAACACCCCATGCCAGCCTGCCAGCGCGGTCATCAATACTCTGTACTCAGCCTCTGCTGAAAAAGGCACATTATTAGTCATCTCTGGGATGACATTTTGACAGTACGCCTTCCCCTTCCAGGAAAGTGTACTCCTCCCAGTGCAACTCCCTTGGCTGAGGGTTGGCAGAGAACCAACTGTGAAAATAGGTCACCTACTGAAGAGCATTAACAAAGATGTCAAGCTCCCACAAACGTTTGCAGGTACCCTGCTCCTTTCCTCTCACCAAATACTGCAGATTAACCCAAAAACACATGGACTCAAACAATAGACTTCACTATATGTTGTGGAGAACCAGCCACAAGAGCTAGGGGAAGGGGACCAAAACAACCTGCTTTTTCACCACAAGGGTGAAATGCAGGTTGAATCTATTAAGACTGGAGTAAGGCCAAATAACCTTCCCCAAGGCCCCGCAGCAGAAACATTGAAAATTGATTCACAAGCCAGGGAATTAACTTGAAACCTGGACTAGAATAAAAACGTGTTAATATCCAAAGCTTATACCCTGCCCCATTTGTATACTGAAGCCTAAGAATGTGTTAGGGAGAAAATGAAATTCTGCAGACATCAGTAGAGAGCATTGCAGACACATACATAGTTAAAGAAAAGTTCAGGCCTCACCTTCACAGTGATAAAAAATAGGTGAGAGTTCACTAGAAATCAGAATGTGCAATCAGCAAGTTTCAGTTAAATGGAAATGAGCCTTGGAGAGTTTATGATCACAGTACACAAACAAATATCTCATTTTCCTGGTTAAAGGAAACATGACCTGGAGAATATGGGTGAAAGGTAACTTCAGGCAAGAGTACACAGATTCAGATAAGGAGTCTTGGAAGCAGAAACACTCACTCATGCTTGAGGGGAAGTTAGTGTTTCATTAAAGCTTTGTTAGATGTACAATAAGAGAATATAGAGAAAAGGTTACGAGTCTAAAGGACACAGGTGATGTGATATTTATGTAAAAGTATAAAATTGACTATGTATCCTTTGACCTGTTATTGGCTTTATTCATCAATTGTGTTGTGGTCATCACTTTTTAAACTATATAAGCAGCTTCCTGGGAGCAGCAAATTGAGATCAGTTGTTTACCTCTGCCAAGGTAACTGGTCTTATTTCAGTTTTCCCATAAGAAATTGTATCAATCTACTGATATAACCCTGCGAAGTTGGGACAGGTAGAGCTTCTAGATCTCAGCAATAGTGAATAGTTAGCCGAAACATATGGCAATGTAAAGACTGGTGTTAATACATGTAGCAACTGTGGATGGTAGTCATGGGAACAGAAAAATGGAAAAAGTTGCATTATTATATTTTGGTACCCACCTTATACTAGCTTTACTGTTACGACTATCTACATTTAAGTTGTTATTACTATTTTGCCTATAGCAACCTATTAAATGCAAGGTCTACTCCATGGTTCCAGGTTGTCCATTGTTCTTGACTATGCATGGTAGGAAGATGGTGGGAACAGTGTAACTTGTTCAAAACCTGATTCATGCATCCTGTCTGACCATCCGTCTTTGGAGGATGACTTATGGATTTGACAATCATTTCTCATTTGCTTCAACAAATAGAGTCCAGAATCCAGAGATGAAGTACAGAATCACAGCCCCTTGGATCTGTGGCCCATGCCATCTTACTTCTTCTAAACAACTGGGCTAATGCAGAAATGTGCTTGTGACACAAAGATAAAACTTGTGTTCATGCTGAACCCTCAGGTACATAGGGAAGCCACTGGGGTCTGTTAAGAATCTTTCTGTCAGGTGGACTACCTTGTATTAATTCTTGCTCTTTTAATGAGTGAATGTTTTGCCCTAACTTTTGGAAAATGGTCGGCATCTTGCATCTTATCTTGTTTGAGGACCAAAATAGATGGGGCCTTGTTTTCTTGTAGGTTAGGGCCTGCTTGTCCTGATAAGGCATCAGCTTTACCATGCCTCATTCCAGGTCGATAAGTTCAGTTTGTTTTTCAACTGGGGAAAAATAACCACTAGGCAAGCCTAGCATTGGTAGATGGTGTTAACGCTGAGTTACTAATACAATTATTAATGAATAGTCATGTATTTTGAGTGTTGAATTTGCAAGAAAATGTAATAATGTAGGGAAAAATAAGGCACGCATTTGAAGGTGCGACTACTTGAGTGGTCACCAATGTTCACAAAGTGTAATAATCAATGGCTTATTAATATGAAATGTTGAGCTTATGTTCGATTAATGTAGTAATATGTCATATTTAGGGTTGAGCATTATGTATTAGCTCTATTATTTGTAGGCCTTAACTAAGCGAAGTCTTGGCCTAGTTGCACCCAGTGGCCTCATGTCAAGCTACATTTCTTAGGCGTTTAATAAAATGTCTGCTTAGAGAATTAACTTATGATTTTCCACTGTACTGTCCAAGTGCTTGTAGCTAAAAGTCTTTCTCATGAGAACTACTTGCTAGGAGATGATGTACGTGCTAGTGCAACATTGTTAATGTAATGTGTGTGAGACTGACTTTCCCAGGAGAAGTCAATGGAGACTATGACTGGACTATAAGCTGCAACAATATTGTTACCTGACAAGCCGAATGACGGGAGCAGGACAAAAGGAGCCAATCATCGACATGTGAACCACGTACTAATAAAAATGTAGATTTGAGGTTTTAGTTTTATTGCACAAAGTGTGAACATGCGACCCATGAACCAATTAGGATGTGGGAAGAAGTTTTAGGAAATCTAACTTAGCCAGACTGCACTGAGAAGAGGACACCATTTACCCATTTTCTATTTTGCCGAAAGGCCATTACTTTCTTCAGCGTTTTGAGAAGAGACGTGTTTAACTTTATTGCTTAGAGAGACTTTGCCTTTTCTGAACTTTGATGCTAAATCCTGTTGCCTTGCTGACCAGACTGATATCCTGAGGATGAAGACTGTCACAGCTTGCTGATCCAAACTGAGGATAAGTATATTGACTTTGATATTGTTTGCTATGTCTATTTGCTTTTGTTTCTAGGTACCAACCGCTCTTTTGGTAGAGACATAGTTAGATGTTTTCCAAATTTGTGTTGACTAAATTGTTTTGCATGAAGCCCAAACATGCTATTCTAATCTTGTGCTAGTTAGGGAGCTCACTGATGAAGTTTGTTACATAAAATAACAGCTGATGTCTTTTCTTTAGTGAAACTAAATGTATGTAATATCATTTGAGCAGTTGTTCTTGTTATTAATTTGTACTGTAACTTTAACATGTGTAGTAGTTCAAGGCTTGGTTAGATTGCGTTTCTTTCGCCGCTCCGGACAGCCAGTGTTGTTTCTGTATGTTTATTAATTGATTTTAAGATTAACTTACATCACTTTAGCTTTGTTAATACAGGGAAATAAATATTCTAACTTTTACATAAAGGCGTGGTTATTCATGACTGCACGGTCATGGTGTGTGTCAATAACTGACTTTTATTGATTGTTAATGCTAATGATTGATTATTTGTTATTGATCGGTATTGGTACGAGGTTTATATGGTGGGAACATCTCATGCGTAGTCAAAAGGTTCATCGACCTATTCGTGTCCCCCTTGTAAGTGTACTTATTAAGGTCTGACACGCTAACAATGCCAATGAGTTCAGAAAATTCAAGTTCTTATGATCAGCCCCTATGGTGACAGGGTGTACAGCTTCTTCCAGGTAATGTCTCCAATGTAGAAATTCTATGTGAATAGCCAGCGGTTCAAGATCATAGGTTGTATAGTTTTACAGGGAACACATGCTGGGAAAGGCAAGCCATTGGATGTTGAGCCTCTGTTTCTCTGGTACAGTATGCCCCCAATGCACAGAATAACTAATCTGTTTCTACAATGTATGACAGAATTTGTTTGGGGGATTGGAGTTTGGGAACAGACACTAATGCATTGTTTAGGGTGCTAGATGCATCTTGCTGTTTAATAATACCCTATCAAATGAATAAGGTATTGAAGATGAGATGGATAATGAGCTGAACTATGCATGGAAAATCATGAATAAAGTGACGTTATGTATTTGTGAAACACGTAAACTAGTAAATCTGTTTAACTGATATGTACGTATTATCATTTTTCATACAAGACACCAGTTACATAAATATCAAGTCACTCTGGCCCACGCCTGTTCAACAATCCCATTGTAAATACTAAATTAGCTTTCTTTGGTGAACATCTGCTACTGGCGCTTCTGACACTGGTGTTTTCAAAGCCACTCCTGTTCACACTGGAAACAGCCATTACTATGTGTCTGTTGCCACACATAGCCTCAACCACGCATGCGTTACAACGCTTTGCTCTTTACCACATATAGTCTTAACCGCGCATTTTTCACACTGCATATGTCTTTACCACGCATGCCTTTACAGCGAATAAGGTTGTAAAGATGTGCATGGTAAGGGCATATGCGAGGTGGTGGTGGTTAGGGCATATGCGTGGTGAAGGCGTGGTAATGGCTAACAGCATAGTTAGAGGAAACAGAAAGACTGTTCCGTTCCCTCTTTGCGACCTGCCTGACTGGAGAGCTGCTTGCAGTTGTGAGGAGAGGGAGGTAATGACAAGGTGAAGGGTGGGGGTGGTTTTAGGGCTTTGGTAGGGGGTTAGGCTTTAGGGCTTGGAGCGGGGGTAGTTTTAGGGCTCAGGACAGGGAGAGGGTATTTTATTTAAAGGGTTGGGGAGATGGTTTCAGGACTCAGGGCAGGGGACAGTTTTTTTTTAATGGTTTGTTGTGAGGGGGAGGTGTCGTGCTGGGGTACTGTTTTAGGGCTTGGGGCACGGGGTGTATAGGTTTAGTATTGGGGCAGGGGGCCCGGTGTTAGGGCTTAAGGCGAGGATGTTTTTTTTTTTTTCCAAAAGAGTTGGGGTTCGGGGGGAGGTGTCGCTCTGGGGTCCTGATTTAGAGCTTGGGGCAGGGGGTATAGCTTTAGGGCTTTGGACAAGTGGGGCTGTGTAAGGGCTCAGGGCAGGTGCGGATATTGTTTTTTCAAAGGGTTGGGGGTCGCGCTGGGGTGAGGTTTTAGAGCTCGGGCCGGGAGTGGTTCGGCTTTAGGACTTAGGGGGGCAGTTTTAGGGTTCAGGCAGGGGTCGGTGTTTTTTTAAAATGGCTGTGGGAGGGCGCAGAGGTCAGGGTTTTAGTGTTTAGGGCAGGGGGCAGAGAAAACTTTAACCATGTATATGTATTTAACATGCATATTTTTACAATGAAATGCGTTGTAAAAGCATGCATGGTAAATGCATATTCATTGTTGGATATGCGTGGTTAAGGGTATGCGGGGTAACGGCATTCGCGCTGTAATGCATGTGTGGTAAAGGCATGTGTTGCAACGGAATGCGTTGTTCCGACAAACAACTGGTACACACATGTCCAAAGGTCACAATACACACATCACTTCCTATTCAAATGCACACCTGTTCCCAAGCAAGTGCTTAATTTGCAAAGCAATAAATACAATCACAAATGAATGAATAAATACATAAATAAGTGGAGGGGCCCAAAGCTTTTCGTATGAGCCGCTTGCCAGCGCAACCAAATGCCAAGCTTTCTGGATACCGTGGTTGCCTAGTCTGGATTCCACATACCCTACACTTCCTGCATCTTGTTCACACTTTTGCAGATTCCTGTTCATACCTGCTTTCTCCTTTTGTCGCTGTTTTTGTATCTTTTTCTTCACTCTTTCTTCCTTTTCTACCTGTCTCTCTCAAGCTCTGCTTCAACCTGCCATGTTAAAAAGAAGGCCTTAGTCTCAATATTAAGTGCCAGTCCCACCAGCAGCAAACACCTGCACAAATTCAGGTTTGACCAGGCTTCCAAAAATACATCTGCCCCCAGGCCACCCAGTGAACGTCTTTGTGTTCCTTTCATTTACAATTAAAACGCGCCAAACAGAATCGAGTTTATCGAGGATGCTCATATGTTCAGGTTGGACAGTTTGTTTAGCTCTTCCTGAGGTAAAGGTGATGCTGCCTGGGAGGCCTATCAGTGTGACGTGGCGCTCACTGACACATGGAAGCTGACAAATGCTGGACAGCTAATGAGCCAAGCCTGAAAAGCAGCTACGACCTCTAGGGACCATATCTACCACCAGTGACGCAGTTGGCTCAGGATCTCTTGCGTCCTCTAGGAGACCAGACCATTACAGCGGAGTTGGTGGGGGGGAGGGGGCTGTGGTCGGGGGTCAGATTCAACCAGCGGTTCTGGATGTGTGGCAGCAAGCAAGCGAGCTAGTCGTACAAAGGACATATATTTATTCTGACTCCCATTCGATGACAGTGTAGTGATGTAAATAAATGAATTTTTTTTGGCTTTGGAATACAGGCGACTTAACGCCACTATGGAGAAAATAGCTGCACTGGTTACTCTAGGCTTCCCATTTTCTGCCTCGGCAAAAAAGTGGGGCGTTGCGGAACAAAATGCTATTTTGATAGAGCCATAGTTAGATGTTTTCCAAATTTGTGTTGACTAAATTGTTTTGCATGAAGCCCAAACATGCTATTCTAATCTGGTGCTAGTTAGGGAGCTCATGGATGAAGTTTGTTACATAAAATAACAGCTGATGTCTTTTCTTTACTGAAACTAAATGTATGTAATATCATTTGAGCAGTTGTTCTTGTTATTAATTTTTACTGTAACTTTAGAATGTGTAGTAGTTCAAGGCTTGGTTAGATTGTGTTTCTTTCGCCACTTCGGACAGCCAGTGTTGTTTCTGTATGTTTATCAACTGATTTTGAGATTAACCTACATAACTTTAGCTTTGTTAATACAGGGAAATAAATATTCTAACTTTTACATAAAGGCGTGGTTATTCATGACTGCAAGGTCATGGTGTGTGACTATAACTGACTCCTATTGATTGTTAATGCTAATGATTGATTATTTTTTATTGATCGGTATTGGTACGAGGTTTATATGGTGGGAACATCTCATACGTAGTCAAAAGGTTCATCGACCTATTCGTGTCCCCCTTGTAAGTGTACTTATTAAGGTCTGACACGCTAACAATGCCAATGAGTTAAGAAACTTCAAGTTCTTATGATCAGCCCCTATGGTGACAGGGTGTACTGCTTCTTCCAGGTAATGTCTCCAATGTAGAAATTCTATGTGAATAGCCAGCGGTTCAAGATCATAGGTTGTATAGTTTTACAGGGAACACATGCTGGGAAAGGCAAGCCATTGGATGTTGAGCCTCTGTTTCTCTGGGACAGTATACCCCCAATGCACAGAATAACTAATCTGTTTCTACAATGTATGACAGAATTTGTTTTGGGGATTGGAGTTTGGGAACAGACATTAATGCATTGTTTAGGGTGCTAGATGCATCTTGCTGTTTAATAATACCCTATCAAATGAATAAGGTATTGAAGGTGAGATGGATAATGAGCTGAACTATGCATGGAAAATCATGAATAAAGTGACGTTATGTATTTGTGAAACACGTAAACTAGTAAATCTGTTTAACTGATATGTACGTATTATCATTTTTCATACAAGACACCAGTTACATAAATACCAAGTCACTCTGGCCCACGCCTGTTCAACGATCCCATTGTAAATACTAAATTAGCTTTCTTTGGTGAACATCTGTTACTGGCGCTTCTGACACTGGTGTTTTCAAAGCCACTCCTGTTCACACTGGAAACAGCCATTACTACGTGGCTGTTGCCACACATAGCCTCAACCACGCATGTGTTACAACGCTTTGCTCTTTACCACATATAGGGGGCATTACAACATTGGCGGTATAAGGCGCTTACCGCCGTGCAGAAGACCGCCAATACACCGCCGCGGCCGCGGTAGACCGCCACAGCTATTATGACACACATCACGGAATCCGCCGAAATTCAGACACCCACACAACACCGCCACACCAAAGGTCTGCGATAAACTGGCGGAAACAAATCCTCCACCTTCATGCCAACAGAAACACGCCCATGCTATTACGACCCACGAATCCACACAGCGGTCTTACAACCGCGGTATTCCATTGGCGGTACACACCGCTGCGCTCAAAATACACACACATATACAAAACACCGCCACATTGGACAATTCCAAATACACACACCTGATACACATACACACACCACTCCCACACACCCAATACAATATAAAACACACACCCACATCACACACAAACCCCTACAACCAGAAATTCTGCGAGAAGGCCAGAGAGACAGCACAGCTATTGACAACCCCATCACACAGAGGCACACAACACCATCACCCACACAACATCCACGCACAAAACACCACATACCACTACACTCACCACACTCATCAACACATACACCACCCCACACATCACACATAACACCCCATGTCACGCCAAAGACACCCCTGCTTCTCCGAGGAGGAGCTCCGGGTCATGGTGGAGGAAATCGTACGGGTAGAGCCACAGCTATTTGGCTCACAGGTACAGCACACATCAATAGCCATGAAGATGGAGCTATGGCAAAGAATAGTGGAAAGGGTCAACCCCGTGGGACAGCACCCAAGAAAAAGGGAGGACATCAGGAAGAGGAGGAACGACCTACGGGGGAAGGTGCGTTCAACGGTCTCCAGGCACAACATCGCAGTGCAGCGGACTGGCGGCGGACCCCACCTCCTCCCCCACAACTAACAACATGGGAGGAGCAAGTCCTGACCATCTTGCATCCTGAGGGCCTCGGAGGAGTCGGTGGAAGATGGGACACTGGTAAGTCAAATCTTAACTATCACATCCCCCACCCTACCTGCATGCTATCACACACCCCCACGCTCACACCCTCCACTATCACCCCAAATCCTCACTAATCTACCCATGACACCAAGCACCCATCCCAACACCAAGCCCTGCATGACACAACTAAGCATGGTCACCCCTCACTAAAGCATGCCCACTGCACATACCCAGAACACCCCCCAACCATCACCACACAAGCCCCCACACAGGAATGCCTGCACTGGGGATCACGCACACCCAACCATTGCACACCATTACACACACAGATGCAATAATCATGTTCTTATACCCCTGCAGGAACCCGAAGGAACGTCACCACATCAGAGGGTCCAAACAACACCACTCCACCCCCAGAAGAGGCCCACAGTGACGACAGCAGCTCTGCCCCACTGGATCCGGATGACCAGCCCGGACCATCGTGAGCCTCAGGACAGTCGGTTCCCCTTGCCCAGCCACAGCCCAACACCGAGCTGCCACCCTCTGGTAACACCAGCACAGCACCCACCCAGCGGGCCCAAACCTCCCTACCCAGGACAGGTCAATCAGCGGTGTGTCCACCACTACAGGGCACCCAGGCTAACCCACCACCCCAACAACAACAGGGACCTGGGGGCAGTGGTAGTGGGCACACGGTCAAGGGGACGGAGGCACAGGAACACCGGGGAACTGGGAGGGCTGCTGAGCGACAGAGGGAGGACAGGCCAAGGGAAACAACTCTCCACGAGGCCCTATCCTCCATCATGGGAGCATACCACCACTCCCAGGAGACGATGGCCATGGTCCTGGACAAGTTGTAGGAGACCCTGCGTCTACAGGACGAACTGTATTTGGGGTTCAGGGAGGAGCTCAGGACCATCAGCTCCGCCCTGGGCACTATCGTAGGGGTGCTGACGGCCATTCAAAAGACCTTGAGGGACACCGTGGCACTCCAAGGGGCCCCTGACACTAGCCAGGACGACGAACTGACCACCACCTCCGCCGGCGCTAGTGGACAGGACGCCCCGCCACAGGACCACCACACCAGCACCCCATCCCCCGCAGACGGACAACCACCACGCAAGTGGTCCCTGAGATCCAGGAACAGGACAGAGCAAGATGGCAAGACCCCCGCCAGGAAATAAGACCACCCTGATTGTCCCCCCACTGTCCCACTTTGTCACCCTGTCCAGATTGGAACTGCCTCAGCTCCACTTCCAATGCCCAGATGGGCAGTGCACCTGTGAGACGACTAGACTGGACTCTGCCATGGACATTCCTCCACCATCGCCCATCCCCATTTTACAACCTTCCTTGATTTTTTTAGCACTTAAATAAACACCCTTGAAAGCCAAAAAATCTTGAGTCTGTCTATGATTTGGAACTTTGTATTATCAATTACAGTGTCATAATGGGTTACCCATTGTAAGGCTAACGTACCAATGTCACACATCACAAGCCCTTGAAGGA
Organism: Pleurodeles waltl; assembly: GCF_031143425.1. Classification (NCBI taxonomy): domain Eukaryota; kingdom Metazoa; phylum Chordata; class Amphibia; order Caudata; family Salamandridae; genus Pleurodeles; species Pleurodeles waltl. The sequence goes on along the minus strand of NC_090440.1, from coordinate 845,111,487 downwards.
TGCAAGCAGTTGACACGTAGGTTACCACACTTGTGAAACTGAAATGGAAGGGTACAACTCAATTAACAAATAGTGGGTGAAATGTAGGTACAGGATAGAGGTAGACATGTGAAAGTTAATGTAATGTTAAACCAGAAAATGTTCTCACCTGTGTGTCACTGGAAATATTGCTGTATGACTGACTCCCTGTTGTCGTTTTCTCCATCCTCAGCTTCATCCTCATCACTGTCCACTGGCTCCACAGGCTCCACAGCTGCCACAACACCGTCATCTGGATCATCCTCTTGCAGAAAAGGCACGTGGCGTCGCAATGCCAAATTATGGAGCATGGAGCAGGCGATGATGATGTCGCACACCTTCTTCGGTGAGTAGAATAGGGATCCACCTGTCACATGGAGGCACCTGAACCTGGCCTTAAGAATGCCGAAGGTGCGTTCGATTACCCTCCTAGTCCGCCCATGGGCATCATTGTACCGTTCCTCTGCCCTGGTCCTGGGATTCCTCACTGGGGTCAATAGCCAGGAAAGGTTGGGGTAACCAGAGTCCCCCAATAGCCATACACGGTGCCTCTGGAGTTGACCCATCATATCAGGGATGCTGCTATTCCGCAGGATGTAGGCGTCATGCACAGAGCCAGGGAACATTGCATTTACCTGCGAGATGTACTGGTCTGCCAAACAGACCATCTGGACATTCATGGAATGATAACTCTTCCTGTTCCTGTACACCTGTTCACTCCTGCGGGGGGACCAGAGCTACATGAGTCCCATCAATGGCACCTATGACGTTGGGGATATGTCCAAGGGCATAGAAGTCACCTTTCACTGTAGGCAAATCCTCCACCTCAGGGAAAATGATGTATCTCCTTACGTGTTTCAGCAGGGCAGACAACACTCTGGACAGCACGTTGGAAAACATAGTCTGGGACATCCCTGATGCCATGGCCACTGTTGTCTGAAATGACCCACTTGCAAGGAAATGGAGCACTGACAGCACCTGCACGTCAGAGGGGATTCCAGTCGGATGGCGGATTGGTGACATCAGGTCTGGCTCCAACTGGGTACATAGTTCCTGGATTGTGGCATGGTCAAACCGGTAGGTGACGATGATATGTCTTTCTTCCATTGTCAACAGGTCCTCCAGCGGTCGGTACACCGGAGGATTCCGCCATCTTCTCATATGTCCCAGCTGACGGTGCCTAAGAAGGACAACAGCGAAGAACCAGTCACTATTCCTCCAGGTATGTACCCACAGTTACACACAAGACTACACCAGACAAAAAAGCCTTCCTGTATGTGTGTTGAGTATAGGCCTAGCTATGCGTGATACAGTAGTAAATGAAGCCATGTGGGCCCCTGAAATGGCGGCTGCCTGACCTCTAAACTGGGACAATGGGATTGTGGGGTAACTGCGCTGGCGTTGCACACCGTTGCGGTAGGCGGTCGTAGACCGCGGCGCAATGCTGCATTGGTTAACATTGGACCCTATGGGTCCCAGGAGCCAATGAACAGGTGCGCCGGCGGTGATGATGCACACCGCCGCGGACGTCACTGCCATTTTCAATCTCTTCACTCACTAGATACCTGACCTTCGACAGGAGAGGACCTACACTGCTAGTGCTGCTGTGACCTCGGTCTGGAAGCGACAATGGCTGCTGCGTCTGGGGAAAGGGCCCCTGCCTTCACTGCACAGGAGTTGGAGAAACTTGTGGATGGGGTTCTCCCCCAGTATACGCTACTCTACGGTCCTCCAGACCAACAGGTTAGTACACAGGGAGCACGTTGTATCGGCTAGGCCTGGGTGGAGAGGGCTGGGTGGAAGAGGGAAGGGGGCAGAGTCCATAGAACAGTTATGCATGGGAATGAATGGGCCACATGGCCAGAGTAGGGAGGGGGCCACTCACATTGACGGTGCAGTTGGTAATGACTGTTCCTCTTTCCTTGTGCATGTCATGTAGGTCAGTGCCCACCAGAAGAGGGACATTTGGTGTGCCATCGCCAAGGACGTCCGGACCCTGGGGGCCCACCAGAGACGGGGCACCCACTGCCGTAAGAGATGGGAGGACATTCGCCGCTGCAGCAAGAAGACGGCGGAGGCTCAGCTGGGGATGGCCTCCCAACATGGGAGGTGTGCCCGTCGCACCATGACACCCCTGATGTTGCAGATCCTTGCGGTGGCCTACCCGGAGTTGGATGGGCGCTTGAGGACATCACAGCAGACACAAGGGGGTGAGTACAACCTCATTCAGCCCACTTTGCGTGCAGTGGAGGAGTCTGGGTGGGGGAGGTGGGCTGTGGGTGTCCCTAGGCCAGGGCGAGTTAGGTAGGCAAGGCCCCTCCGTAATGTAGGCCATGTGGCACTCAACCCCACCTCAGCAGAGTGGCAAGTTGAGGTATAGTTGCCCCTGTGGCATCCATGTGCGCAGATTCCCACCATTGCCATGTAGGCCATGTCCCAGAAATTGCATGTGCAGAGGTCAGGAGCACGGCGTAATGCAGGGGGCTGCTGCGTCTGTCTTGTCCGTCAACGGTAGTGGTATGCCATGCACTAAAACTCTCTTTGTTCTGTCTCCCCCCCTTTTCCTGCTCTCCCTGTCCTTTTGTACATCAGCATCATCAGGCGGAGGTACAGTGGCACCGGAGCACGAGGGAGCTGCATGCCACATGGCCATGGAGGGCCACACCACAGACTCTGAATGCACCAGTGGGACGGAGGGCGAGGGGAGCTTCACGTCGGCCACCAGATCACCAACCAGCGACACGGACTCATCCGCCGATGGGAGCTCCCCTGCGGTGGCGGCACCACCTGTGTGTAGGAGGCTGGACTGGCTTGTAGTGAGTACCAAGGGGTACTTACACCTTGCACCAGGCCCAGGTATCCCTTATTAGTGTAGAGGGGTGTCTAGCAGCTTAGGCTGATAGAAAAGGTAGCTTAGCAGAGCAGCTTAGGCTGAACTAGGAGACGAGTGAAGCTCCTACAGTACCACTAGTGTCATATGCACAATATCATAAGAAAACACAATACACAGATATACTAAAAATAAAGGTACTTTATTTTTATGACAATATGCCAAAGTAGCTCAGTGAGTACCCTCAGTATGAGGATAGCAAATATACACAAGATATATGTACACAATACCAAAATATGCAGTAATAGCAATAGAAAACAGTGCAAACAATGTATAGTCACAATAGAATGCAATAGGGGCACATAGGGATAGGGGCAACACAAACCATATACTCTAGAAGTGGAATGCGAACCACGAATGGACCCCAAACCTATGTGAACTTGTAGAGGGTCGCTGGGACTGTGAGAAAACAGTGAGGGTTAGAAAAATACCCCGCCCAAGACCCTGAAAAGTGGGTGCAAAGTGCACCTAAGTTCCTCAAAGAGCACAGAAGTCGTGATAGGGGAATTCTGCCAGAAACAACAACACCAGCAATGCAACAACGATGGATTTCCTGACGAGAGTACCTGTGGAACAAGGGGACCAAGTCCAAGAGTCACGATCAAGTCGGGAGTGGGCAGATGCCCAGGAAATGCCAGCTGTGGGTGCAAAGAAGCTACCACCGGATGGTAGAAGCTGAGGATTCTGCAGGAACGACAAGGGCTAGAAACTTCCCCTTTGGAGGATGGATGTCCCACGTCGTGAAGAGTCGTGCAGTTAGTGTTTTCGTCCAGAAAGACCGCAAACAAGCCTTGCTAGCTGCAAGGGTTGCGGTTAGGGTTTTTGGATGCTGCTGTGGCCCAGGAGGGACCAGGATGTTGCCAACTACGTGAGGAGACAGAGGGGGCGCCCAGCAAGAGAAGGAGCCCACTCAGAAGCAAGCAGCACCCGCAGAAGTGCCGGAACAGGCACTACAAAGTGGAGTGAACTGGAGCTCACTCGAAGTTGCACAAGAGGGTCCCACGAAGCCGGAGGACAACTCAGGAGGTCGTGCAATGCAGGTTAGAGTGCCGGGGACCCAGGCTTGGCTGTGCACAAAGGAAATCCTCGGTGAGTGCACAGGAGCGGGAGTATCTGCAAAACACGCGGTTCCCAGCAATGCAGTCTGGCGTGGGGAGGCAAAGACTTACCTCCACCAAACTTGGACTGAAGAGTCACTGGACTGTGGGAGACACTGGGACAGAGTTGCTGAGTTCAAGGGACCTCGCTCGTTGTGCTGAGAGGAGACCCAGAGGACCGGTGATGCAGTTCTTTGGTGCCTGCGGTTGCAGGGGGAAGATTCCGTCGGCCCACGGGAGATTTCTTCGGAGCTTCTAGTGCAGAGAGGAGGCAGACTACCCCCACAGCATGCACCACCAGGAAAACAGTCGAGAAGGCGGCAGGATCAGCGTTACAAGGTCGCAGTAGTCGTCTTTGCTACTTTGTTGCAGTTTTGCAGGCTTCCAGCGCGATCAGCAGTGGATTCCTTGGCAGAAGGTGAAGAGAGAGATGCAGAGGAACTCTGATGAGCTCTTACATTCGTTATCTAAGGAATTCCCCAAAGCAGAGACCCTAAATAGCCAGAAAAGGAGGTTTGGCTACCTAGGAGAGAGGATAGGCTAGCAACACCTGAAGGAGCCTATCAGAAGGAGTCTCTGATGTCACCTGCTGGCCCTGGCCACTCAGAGCAGTACAGTGTGCCAGCAGCACCTCTGTTTCCAAGATGGCAGAGGTCTGGAGCACACTGGAGGAGCTCTGGGCACCTCCCAGGGGAGGTGCAGGTCAGGGGAGTGATCACTCCCCTTTCCTTTGTCCAGTTTCGCGCCAGAGCAGGGCTGAGGGATCCCTGAACTGGTGTAGACTGGCTTATGCAGAGATGGGCACCATCTGTGGCCATCAAAGCATTTCCAGAGGCTGGGGGAGGCTACTCCTCCCCAGCCCTGACACCTTATTCCAAAGGGAGAGGGTGTAACACCCTCTCTCTGAGGAAGTCCTTTGTTCTTCCTTCCTGGGCCAAGCCTGGCTGGACCCCAGGAGGGCAGAAACCTGTCTGAGGGGTTGGCAGCAGCAGCAGCTGCAGTGAAACCCCGAGAAAGGCAGTTTGGCAGTACCCGGGTCTGTGCTAGAGACCCGGGGAATCATGGGATTGTCTCCCCAATACCAGGATGGCATTGGGGGGGCAATTCCATGATCTTATACATGTTACATGGCCATATTCGGAGTTACCATTGTGAAGCTATACATAGGTAGTGACCTATGTATAGTGCACGCGTGTAATGGTGTCCCCGCACTCACAAAGTCTGGGGAATTGGCCCTGAACAATGTGGGGGCCCCTTGGCTAGTGCCAGGGTGCCCACACACTAAGTAACTTAGCACCCAACCTTTACCAGGTAAAGGTTAGACATATAGGTGACTTATAAGTTACTGAAGTGCAGTGTAAAATGTCTGTGAAATAACGTGGACGTTATTTCACTCAGGCTGCAGTGGCAGGTCTGTGTAAGAATTGTCAGAGCTCCCTATGGGTGGCAAAAGAAATGCTGCAGCCCATAGGGATCTTCTGGAACCCCAATACCCTGGGTACCTCAGTACCATATACTAGGGAATCATAAGGGTGTTCCAGTATGCCAATGTAAATTGGTAAAATTGGCCACTAGCCTGTTAGTGACAATTTGGAAAGAAATGAGAGAGCATAAACACTGAGGTTCTGATTAGCAGAGCCTCAGTGAGACAGTTAGTCATAACACAGGTAACACATACAGGGCACACTTGTGAGCACTGGGGCCCTGGCTGGCAGTGTCCCAGTGACACATACAACTAAAACAACATATATACAGTGAAATATGGGGGTAACATGCAAGGCAAGATGGTACTTTCCTACACTGTGCGCCCCACTTCTACAGGTACAGCCGCCACCCCCCCCCTTACCAGCACCGCCCTCCCAGCAGCCCCTCAGCCTTCGCCCCGTGCCCGCTCACCCAGGAGGGTGGGCATCACCTTCGCCCCAGGCACCTCAGGCCCTGCCCCAGTCACCCCAGCTGCCCTCAGTGAGGAGGCCATTGACCTCCTCAGGTCACTCACTGTTGGGCAGTCTACCATTGTGAATGCCATCCAGGGTGTAGAACGAGAGTTGCAACACTGTAATGCATTCCTGGAGGGCATTCATTCTGGTCAGGCTGTCCTTCAGCGAACCCTGCAATCTCTGGCCTCAGCACTGATGGCAGCCATTGTCCCTGTGTCTAGCCTCCCCCCTCCAACTTCCTCCACCCAGACCCAATCTCCTGTACCCCAGCCCATACCAAGCACACCTACAGACCAGCATGCACACAAGTCAACACACAAAAGTAGCTCAAGCAAACATAGGCACCACACACACCACAGGCACTCACGCAAGCCTCACCCACATACAGACACAGCAACATCCACTGCCTCCACTGTGTGCCCCTCCTCCTCTTCTCCGTCCTCCCTCCCAGTCTCGTCTACACACACACCTGCATGCACCACATCTACAGGCACTAGGACTCGCACCAGAACACCCAGCACCACAAGCCGCTCACCTGCACTCACCACCTCCACTGCCATTTACACGTCCCCTGTGTCCTCTCCCAATGTGTCTGTGATGCCCCCTCCCAAAGTACCCAAACGCCGGCAATCACTCACCCAACATCCATCCACCTCACGACAGCCTCCAGTACCTGCACCTGCACCCAAAACATCTAAAGTGACACCTCCTACAACCACCTCCTCTTCCTCCACTCCCAGACCCCCTCCAGCTACCCATCCCAGTGTTCGTCAGAAACTGTCCCTCTGTCAAATTGACCTTTTTGCCCCCACCCCCCACCCCCCACCCCTCCAATTCATCAGTCCCGTCGTAGCGCCTCAGCCAAAAAGCCTCCAGTACCAGTGGTGCGTGTTCCAGGTTTTTGGAGTGCACCGGCCAACAGGGCAGGCAGTAGGACCTGGAGCCAAGGCAGTGGCAGCCCACCCCCTGTAAAGGCTCTGAAAATGGAGAGTGGATGACTGGACCGTCTTAAGACTCCTGGTAGGACAACAAGTGACATGGGATCGAAGGCGATTGGTGAGTCAGCTGTAACTCCAACAAAGGTGGGGAAGGTCAAGAGGAAGTCTGCCCAGCCTGTTGTGAGTGTCACGGTGGAGAAGTGCGCCATCATATCCGGCGGTCCAGACACAACCGCCAGCACCGTCGTCACTGGTCCAGAGACCACCGCCAGAGTCACAGCCCAGGAGGGCCCAAGTGTCGTCACTGGTCCAGAGACCACCGCCAGAGTCACTGCTCAGGAGGGCCCAAGTATCGTCACTGGTCCAGAGACCACCGCCAGATCCAGAGACCACCGCCAGAGTCACAGCCGAGGAGGGCCCAAGTATCGTCACTGGTCCAGAGACCACCGCCAGAGTCACAGCCCAGGAGGGCACAAGTATCATCACTGGTCCAGAGACCACCGCCAGAGTCACAGCCCAGGAGGGCACAAGTATCGTGACTGGTCCAGAGACCACCGCCAGAGTCAATGCCCAGGAGGGCCCAAGTATCGTCACTGGTCCAGAGACCACCGCCAGAGTCACAGCCCAGGAGGGCACAAGTATCGTCACTGGTCCAGAGACCACCGCCAGAGTCACAGCCCAGGAGGGCACAAGTATCGTCACTGGTCCAGAGACCACCGCCAGAGTCACAGCCCAGGAGGGCACAAGTATCGTCACTGGTCCAGAGACCACCTCCAGAGTCACAGCCCAGGAGGGCACAAGTATCGTCACTGGTGAGGAGACCACCGCCGGAGTCATTGCCCAGGAGGGCACAAGTATCGTCACTGGTCAGGAGACCACCGCCGGAGTCACAGCCCATGAGGGGCCAGGATGCCACAGCCCCACTGGGCAATGATGGAACGTCATACCACACACCAATGCCCATTGTAGAGATCGTCATGCCACACACCTATGCCCAGTGTAGAGATCGTCATGCCACACACCAATGTCTGTATCAGAACCGCCATGTCAAAGCACCGCTGAAAAGGGCAAAGACCGCCATGGCAAAGCACCGCTGAACAGTCCTGAAACAACATGGCAAAGCACCGCTGAACAGGGCATAGACCGCCATGTCAAAGCACCGCTGAACAGTCCTGAAACGCCATGTCAAAGCACCGCTGAACAGGGCAAAGACCGCCATGGCAAAGCACCGCTGAACAGTCCTGAAACGCCATGTCAAAGCACCGCTGAACAGGGCAAAGACCGCCATGGCAAAGCACCGCCATGGCAAAGCACCGCTGAACAGTCCTGAAACGCCATGTCAAAGCACCGCTGAACAGGGCAAAGACCGCCATGGCAAAGCACCGCTGAACAGTCCTGAAACAACATGGCAAAGCACCGCTGAACAGGGCATAGACCGCCATGTCAAAGCACCGCTGAACAGTCCTGAAACGCCATGTCAAAGCACCGCTGAGCAGGGCAAAGACCGCCATGGCAAAGCACCGCTGAACAGTCCTGAAACGCCCTGTCAAAGCACTGCTGAACAGGGCAAAGACCGCCATGGCAAAGCACCGCTGAACAGTCCTGAAACGCCATGTCAAAGCACCGCTGAACAGGGCATGCACCCTGTAGGAATGAATGGACCGCCACATCAGGCATCCTTCTCCCATGTGCAGCTGGGACAGTGACAGGACAGGTACTTTCACGTGGAGACTCATCCAGTCTGGGCACCAGTCCCCCTCCACAACCAGTGGAGACCTGCATGTACTTGAGAGACTGTGGCTTTGTACTCCCCAGGATGGCACAGTGGGAAAACCACCCACTGTAGTGACTTGAGAGACTGTGGCTTTGCACTCCCCAGGATGGCACAGTGGGCAAACCACCCACTGTAGTGACTTGAGAGACTGTGGCTTTGCAATCCCCAGGATACATCAATGGGCATGGAGCCCCGTCGTGGATCTGGCTTCGCATTCATCTGGCTGAGGTGCCCCCCCTTCCCCCTGAGGTGCCTGTAGTGTTTCTATCTGATGCCCCGGCAGTGTTCTCTCCGATTTTGGTCAGGTATCTATTGTGGGCCTCGCCCATGCATTTTTGGACTGTTGGTGCACGGACATTGTTGTGTACATATCTGAACTACTTCTCGGATTGTATTTGTAAATAAGAGTGATTTTGAGATATGTATATCTGTATATTTTTGTATGACATGTATATTGGCACATTACAATGTTTGCCCGAATTTCGCATTGTCTTTGGATTCTTCCGGGGGGATTGTGGGTTGTTACTGTGATTTTTGTGACTACATTGGTGTGTATGTTGTGATATGCGAGGGTGGGTGTGCGGGTGTTTGGTGGGTGTCCCCCTAACTTTTGCCTCCCCCCGCCCCCGTGTCGTAGGTGCAGTACTCACCGGTATCTTCTGCGCCTACGTAGCTGTTGGTCGTAAAGGAGCAGAAAAACAAGGGCAGGTAGGATTTGTAATTCGGGCTCCATGGTGTCCTCCTTCCTTGTGGGATGTGTTCAGGTGAGCGTTTTCCCATAGCAAAAGTTGTTTTCGCCATGTTTTTATCCGCGGTGCATCCGCCCCGGAAAAGGTGGCGGATTGGCGGGTTGTAATAGTGTGGGCGGTACATTGTCTCCCGCCTGTCTGTTGGCGGTAACCGCCGCGCTGCTTGTCTGTACCGCCGTGGCGGTCGGAGTGTTAATGTGGCTGTCTTTGTTGGCAGTTTCCGCCACGGTCATAATTCCTTTTTTTTTTTCACCGGCCTGTTTGCGGTATTACCGCCGCTTTAACACCGTCCGCCAGGGTTGTAATGACCCCCATAGTCTTAACCACGCATTTTTCACACTGCATATGTCTTTACCACGCCTGCCTTTACAACGAATAAGGTTGTAAAGATGTGCATGGTAAGGGCATATGCGAGGTGGTGGTGGTTAGGGCATATGCGTGGTGAAAGTGTGGTAACGCCTAACAGCATAGTTAGAGGAAACAGAAAGACTTTTCTGTTTCCTCTTTACGACCTGCCTGACTGGAGAGCTGCTTGCCGTTGTGAGGAGAGGGAGGTAAGGACAAGGTGAAGGGTGGGGGTGGTTTTAGGGCTTTGGTAGGGGGTTAGGCTTTAGGGCTTGGAGCGGGGGTAGTTTTAGGGCTCAGGACAGGGAGAGGGTATTTTATTTAAAGGGTTGGGGAGATGGTTTCAGGACTCAGGGCAGGGGACAGTTTTTTTTTAATGGTTTGTTGTGAGGGGGAGGTGTCGTGCTGGGGTACTGTTTTAGGGCTTGGGGCACGGGGTGTATAGGTTTAGTATTGGGGCAGGGGGGCCGGTGTTAGGGCTTAAGGCGAGGATGTTTTTTTTTTTTTCCAAAAGAGTTGAGGTTCGGGGGGAGGTGTCGCTCTGGGGTCCTGATTTAGAGCTTGGGGCAGGGGGTATAGCTTTAGGGCTTTGGACAAGTGGGGCTGTGTAAGGGCTCAGGGCAGGTGCGGATATTGTTTTTTAAAAGGGTTGGGGGTCACGCTGGGGTGAGGTTTTAGAGCTCGGGCCGGGAGTGGTTCGGCTTTAGGACTTAGGGGGGCAGTTTTAGGGTTCAGGGCAGGGGTCTGTGTTTTTTTAAAATGGCTGTGGGAGGGCGCAGAGGTCAGGGTTTTAGTGTTTAGGGCAGGGGGCAGAGAAAACTTTAACCATGTATATGTATTTACAAACAGTTAGGAGCGCACCTGCCTGACATCCCAGCAATTAATCTGCCCCATTGCATCATGGTAGATGTAGAATCTTCAAAAAACGAACTCCATTAATTTTTAAATATTTCACCTTTAAGTAGGTACAGCCTTTACTGTGCATCTCTGGACACATGTGTTTCTGGGTTAGTCCCTTCTTCAGCAGAGAACATATTTGCGGGGTGCTGGGAATGCTGCCATAAATCCCCCGGTTTCAGTACCTCTTTCCTGGCATGCTGGTGCCTGCTCCAGAGCTCGTCAGCACAGTAGCTCAAGGGAGCCTTTAAAGTCACAAACAGTTAGGAGCGCACCTGCCTGACATCCCAGCAATTAATCTGCCCCATTGCATCATGGTAGATGTAGTATCTTCAAAAAACGAACTCCATTAATTTTTAAATATTTCACCTTTAAGTAGGTACAGCCTTTACTGTGCATCTCTGGACACATGTGTTTCTGGGTTAGTCCCTTCTTCAGCAGAGAACATATTTGCGGGGTGCTGGGAATGCTGCCATAAATCCCCCGGTTTCAGTACCTCTTTCCTGGCATGCTGGTGCCTGCTCCAGAGCTCGTCAGCCCAGTAGCTCAAGGGAGCCTTTAAAGTCACAAACAGTTAGGAGCGCACCTGCCTGACATCCCAGCAATTAATCTGCCCCATTGCATCATGGTAGATGTAGTATCTTCAAAAAACGAACTCCATTAATTTTTAAATATTTCACCTTTAAGTAGGTACAGCCTTTACTGTGCATCTCTGGACACTTGTGTTTCTGGGTTAGTCCCTTCTTCAGCAGAGAACATATTTGCGGGGTGCTGGGAATGCTGCCATAAATCCCCCGGTTTCAGTACCTCTTTCTTGGCATGCTGGTGCCTGCTCCAGAGCTCGTCAGCCCAGTAGCTCAAGGGAGCCTTTAAAGTCACAAACAGTTAGGAGCGCACCTGCCTGACATCCCAGCAATTAATCTGCCCCATTGCATCATGGTAGATGTAATATCTTCAAAAAACGAACTCCATTAATTTTTAAATATTTCACCTTTAAGTAGGTACAGCCTTTACTGTGCATCTCTGGACACATGTGTTTCTGGGTTAGTCCCTTCTTCAGCAGAGAACATATTTGCGGGGTGCTGGGAATGCTGCCATAAATCCCCCGGTTTCAGTACCTCTTTCCTGGCATGCTGGTGCCTGCTCCAGAGCTCGTCAGCCCAGTAGCTCAAGGGAGCCTTTAAAGTCACAAACAGTTAGGAGCGCACCTGCCTGACATCCCAGCAATTAATCTGCCCCATTGCATCATGGTAGATGTAGTATCTTCAAAAAACGAACTCCATTAATTTTTAAATATTTCACCTTTAAGTAGGTACAGCCTTTACTGTGCATCTCTGGACACATGTGTTTCTGGGTTAGTCCCTTCTTCAGCAGAGAACATATTTGCGGGGTGCTGGGAATGCTGCCATAAATCCCCCGGTTTCAGTACCTCTTTCCTGGCATGCTGGTGCCTGCTCCAGAGCTCGTCAGCCCAGTAGCTCAAGGGAGCCTTTAAAGTCACAAACAGTTAGGAGCGCACCTGCCTGACATCCCAGCAATTAATCTGCCCCATTGCATCATGGTAGATGTAGTATCTTCAAAAAACGAACTCCATTAATTTTTAAATATTTCACCTTTAAGTAGGTACAGCCTTTACTGTGCATCTCTGGACACATGTGTTTCTGGGTTAGTCCCTTCTTCAGCAGAGAACATATTTGCGGGGTGCTGGGAATGCTGCCATAAATCCCCCGGTTTCAGTACCTCTTTCCTGGCATGCTGGTGCCTGCTCCAGAGCTCGTCAGCCCAGTAGCTCAAGGGAGCCTTTAAAGGGTATGCGGGGTAACGGCATTCGCGCTGTAATGCATGTGTGGTAAAGGCATGTGTTGCAACGGAATGCGTTGTTCCGACAAACAACTGGTACACACATGTCCAAAGGTCACAATACACACATCACTTCCTATTCAAATGCACACCTGTTCCCAAGCAAGTGCTTAATTTGCAAAGCAATAAATACAATCACAAATGAATGAATAAATACATAAATAAGTGGAGGGGCCCAAAGCTTTTCGTATGAGCCGCTTGCCAGCGCAACCAAATGCCAAGCTTTCTGGATACCGTGGTTGCCTAGTCTGGATTCCACATATCCTACACTTCCTGCATCTTGTTCACACTTTTGCAGATTCTTGTTCATACCTGCTTTCTCCTTCTGTCACTGTTTTTGGTATCTTTTTCTTCACTCTTTCTTCCTTTTCTACCTGTCTCTCTCAAGTTCCGGTTTAACCTGCCATGTTAAAAGGAAGGCCTTAATCTAAATATTAAGTGCCAGTCCCACCAGCAGCAAACACCTGCACAAATTCAGGACTGACCAGGCTTCCAAAAAGACATCTGCCCCCAGGCCACCCAGTGAACGTCTTTGTGTTCCTTTCATTTACAATTAAAACGCACCAAACAGAATCGTGTTTATCGAGGATGCTCATATGTTCCGGTTGGACGGTTTGTTTAGCTCTTCCTGAGGTAACGGCGATGCTGCCTGGGAGGCCTATCAGTGTGACGTGGCGCTCACTGACACATGGAAGCTGACAAATGCTGGACAGATAATGAGCCGAGCCTGAAAAGTAGCTACGACCTCTAGGGACCATATCTACCACCAGTGACGCAGTCGGCTCAGGATCACTTGCGTCCTCCAGGAGACCAGACCATTACAGCGGAGTAGTGGGGGGGGGGGGGGTCGTCGGGTCGGGAGGGGGCTGTGATCGGGGGTCAGATTCAACCAGGGTGTTCTGGATGTGTGGCAGCAAGCAAGCGAGCTAGTCGTACAAAGGGCATCTATTTATTCTGATTCCCATTCGATGACAGTGTAGTGATGTAAATAAATGCATTTTTTTGGCTTTGGAATAATGGCGACTTAACGCCACTATGGAGAAAATAGCTGCACTGGTTACTCTAGGCTTCCCATTTTCTGCCTCAGCAAAAAAGTGGGTTGTTGCCGAACAAAATGCTGTAATGCAAAGTGCATATTGATGTAAACTTTCCACACTGAACCTTTTTCATTACGTTTCGGCACCCTGGTATAAAAGTGCCAAGAGGCGGAAACTGATGGAGTTTTCAGATAAATTCAAAACAATGATGCACCTAGCCTTCCAAAGCATGGATGACGAATCGTCATTTCAAAATGTATTAGTCCTTGAAAGTAAATTGCTTTCTACCTTTCAACTGTATTTGTTTCCTAAGATAACCCCACAGAAGAAAACATGTTTAGTTCGAAGTGGTGCTTTGAGCACTGTTGCGTGCAGTCAGTGCAGGGAAGGATGGAGTCTAATATAATTCTCTCCCGTTCTCCCTTGCCTGCTAGAACACCCCCTGCGGCCCTGTGCTTGTCTACCTGTCCTTGTGTAAATTTTTGCATTTCAAGAGCCTGTGTCCCACATGGCTTGTGATTTCTCTTCAACATTCAGATTGAGCCTAAAAGCACCAGGCTCAAAGAGAAGATCCGCCCCTTAAAACTGCGAGCCTCGGATCGCAACACATCAAAGCTAGGAGCTTCAGGTTAGTAGTGTTTGGGCTATACTGCGAAACTTAGAGGCCGATTTATCAAAGGTTTTGCGTTTCCCTTGCAACTTGCGAACAGACGCAGGAAACGCAAATGCTAGAGTGAGATTTACCAAGCCAAGGCACCTTGTATGGCTCTGTGTGGATTAGTAAATCTGGAATAACGCAAGTCAGTGCAAATTGTTGTCTGGTGTTACTCTACCCTAGGGAGGTATTCTGTGGGTGGAGAGTGGTTATTTCCATGCATCCGCCCATGGATTTTGCTGCATTCTCAGATTTACCATGAGTAGTAGACCTGGTAGATGCATCAAAATGCTATGCCTTCCAAGGGGAGGCGCAAAGAGGAAAAACATGTTTAATTCTCCTAGTTTTCTTGTTTTGCTATTGTTTTTGTGCAGAAAGGTGTTGCTTCCTGCATAAAAACAATTGTGCCTGCAATGCACTCACCTAAGCGCTATGGTGCAAGGGTGCCTGCATTGGCGCTAGGCAGCACGTAGTGCGCCAGCAAAAGAGAGGAATGAATGTGCCATATAATGTTAAACATGGTACATTCCTGTCCTGTCACTGTCAAACAATGTAGTGCAGTAAGACACCATGAGAGCAGCATTAGGATTGGCCTCGGGGCAGGCTGGGATCCTGTGCCTTCCTGCAGTGCAGCAGAGACCTGAAGAGCGGCAGTTCGGCGATGCAACAATGTGAAGGTAAGTTTGTTTTTATTATTACTTATTTATTTTGTTCACCACCCCTCCTCACTACTTTGCCCCACCGCCAGCTGCAACTGCTCGTTATGAAAGGTTCTATAATAATTTAGCCTACTTTTTCATCATCAAGATTGATGTCATTTACAATAGCATCAGGGACTCACCTTTACCTACTCTCGCTCCAGACCACAGGGACTCCAAGTCCCAGGAGGCTGCAGGCCATTATGCGACCCCAGCACTGGCAATACGCACTGGAAGAGTGGTCTTTAGCGCATTGGGCCTCCTGTATTCGAGACATGCCCGGGCCATGCCTGGAAAGCCCAGGCCAAGGACGGGCCCATCTGTGCCAATTGGTGGCCGTTAGAAGCTGGGCTGGGTTACCCCTCTTGTCTTAAGGTACTATTTTTACTTCTTTCAAACAATTCAATTGTGCTGTATCATTTGTTTACACCTAGCCAACCTCATATGCCTGATTTGGAGGGTGGGCTTGCCACAGACATACGCTAGGGGGTGGGGAAGCGCAACGCTCAAGGTAGCCCTGTGGGAGAAGCTGCCCAAACAAAGATTCTGAAACCATCACACAAACCTATTTTTAAGTCGTCAAACTGTGTTGCCACTGAACTTGATATGTTAATATAAGAGATGGAAACTATACTGAAAGGGAAGGATAGGAGAGTGCAGTTCATTGCCATACTTTTTCAAACTGAAACCGTCCAAAAAGGGATCTATGGTCAGCAGCACGGATGCTACTATAGCCCCCCCAAGCAAGGGGAACAAGATGATGTCTGCGCTGAGGCCAGGGGATCAAGTCCTCTTCAGGAAACTGGTGCTAGTGCACCTAGTAGAAACATAGTCGTGTTTGAGGTACCCTGCTCAAATTGCTTCTCTTTGTTAGAAAATGTGGACCCCCCTCCACAGCAATCAGCAATGTTGATGTAAACTTGGAAACATCTAGTCCCCATCACATAAATTTTAGCTCTCAGAAAGAGGTAGTAAATCTTATTATTGGTCTGAAAAATTAGGTTAATAAACATAAAGCAATGTTGACAGAGGTGCTCTCCTTACTCCTAACAACAGTATAGGAAGGGAATGCAAATGGGCACCTCGAAAAATGGTCTCAAACCAAGTTATGTGTAGCTCTGTTAAGTCAACAAGTTTACTGAGTGCAAGTACCTCTCAGGCAATTGATTCGAAAAGAGTACCCATGGAAAGAAGAAAAATGAGGATAAGGGAAAACAGACAGAGTGGTACCATCACTCAAATCCACCCCAAGTGGCAGTGGTAAATCCCAGGGAAGGGTAGTCTCTTATTAAGGACCATGACACTGGTCATTCAGTATTCATCGGTAAGGTCCCCAAATTACCATTGAACGCCCACGAAGACAGCATGTCATTAAAAAACAAAGCTATCCACTGGATAAGACATATGAGACAGTGCTGTTCCATTATACATTCAGATATCATACTTGTTAATCAACATTTAGGGGAGGCGGAGCAATGAGAAATCATCAAAATAAAAGTGATCAGTCTTTTTCTAGTGGAGGGCCTGATATCTATGGAGGTTCGACACCCACCGCTCACATATGTTTTTTAAAAATCTTTGGCTTGAGCTACATATCCCACCCACCACAGGCAACACGAATATGTCACCATCTTCATGGGCCCATACTATGGAAAATATTAGGGGGTAGTGCTAGGATTTGGTCAGGAGTTAGAGATTGCCTGAAACGGTGTGCGAAGATGATCTATCAGACATTGAAAGACTAATGGAAGCAGTTGCCCCCAGGACACAAACACATTGACCCATGATCTAAATCCACAAATAGCAATCAATGGGTCCCCAAAGGTGAAAAGCCTAAGGATGCTACAGCTCACTGGGGCTGCAAATAAGAATGGCAACACTAGGAGCTTGGATGCAATATCTAATGTAAAGGACTTATGTAACACTCCCGCAATAAATGTTTTATTTATCCTGCTTTAATTGTGTGGTTCTAAAAATTCTGGACCCATGTAATTTACTTTGCCACAGCAGTACGATTTTAGTATCAAAAGACCGATAATGACTAGTACACTAAGCATGAGCATTTTCGCTCAATTCCAGCAGTGTTTTCACCTCGAAATCGCCATTTTCGTCCTGCACTCGTGGCTCCCATTTTATACACGGCAGCCATTTTTAAAAGTTGCCCTCACATAGGCTTATAATACAGTCAGATTTGATTCCAAGGACACGTACACCTTGATTGACTTTTCTCTGACCTGGGCAAGGTGGAACCATTGCCTCAGGCCAAACCTGTTTGGTCAGTCCCTCTCCCAGTGGCCGAATCAGATAGCATCAAGGCACACCATGCCATAAAACCCTTATTATCGCTCACACACCCTGCCTAATCTTGCTCACACCTGCACCTGCTCTTTTCTTCTTCTTACTTTACGAGGGGAAGGTGCCCGTTTTTATTGGGGGTCCACACTTATCTGATGTAAAATACTAGGCCTTGCCGGGTAATTTATTATGGGTTGGATGACATGAAATATGAGGTTTCATCATGACACTGTTTTTTCCTTTGTAGTGAAAACATGTGAATGACCAACCAAAATGTCAAGAATGTTTGCCTGAAGCTTAAAAAACTGTATATAAGGAAACCTGACTTTGCATTGACACACAGTCTCCTGAGAACATACAAACCGTGCTGTTGTACTTCTAGGACGCTTGTTACTTGGTTGCAGCCAATAAATTTGATCTTTGACTTCACCTAGAAGACTCTGAGTATCTGTGGTCTGAATCAGGAAAGTACCCGAGGTCTTTGGGTGTACCCTGGCACCACTGGGTTACCGGATCAGTACCGGTTCTGAAAAACCCAGTACCTCAGTTGGCGCCCAACGTGGGGCTCGACCAGCGGTACCGGTCCAAGCCTGAGGTCCGTGAGGAGCTTCGTGTGAAAATTCTGGAGGAAGGCCGCCACTTCATCGACCCCTGCATGTCGACGTGGTCCGAAAGTCTTTGCTGCGAGGTTCCCCGCTTCCCGACGGCTACGAAGGACTGCTGCCCTGGCTATCGCCCTGATTTGGACCCTTGATGTTTGGTAGCGCGAAACGATAAGACGAGTCTTCTGGTGACGTCATCGATATTTTCAGTTAAGTATAAGTGGAGCGTCTCCCAGTCCTTAGTTGGACACTTGGTTTGGTCCTTAGTTGGACATTTGGTTTGGTATCACTTTGATTTGGAACTTGCAAGTACCAAAGCCGAAGGACTCGTGTATTCACGAGACTATCGTAAACGATAATCCTTTGAAGTTTGAAGCTAGACTAGTGAGCGAAGATGCCTGGTCTTAGCAGACTTGGAAATTTGTTTTGTCTTGGTTGTAAAAGGGACTCCCGGTTGGAGGACTCATGTCCGGTTCCTCTGATTGGAACTCCAACCTATGAACTATATGTGAAGCACGGAGTAGGCCC